>NC_063354.1:29636730-29679968 GCF_021869965.1 Rhincodon typus
TTGCCTAAGACCTGGGACCAGGGATATTGCCTAAGACCTGGGACCAGAACTTTTAGGATTGAAGTTAGGACAGACTTCTACATGCAGAGGGTGACTGAAATTAGAATTCTCTTCCACAAATGGCAACTGCTGCTGGATGAACTGTTAGTTTTAAAACTTAAGTGATAGATTTTCATTAATCATATGTATTAGTGGATATGACCAAAGATGGCTATATGGAGTTAAGTTACATATCAGTCAGGTAATTCTGTCCCTAAGGGCATTGTGTGTCGTCCCACAGCAGGTGGACTGCAGGGGTTCAAGAAGGCAGCTTGTCACCAACCTTCTTAAGGGCAACTAGGGACGGGCAAGAAATGCTGGCCAGCCAGCAATGTCACATCCCACAAAATGAATGAAAAAAAGACCCATGATGTCATTAAATGCCAACTTTCCCCTTGATGAAGGGCTCAGTGACCAGGGGACATAGATTTAACGTAAGAAGATTTAGACGGGATGTAAGGAAGAAAGATTTCACCTAGACAGTGGTAGGAATCTGGAACTCGCTGCCCATAAGGGTGGTAGAGACAGAAACCCTCGTAACAATCAAGAATTATTTACATGGGCACTTGCAGTGCCAAGGCAGACAAGAATGTGGGCCAAGTGCTGGAAAATAGGATTAGAATAGTTAGTTTTGACTGGCACAGACTCGCTGGGCTGAAGAGTCTTTTTCAGTGCTAGAGACCTCTCTTAATCTAATGACAAAACAGATCTGAGTTGTTAAATGGTTTCCTTGTTCCTGTTAGATTACTGGGTTTGGTTATGGGCCGAATGAAGGGTCAGAACTTAGAATTTGAGACAGGCCAGTCAGGTATGATAGGTCAGGAAGCACACCTTTTATAAAATGGAAATCTGGAATTCTTTCCTGAAAAAACATTTGAGACTCTGATTGAAAAATTTGAAACTGCAGTTGATAAACTTTGTTAAACCAAGACGTTAAGGAGTACAGAGGCAGCTGAATGGAGTTAAGACACAGAAATGATTAATCTAATGGAATGGCAACTTTGATTCCAAGGGCTTTCCTGCTCCTCTGACGCTGCCTGGCCTGCTGTGTTCATCCAGCTCTACACCTTGTTATCTCCTTCTGTTCCAGTCTTCATAGTTATTGTCGTGGCTGCAATCAGTCACTTGACCATGGATAACATTGTGAAGTGAGAGAAAAGACTGCACAGTTCATAGAATCCCTACAGTTTGCAAGCAGGCCATTTGGCCCATCAAGTCCATACCACTCCCCCAAAGATCGTCCTACCCAGGCCCACCCCACTACCCTGTCCCTGTAACCCTGCAATTTCCCATGGCTAATCCACCTAGCCTGCACATCTTCGGACTGCGGGAGGAAACCCATGCAGACACAGAGAGAATGTGTAAACTCCATACACCCAGTCACCCAAGGGTGGAATTGAACCCAGGTTGCTGGAGCTGTGAGGCAGCAGTGCTAACCACTGAGCCACCGTGCTGCCTGTTAATGTGCAACTGTCCATCTGACCTAAATCTAGTTACACTCAATCCTTCGCTAATCTAGGCTTGCTAAGAGTCCCTCTGCTAAAGTGTCAAGTGGCCTGTGCAGTAAATGCTAGCTCTGCTAATCTGCATTTCTGTTTGCTGAGCCGTTATGAATGCTTTGTGCATCAGAAATCTATCTGAGATGTGGCTGATGTTCCTCAAAGGCAAAATGTTGTTCCAAAAGAGAATTTTGTGCAATACAACTGGTTAGAATTTAGACACTGCTGTTTTGAAAAGCTGCTGGCTCTCTTTGCCATTGCCACTAAACCCCTGGATTAGCTTCTGATTTCCCAAATAACATGAATAGTTCTGTCAGTCTCAATCCTTTGCAAATGCTAGAATCTCAGATTATCAGCTGTTCATGCTGGCACTGGACTATGGAAAGCTGATTATAGAAACCTCAACAGGATATGAATGACCCTCACCGCCTCCCCCCAATACCCCCAGACAGTGACTGGGCCCCAACAGGAGGTAAACCTTGACTCCAGGCAGTGTTTGTGGCCTGATGGCTGAATCTGTGACTCTGAGTTCAGAGTTGGGATCCCACCAAAGGATAAATTGTGAAATTGGGTATTTATGGACTTGTGTCAAAGGTTTAGGGCGAAAAGCCCAACTGGCTCAGAAGGAAACCTGGCATCAATGCCTTTGGCAATGAATATTGGACCCACTCCAAGTGGCATCAGAATAAATAATAAAGGGTCCTTTCCCATGTTACCCATATCCCAAAGATCAAAAGGATGAACCAGAACCCACCAATGGTCTCTGTATTTATTCCCATTCTGATATTCCTTCCTGTATCACTTCTGTTTCTCTCTGTCTGTCTTCCCCCTTTTGTATTGGGCAGGGGAAAGGTATATTTATTCCTGAGGATATAGTAATGCACAAATGTAGTTGGACCCTAGGAATGTATCTAGTACATATGGGGTGGCACGGTGGCTCAGTGGTTAGCACTGCTGCCTCACAGTGCCAGGGACCTGGGTTCGATTCCACCCCTGGGTGACTGTCTGTGTGGAGTTTGCACATTTTCCCCGTGTCTGCGTGGGTTTCCTCCGGGTGCTCCAGTTTCCTCCCACAGTCCAAAGATGTGCGGGCTAGGTGGATTGGCCGTGCTAAATTGCCTGTAGTGTTCAGGGGTGTGTAGATTAGGGGGATGAGCCTGGGTGGGATGCTGAGTGTCAGTGTGGCTTGTTGGACCAAAGGGCCTGTTTCCACACTGTAGGGATTCTGTGACTCTGAGTGTACCATCAGTCTATGGATAGTATATTCACCTGACACCACCACACCTCTGCCACCTGCACTGTAGTACCCTGCACTCTGAGCATTGATCAAGCTGATGTAACACATTTTACTGAGCTGCTCAGCTTATTGCAGTAGATTTTCCCTCTGTGTTAGACAGTTCAAAGTTTAAAGTTTTTTAGTTTTGTTATGGTTGAGATATACGTCCAGGCAATCCTCCCTCCCTCCTTGCTAACAGTGACACCCTGTGGTCAGTTGGTCCTGTGGCTCCAAACTGTTGTCACTCAGGTAGAGAGCTGGAAGTTAGTACTTTTACCTCTCATCTGAAATGGAGGAGGATATTGAATATACAATACTCAAACCAGATCTCTCCTATCTCCTTCCCTGATGTTTCCCTGCATGATTGAGCAGAGCTGAGCTGGGGAGAGAGGAAGACGTGGTCTTGGAGGTTCTCAGATTTAAAATAGTTCATTCAGGGAATGGCTGTATTGCTGGCTGGGACAGCATTTATTGTCCATCCTTCGTTGCTCTGGAGAAGGTGGTGCAGAGTTACCTTCTTAAACTGTTGCAGTCCACTGGGGTACAGGTGGATCCACAACACAGTTAGGGAGGGAATTCCAGGATTTTGACCCTGAAGGAATGGCAAAATATTTCCAAGTCAGGATGTCAGTAGTTTGGAGGGGAACCTGCAGGTGGTGTTCCCATGTATCTGCTGCCCTTGTCCTCCTGGATGGTAATGGTTGTAGGTTTGGAAGATGCCAAGAAGCCTTGATGAATTCCTGCATTGTATTTTGTCGATGGTACACACATCTGTTACTGAGCATTGCTATGGCTAGTTTTGTTTTTTCTTACTACCTTTCCATGAAGCGAGTGAAGACTGATCTCTTCCTGCTCCTCCTCCTCATTACAGGTGAATGGAGATGTATCTGCGACAGTGACACCCACACCAGCACCATCTTCAAACTCCTCATCTTCTCCATCAACTCCAACAACTCCATCCAGGGATACAAGTGCCCCAATAGTCAAGGTAGATTGTAATACTTATGATTTCCATGTTTTTTTTCCTGTTGCAGCAGTGACTAAAATTCGAACATGCTTTTCCTGGCAGTGATGTTTTGAGACATTTTCAGGTGATGAGTGTTGATGAACTTCCAGCCCCGTCAGTGTCGGCGTCGGTGCTGAGGGGGTGCTGCCCCACTGGCATCGGTGTCGGCGCCAAGGAGGTGCTGCCCCGCTAGCGTCGGTGTTGGCGCCGAGGGGGTGCCGCCCTATCGAAAGATCAGTCTTTCTCAAGCAATCTTAAACTGAGATCCTATCTGGACTCGCTGTTGGATGGAAAAGATTCCATGTCTGTTATTTTGGAGAATTACATAGAATATTCAGCAGAGGCCCTGGCCAACGTTTTCTACATGCCAGGCTGATCAGCTCTGGTTTGTTGGATCTTATTGTGAGAAAACTGGGATGGGGGCTGTCATTTCTCCTACATGACACTGGTGAGCGGAGCACAACTTTTTTAGCTGTAGATATGGACTGCAGTAAGGCGTTTGACAAGGTCCCTCATGGTAGACTGGTTAGCAAGGTTAGATCACATGGAATACAGGGAGAACTGGCCATTTGGATACTGAACTGGCTCGAAGATAGGAAACGGAAGGTGGTGGTGGACGGTGCCACAACAATTGGTGCTGTGTCCACTGCTTTTTGTGAATGATTTGGATGTGAACATAGGAGGCATGGTTAGTAAGTTTGCAGATGACACCAAAATTGGAGGTGGAGTGGGCAGTGAGGAAGATTACCCGGAGTACAATGGGACCTTGATCAGGTGGGCCAATGGGCCGGGAATTGGCAGATGAAGTTTAATTTAGATAAAGGTGAGGTGTTGCATTTTGGAAAGGCAAATCAGGGCAGGACTTGCACACTTAATGCTAGGATCCTGGGGAGTGTTGCTGAACAAAAAGACCTTGGAGTGCAGGTTCATAGTTCCTTTGAAAGTGGATTCCCAGACAGCATAATGAAGAAGGCATTTGGTGTGCTTGCCTTTATTGGTCAGTGCATTATAGGAGTCGGGTGAATAGCCAAGGTCTTTTACCCGGGGTGGGGGCATCCAAAACTAGAGGGTATAGGTTTAAGGTGAGAGGGGAAAGATTTAAAAAGAGGCCTAAGGGGCATGTTTTTCACGCAGAGGCTGATGTGTGTCTGGAATCAGCTGTAAGAAAGTGGTCGAGGCTGTTACAATTAAAACGTTTAAAAGGCACCTGGATGGGTATATGAATAGGAAGGGTTTAGAGGGATATGGGCTAAATGCTGGCAAATGGAACTAAATTAATTTAGGATATCTGGTTGGCATGGATGAGTTGGACTGAAAGGTCTGTTTCTGTGCAGTACAACTCTATGACTCTAATTATGGGCTGACTGGAGGTGGTGACAGAGGCTATACAAATGCAGGTCTTTGTTGTTTAGTCCAAGCAAGAGATGGTCACAGAGAAAGCTGACACTCTCTCTCTCTTTCTGGTTGATAGCCCCAGCTTGACGGTGACAAAACGGCCGGTGAGGTGGGTCTGAGCCTCAGTACCTCTGCAGCAGAGGCCAAGGAGAAGGTGCATTCGAAACGCTCCAGTAAGCGGGCCCCACAGATGGACTGGAGCAAGAAGAATGAACTGTTCAGCAACTTGTAAAGAAGAAAGAACCTTCGCTAATCTCAGCTTCAGCTTTAATAACCTCAGAAAATGTTAATTTCTTTGGTAATTTTGTTTTCCCAAGCCCCGTTGAGTCTTAACCTGGTACATTCAGAGGGCTGAGTCCTTCCCTGTTTCCGTTTCCCCTTTTGTTCAAATCCAGGTCAGGTCAGGTCAGGTCATCATTGGCCTGGCTTTTGTTAGTCGAGCAGGGTATTGAGCCCTCCCCCGGCCCACTCTGATTAGAACTTTTGCGCAGACTCTGTGTTTGTGCTGCCTAACCCAGGAGCTGTGCATGGTGTGTTGGAATCCCACAGGCATCTGTCACTGTCTGCTCCTGATGCCAGCACTCACTTGGGCAGGGGCAGCGCTTTGGGGCTGGGGACACTCTCCTGTCTTCACCTCTCTCAAGTCTCTCTGCTACCCAGTTGCAGAGCTTTTTGTGAACAGTGTGTGCAGTTTAAGACCAGACTTCATCACACAGTCCTGAGTTTAACCAGGTCACCTTGAATAAAAGCAGGACACATTTACAATCTCTTCAAACAACTAAGTCCTGCGCTGTGAACACTGAACCATTCTTTCACAAACCTGGTGATTTTTGGAGTTTTGTTCCTTCCTCCTCATGAACAGAAGGTTTTGAATCTCTATCAAGATCTGTTTGAAATTACCCACACAAATTACCTATTAAAGAACCCATAGTTCTGCCAATGACAAGATCAAATTTTGCGTCTCATTTTTCTCTAATCTGTTACGTGCAATTATGATGTCTTTTTTTAAAATTTAGATTCTTCAGTATTAAAATCGAGTCTAATCTGCAAACTGCAATCGGCAAACATTAGCAAAGAACTTATTTAGTTTGTGTTACTAGACAAGGCTTTGGTAGGGGGCGATGGCTGCTTTCTAGATGATAAAGATGTACGAATTAGTGCTGACAAACCACAAAGTCCATGCGAAGATGCTTATGTCTCAGTGGCCTGTGTTGACCTTGGGCAGGTGGCTACCCATCAGAACTGCATGGATATTGGTCACGGTCCCAATCCAAGCTCCAATGAATTGTAGAGGAGTGTAGATTTCTCTTGAAAGTGGATGTGGAGCCATTTTGCCAACACTCTCTAAATGATTCAGGTTACTGGAACGTGTTGCCATACAAGACCTTAATTTGGACGTTCATTTAGAGTATAATTCAAACCATGGAATCTCATCCCTTCTTACCATATTCCTTCATCCCATTTCTTTCCCATCTGCTGTTTAGTTTTCAGGTCTCCTTCTCAAAGACCAACCTTACTCACAGTCAGTGTCGGTGCTGGTGAATGATGCTTTGAGTCAGATCACAGCAAGGTATAAACTGGCCCTGCAGGTTATGAGATAACTGCTCGCCTATGTATGTTTGGGGAGAGTGGAAGTCATTTTTGGTCTTTTCACCCCTTCCACCAGAATGTGCCATTGAGTCCAGTTAATCTGCTTTGAACAGTCTGATCCAGTTAGTGATACTTTGATTTCTCATTCCCTGTTTGACTCTTGTGACAGGAGGTTATGATCTGTCCGTTAATGTTGATTGTTGGGTTTACCTTTTCATTTGGAAACATTCTCTGGGATCAGGTATTAAAGGGACTTGTTTATTTGCTCTTAACTGTCAACATCATCATCTTTTGGTTTTTGTTGCATTTTGGGTGTTTTATTAACTCGTTCCATCCAGTTCACAATACTCTTGTCTCCCCCTGTACTTTAGATGTCATCATGATTGACTGAATGCTGCCCGTAGTTTTCTCACCATCAATGATGTGAATGATCTACTTTCATTTGGCACAAGCGAGTTCTGATCTGAAAAGATTCCAGAACCTGGAAATCTGACAGGCTTGCCATTTGCTTTCAAAGGGGCTTTCAATTTGGTTTTTAATTTAGTTCAATAAAAGCTAGGTTTAGAAATCAGCATTGATTAGACGAGAGTGACCTCCTCAGCGCCTCACTGTGGCGAGTTGTAAGGAGTAGTTTAGGTCAGTCACAGTAATGTGTAAACCTGCAAAGACACAGACTCTAGTATGACAGCTGGAAACTCTCAGTTTCTAATTTCTAATTGTGTTATGGTCTTGGGTTGTTTTGGTTGAGGTCAGAGACTTTATACCCCAGCCTTTATAGTTTAACCCTCAGGATCTCTTCTCAAGATGATGCCTGGGACTTGTGACAAGGACCCTGCCTGACTTATAAGATGAATGGTTTCTCAAGGGATTCACATATTACCCTGGGGTGCAGTGCTTCAACACCAATTTTAAGAGTTGCTGGATTTAGTCCCAGTTTTGGGTAGTACATCAAGGATTAATCTTGGTACAGTCATGGTCTATGTCCAAATATGGCATTATATCTCATCGCTCTGTTTTAGGTTGCATTTTCCTTCTTACATGACAGTCTGTACACTTTATAATTTTCTTTAAAAAAGCTTCTGACCTATATTGGTGGTAAGATGGAAACATTTCTTTGAAAGTGAAATGCCTATTATAGCCCCGGGAAACCTCAGCTGAGATTAATCCTTCGTGTACGTGTTTCTCTTTGTTGTTAGTTTTGATTTTGTCAGTGCACTGTGTTTGATGGCATTGGAGCACATGTAGTCCGATTTAATTAGCACAGGTTCTAAGTTAGAGACATTGCAAGTTGTAGAGAAGAGTTTTATTCCTGTGTATAAAAGGCAGAGATCAAAGTATTGCTGTGTAGCTTCATGTGAAATAGCAGAACGATTTGTTGTCCAAATTCAAACACAAATAATTTTTAGAAACTATATTTTTACCAATGTCTGTAAATTTTAAGGAATAAAAGTTAAAATCAAAGAACTGTATGCATTTTTGTGCATCACAAATCCTACAGGACACTGTTAACGTTAGAGAACTGAGATGAATAAACCAAGGCTGCAACATCCAAAAAGTCATGAGACTCAGGAACGCCAGGTTTGAGTTTTGATATCTTTTGTCATTAGTGGGCTCGGAAATCTCTTTTGGAGTGCATGTGGGGAATTTGCTGATATGTCCAACTGATTAAGAGGCTAGCAATGGTTTCATTTGAGAAAACAGCTTTTCTATACTGCATTTAACCGGTAGTGTTTTTAAATGATGTTCACCTTTTACCCCTCAGCTGGGAGCTCAAAGATTGAATTTATCAGTGTACTCCATCTGGTGGAGCAGACAGGAATAAGAGTCAAACCTATTCCAACATTTTATTAGATCACTGCAGATCTGTATCAACTCCATCTACTCACCTTGGTTCCATTGTCCTTCCCTAGCCCAAACAAAATCATCAATCTTGGTCTTGGAATTTTCAGCTGAGATTTCAGATTTTTAAGGGAGAGATTTCCCAATTTTCATTCCCCTTTGTGTGAAAGATGCTGTCTTATTCTGGACTTAATTGACCAGAGGAAATATATACTCTGTTGGTCTTTGAATCAGTTTAAACCCCTTTCTGAGATCACATGCCAGACTTCATACAGAAGGGAATACAGGCCTACTTGAGGCACCTTGCCCTCAACAAGGAATGTGTCCATGCTTTTAGCTGGATGGCTGGTTTGTGATGCAGAAGGACATCAACAGCAGGAAGTTCAATTCCCATATTGGTTGAGGTCACCACAAAGGCCCCACCTTCTCAAACTTGCCCCTTGCCTGAGGCGTGGTACACCTCAGGTTATACTCCCCACCAACTGTCCATCTCTGTCTCTGTCTCACACATACATTCTGAGACACACGCGCGCACACACACACAGCAGCCTACGGTTCTCTTTTAGCCTCAGAATCGTTCCTTGGAATCTTTGTGCAGGCCTTGGAGCGAATGCAGTACTCTCCTAAGGTCGGCCTGCTAACACCCGTTGAGAGTCTACCAGAATCAACATCTATCTCCTGATGACTATTGAAATTCATACAAAAATTTTCAAATAGTATGGGGATCAAGGGTTCCAGTGAGAAGGCAGGAGAACAGGATTGATAAACTTACCAGCCATGATGGAATGGTCTAATTCTGCTCCTATCTCTTATGGTCTTATCATTCATTGGAAAATGATGATCTGATTGTACATTTAAAAGTAAACTAGTTCTGGCATGCATAGTAGTGTGCTCATGGACATCATTGCCTGTATTTTCCCAATATGTGACTCAGGAGGTAAAAGGAGTGAACGTTGCTACTGCAACAATCTCAGAAGCCTACTCTGAGGGTATCTTGAATGTTAAATATAGCCTTGGTTGATTTTTCTTTTAAAATCGAAGCTTGTGGGAATTGGTGAAAATTGTTACCATATGTTTTATTTGTAATGAAATGGGATTCTGCACGAGTTTGGTAGAGGCCTTGGTATTCTCCTTTCTCATATTACCTTAGATGTCACTTCTGCCAATATCTTGCATAATATGTCCAGCCAGAGTTGGCAACTGTCCTAAAGTGCAATGCCCAGAACTGACTGCAATGTGTGTGTGAGAAAGATGGACAACTGGTGGGGAGTATAACCTGAGAGGTACCACAACTTGGACAAGAGGCAATTTTGAAAAGGTGGGGCATTCATGGTGACCTTACGCAATGTGGGAATTGAAGCCCTGCTATTGCTGTCACTCTGCATTACAAACCAGCCGTCCAGCTAATGACGTGGACACATTACAAAACAACCAAAGAACTGCAGAGGCTGGAAATTGGAAACAAAAACAAGTTGTTGGGAAAACTCAGCAGGGAAGTTATGTTGCAGTTGTACAGGATGTTGGTGAGGCCGCACTTGGAGCATTGTTCTATTTTGGTCACCTTGCTACAGGAAAGATGTTATTAAACTGGAAAGAGTGCAGAAGAAATTTAGAAGGATGTTGTCAGGCCTCCAGGAACTGAGTTATAGGGAGAAATTGGACAAGCTAGGAGTTTTTTCATTAGAGCATAAGAGACCTGAGGGAAGATCTGATAAAAGTGTATAAGATCATGAGGCATGGATTGGGTGAATGCACTCAGTCTTTTTCTCAGGGTTGGGGAATCAAGGACTAGAGGGCATCAGTTCAAGGTGAGAGGGGCAAGAATACATGGGAACCTGAGGGGCAACTTTTTTTACAGAGGATGGTACGCATCTGGAATGAGCTGCCAGCAGAAGTGGTTGAGGTGGGTACATTAACAACATTTAACAGGCATTTGGATGAATACATGGATAAGAACGGTTTGGAAGGATATGGGCCAAGTGCAGGGAAATGGGTCAGCGTGGATGGACATTTTGGTTGGCATGAACCAGTGTTTGGGCCGAAAGGCCTGTCTCCATGCTATAGGACTCTGATTCTATGTCTGGCAGCATCTGTGGCAAAAAAACTGAGTTAACATTTCAGGTCCACTGACCCTTCTAAAGAACTTCTTTGAGTTCGTGTGTTTTCCCAGCAATTTCTGTTGTTGTTTCGTGGACATATTCTTGTTTTCTGCAGCATGCCATACCACATCACATGGCAGTAGATTGGAATCTCAGCAATGATTGGGTGAGCTAGCAGATTTCCACTAACCAATGTAGGTATTGAGGTGCAAAAAATGGAATACATGACACGTCAGCCAGTGATATAAAATTAGATGTTTATTTCTGAAGTATTACACGGCCCCAATATATATTTGCAAAGTCACTCCAGTTTGTCCCAGTGAAGCAATATGGGATAGTGTTCTTAATGACCACATCCCTCATCTTCATAATACTGTAAACACAGCCTGTATAGCCTAACTAAAGGTCACTAACCTCAGAGAAAGGGGTTCAGGCTTGTGGTTTGCTGAGGCATTCCAGCAGGTTTAGAAACTGGGACCAGTGGCTGTCCAAAATGATGACTCATGTCCACTGCCATTCTTGTGGCTGGCACCATGCCTGATGCCTGGGGTAAACTACTGAATGTTGAAGGATAGGTCATGGTGGTGGGCATGCAGCTAGGAGCCATGGTTTGTGGTGCCATCAAGGGCATTGATGCCATGCTAACACTGCCACTGCCCATGGTGGGTTGGGCAAAACCAGCATTGCTCTGAATCTGCTTCAAGGTCAGTTTATTCTGGTCGCTGACTTGGAAAGGGTTGGATGTTGAGATTGAACTGAGACCACCTGCAAAGAGAAGAAAGTCAATAATTTGACACCGTACATCTTATCAGAATGCAGCATAAACTGTTGAGGCAATTGGTATCAGAGCTGATTGATTGATGGGATATTACGTTCTGTGGACAGGTAGTGGTGTTTTGGTACAGAGTAAAGTTCCCAGTACACTAGCCTATCAAATACCGCCAGACAGATATGACAGGATTAGATATAGAATAAAGCTCTCGTGGAGCTCTTGCAGATAAGGAGGCGATACAGTCTACCAGAGTGGGCTGGGTTTACTTTGCATCCCAAAGTTGTCAGGGTGATGCTTGAATAGTTCATACCATACAGTTCTTTAACAAGGAATTGAAGTACACTGGGTGTTCCATAGAATATCCACCGAGCACTTTTAACAGCAATGAGACATAGCCTTCTGTTTAAAGCTGTTCTAAGCTGTCAAATCTGAGATTGTATTGTAGTCAACCTGACAATAAATTCTAGTATCAACAATTTCCTCTCTCATTTTCAGAAACCTCCTGGGATCAGAGAGACAGCAGTAACAAAACAAAACAAGATCACCTATCTCCTGCTAATCACCCATCCATTTAAACTCGTTTTGTAGTCCCTGTTCAGATCAGTGCTGTATTGCACTTAATCCCCAGTATTCCATTTGGTGCAGTTTACCTTGGGGAGTTTTTCTTATTAACTGAGTCAATATTGATCCTTCTAACCACTAATTTTATTCCCAATCTGATGTTAGCTTAGTTTGTTTTTGAAGGAGGTAATTCTTGATCACACTCAGGCACTCTCCATTTATCTCTGTGGGTCACTCTTGGTTTATCTCTGTCACTCTCAGCTTTGCCTAGTATTACAACATCTTTGCTCAAAGGCGTGTCTTTCTAAAAGAGATACTTTTAACTGAGAGACCATTACCTGACGTGTGGAAAGGGTTCTTGCTCTTAAGGTTGTGAGAAGGTGCAGACAGCAGCGAGTCCAGATTCACCAGCGATGCAGCGTTGGGATCCAGGAATAGTTCTGGAGTTCGATGAGGCCCATTAGAATCCTTTAGAGAGTTCCCTACTTCAGTCATATCGAAGACATCTGGACTACTGCTACCATTCTGCTTTGTTTCTAGAACCGTTTTACCCAGGAGGTCCATCTTTGCTGCAGAACCAGAATTGATAATTATTTTCTTTTCTATTCTTTATCTTGGAGCCTGGGCTCCTTAGCATAATCCTGCTGCTCTCAATCCAATAGATGTACCTTACCAATACTGAAAACATAGAGATGCCTGGTAACAGTGAGCAGCAGCTTGTTGGGAAGAACCGTGTAAAATACTTAGCTCATTGCCAACTAACTGGTTGATTATTCTTTGGATAGAGTGTCGGTTGCTACAATTGCAGATTGCCAGAGCCCTAAAAATGCATTTATTAGGGGCAACATCTAACATGTTTTTTCTCTTTTTAGAAGATGACTGATTTTTTTTTTCAATGTTAGGCAATTTCAGCTAATTTCAGTTTCGTTCAGTTGGACAGTATGTCAGAATAAATAACACTTTTCTGGACAAGGATTGGGATTGAAAGATAACATTTATTGCCTCTAGCTCACAATTAAGCAACAATTCGAATGTAAAATTCTCATCTTTGTTTTCAGATCCCTCTATGATCTCACCTTCTCTCTCTCCCCTCCAACTTAACCACTTGTGGATGTGGTTTCAGCTCTGGAATTCCCTCACTAAACCACTCTGCCACTCCATTCTGCTCTCCTGCTTTTAAGCAGTTCCTTAAACTATCTGATGAAGCTTGTGGTCATGTCCTTTAGTGTCACTGTTCTGAAGCACTTGCTATGGTTTAGTATATTAAAGGCATTATTTTAAAAAAAACAAATTGTTGGTTCACAATATCTTTAGGCGTTTTAGCAAATAGTGGAGCGATGGGGTCATGTGAGGTCATGATAGTGGATTGACGAGTGGGAGTGGGCTGGGGGAAGGTGCAGACTGAAAACAAGAGGCTATGACTGCTGCAATCCAGTTTGAACATTACCTGCAGGCATATCAGACACCGTCAATGAAGACTCAACCCAGGCACTCTCTGCAAACTGATCCAGCACTGAGTCTCCTGAATTTGTAAATGGGTCAAATGTGGAGCCATCTGTAACAAGGATAAAATCATGAAGAGAAGACAATAAACATGGGAATTCCCATCCTTCTCTTCAGATCCAGCTTTGCTCCCTCTTATTTCTCATCAAATTAAATATCAGGAAGATTTAAATCATTGCATTGGGTTGCAGGGACAAGAGACAATGTCTAGCCACTAACTCCATCTCTCTACCTGGTCACTCACAATCCTGAGCTGAGCTCCCAACCCCATTTCTGCCACATGGCTAAGACTTCTACCTTGTTCATAATGAACCATCATCTCTCTGGTTCACGTAAGCACAAGTCATCTTGAGTTTTTAGAGTAGACTTTTTCAACATATAGCACAGCAATAAGGGTAACTAACAGCAGTTTTTGTATCTTTTGAGTATTACCTTTTTCAGATCCATAGTTGATCTAGTAATCACTAGTCTGTTACCTCTATACTCCACCCTGGTGTGGATTCTTCCAAACAAACCTTATCATAGCTAATACCCTGGTGCTCATACTTTTTGTGAGCTATAGTATGGTTCACCCATTATTCCTTTGGTGCCATCAGATAGAGTCACAACTGGGACAGGACAGAGAGATGGGGGAAGATAGAAAGAGAGAGGAGGGAAATGAAACAGGTGATCTCGTTGAAATATATAAGATCCTGAGGGGACACGACTGAGTGGATGCTTGAGAGGATACTTTCTATTATGGGAGTGACGAGCTTAAAAATAAGGTTTCCAGTTAAAGATGAGATTTTTTTTTTCCTCTCTGAGGGTGATTAGTCTGTGGAATTCTCTTCCCCAGACAGCACTGGAGTCAAGGTCATTGGATATGTTTAAGACTGAGTTAAATACATTATTGATTGGCAGGGGAGTCAAAGGTTAGACGGATTAGGCAGGGAAATACAGGCAACAATCTAATTGCCCGTGGCTGAATGGTCACATTCTGTGCTGCGCTCTTCTCCATTGTGTTGCAACTTTTGTGGTTGTGATATTCAGTGCTGAGTGGCTAATTTCCAGCTCAATTTCTGACTGATATTTAATAATCTGATTAATGTTGTGATGACCAAAACTCAATGTTTTTCTTCCGAAGGATATTAATGCTGGGAACGAGGGACACTTTTGATTCAAGCACCCATCGTTCAAATAAAAGCAAAATACTTATAAATGCTGGAGAACTCAGCAGGTCTGCCAGAATCATTGGACAAAGAAACCTCATTAAACTTTTAAATGCCACCAATATATTGTCTGGAGCTACCTCAGCCTTTTCTAAGGAAATATTAGTGATGGGGGACATAGAGTCATAGAGCTGTACAACATGGAAACAGATCCTTTGACCCAACTCAACCATGCCATCTAGATGTCCTAAATTAATCCAGTCCCATTTGCAAACATTTGATCCATACCCTTCTAAACGATTCCTATTCATATACCCATCAGATACCTTTTAAATGTTGTAATTGTACCAGCCTCCACCACTTCCTCTGGCAGCTCATTCCATACACACACCACCCTCTGTGTGAAAAAGTTGACCCTTAGGTCCCTTTTAAATCATTCCCCTCTCATCTTAAACCTATACCCTCTAGTTTTGGACTCCCTTACCTTAGGGAAAAGACCTTGGCTATTTACCCTGTCCCTGCCCCCTCATAATTTTATAAGGTTACCTCTCAGCCTCCTATGTTTCAGGGAAAATAGCCCCAATCTATTCAGCATCTCCCTATAGCTCAAACTTCCAACCCGACAATATCCTCGTAATTTTTTTCTGAACACTTTCAGGTTTCACTATAGCAGGGAGAGCCGAACTGAATGCAGTGTTCCAAAAGTGGACACATCAATATCCTGTACAGCTGCAATATGACCTCCCAACTCCTCTCCTCAATGCACTGACCAATAAAGGCAAGCATACCATGCCTTCTTCACTATGCTGTCTGTCTGGGACTCCACTTTAAAGGAACTATGAACCTGCATTCCAAGGTCTCTTTATTCAGCAACACTCCCCAGGACCTTACCATTAAGTGTATATGTCCTACGTCAATATGCCTTTACAAAATGCAGCACCTCACAGTTATCTAAATTAAACACTATCTGCTGCTCCTGGGCCTATTGGACCATCTGATCTAGGTCTTGTTGTGCTCTGAGATAACTTTCTTCGCTGTCCACCACACCACCTATTTTGGTGTCATCTGCAAACTTACTAATGATACCTCCTATGTTCACATTCCAAATCATTCATATAAATGACAAAGAGCAGTGGACCCAGCACTAATCTTTGTGGCAAATCACTGGTCATAGGCTTCCAGTCTGAAAAACAACCCTCCACCACCACTCTTTGTCTTCTTTTTTCGAGCCAATTCTGTATCCAAATGGCTAGTTCTCCCTGTATTCCATGTGATCTAACCTTGCTAACCAGTCTACCATGAGGGACTTTGTCGAACACCTTACTGAGGTCCATATAGATCACATCCACCGCTCTGCCCTCATCAATCCTCTTTGTTGCTTCTTCAAAAAAACTCAATCAAATTTAAGAGACATGATTTCCCAGGCACAAAGCCAAATTGACTATCCCTAATCAGTCCTCAGGATTCCCTCAAAATTTGCCCACCGCTGATGTCAGGCTCACCAGTCTAAGTTCCCTGGATTTTACTTACTACCTTTCTTAAATAGTGGCACCACATTAGCCAACCTCCAGTCCTCCAGCATCTCACTTGTGGCTATTGATGATACAAATATCTCAGCAAGGAGGCCTGCAATCTCTTCCATAGCTTCCCGCAGAGTTCTAGAATACATCTTTATGTATTTTAAGACAGTCAGCACCTCCTTATTTGTAATATGGACATTTTTCAAGATGTCGTTATTTATTTCCCCACATTCTCTATCTTCCCTATCCTTCTCCACAGTAAACACTGATGCAAAATACTTGTTTAGTATCTCCACCATTTCCTGCGGTTCCACACATAGGCAGCCTTGCTGATCTTTAAGGGACCCTATTATCTCCCTAGTTACCCTTTTGTCCTTAATGTCTTTGTAGAATCCCTTGGGATTCTCCTTAACCCTATTTGCCCTCCTGATTTCCCTCTAAAGTATACTCCTACTGCCTTTATATTTTACTAGGGATTCACTCATTCCTGCTGTCTACACCTGAAGTATGCTTCCTTCTTATTTTTGACCAAAACCTCAATTTCCCTTCACCTACCAGCCTTACCCTTCACCCTAACAGGACTCTGGACTCTCATTATCTCAGTTTTGAAGGCTTTCCATTTTCCAGCCGTCCCTTTACCCGCGAACATCTGCCCCCAATCAACTTTTGAAAGTTCTTGCCTAATACTGTCAAAATTTGCCCTCCTCCAATTTAGAACTTTAACTTTTACATCCGTCTATCCTTTTCCATCACTATTTTAAAACTACACCTTTCAAGAGTGGATTTGGCATTAACCCTTGATACATTGTGACAGAAAGATACAAGGCCAAGTCAAAGCATGAAATGTTTATTTCTGTTACACTGCTTTAGGCTCTGAGTGAGTTTGTGAGCTGGAGGAGCTTTGTCTTTTGATTGAGAGGATTGGTAAAACAGAAATTGCTTCCCATTTACCTGGTGCCGTGATACCTGGTAGAGCACTAGAGTTACTGGTGGCTGACACTGTTGCCCATGGATCTACACTGGCCTGGTTAGTAGCAGCTGAGCCAGAGGTCTGGGCCCAGGGATCTGTATCCCACACCTGTGGAGAGGCAGGATCGGTGTCTAAAGATGGCCAAGAATTTGCTGCATTCGGGACGGATGCTTTTGCACCTGAAGGAAATCACATAAAGTATGTCAGCATGTTGCTCAGTGCGGCATTGAGTTGGACCCCTCCCTCTTTCCAGAACTCCTCTTTCCTAACACCCTGGTCACGCGTTTCGTCCTCATCGCAGCCCCAGTGCAGTCACACAGAATGGATATTGAAGGCCAGTTGATGGTCTCACTGGGGCTATGCAATAAAACCACTTCCTGCCCCCACCACCGCCACCACCCCAAAAAAAGAACCTGAAAATGGAATAGCTATTGAAAGGCCTGTGTTAGCCGATAGTTAAGAGGCAGGTCCAGATGTGTGATCAGACTCAGAACAAGCATCTCTCCTAAGGAATATCAACTGTATGTACAGAGACTGCAGCAATGATTGAAACAGCTGCAACAACGTCCAGAAATAAGCCAAGCAATGTTCAGAATGTACTGAGTGGGCGACAGTCACAGAATCCAAATTCTCTGAATAAAATTAATTTTCATCAGTGCAGCCTCCTGCCATACCCAATCACCTCTGCTCTGCACAGACGTCGTAATCTCCAGACCAGGAGGAGGTGCTGTCCTGGAGCTTACTGTCCTGTGAAATACAACTTGGTGCTAGTCACCTTCTGTTCAAGGTGAACAGGAGAAGCACTGAGCACCTCCCTTCCCCCGCCACCACCACCATCCCCCGCCCCCCCAAACTCCATCCAACAGTCTGAAAGGGGAGGGCCTACACTTTAATGTTTTTGGATGTCAATAGGAACTCCACCTTCCCAAAGCTAATGAAATGCTCACCAGAGCAACAAGAAGAATTATGTTGTTCTTGAGTATTGTTGAAAAAAGACACATTTTGTCAAAGGTTTTCATTTTGTACTCATCCAGGCAGATTGCAAGAAATATCAGTGTAAAGGGAAAACAACATGTACTATATGAGAGGAGAGCACTGATTGGTTGACCAGTGGATTCTGATTGGTAGAAGCGTTGCCATGTGTAATGCACCAGTTAATAATGACTCTCAGTCAATTGCCAAGCTTCGTTTAAATTTTATATTTTCTCATTTCTGTGATAGACAGAACATCTTTTTGATTTACGGCAACATCCTGTTGGTGGCAAACACTACTGGTACTGCTCATACATAGAAGCAGTATGAAGCAACTGGCTTTACCTACTGCTTAAACCTTTGAGATACCTCACCCATTTAGGGTAATCTGAGGTAGACGGGGTATATTTCAGGACCATAAGTGACAGTCTTAGGCCCACTCTCAGTCTGAGTGATATATAGCAAGGAATGATCTGTTTAGGGTAGCCAACCTCCCACAGAAGGTTTTCAATCATAGAATCCCCACAGTGTGGAAACAGGCCATTCGGGTCAACAAGTCCACACCGAACCTCAGAGCATCCCACTCAGGCCCATTCTTCTATAACCCACCTAATCTACACATCCCTGGACACTATGGGCAACTTAGCATGGCCAATCCACTTAGCCTGCACATCTTCGGACTGTGGGAGGAAATTGGAGTACCCGGCGGAAACACACGCAGACACGGGGAGAATGTGCAAACTCAACACTGACAGCCACCTGAGGATGGAACTGAACCCAGGTTCCCGGCACTGTGAGGCAACAATGCTAACCAATGAGCGACTGTGCCACCCCAGATGTTTCAATGTGCTCTATTTCAGAATCAAGCTTGCACAGTGAACAGATAGCTCGGGTCCTAATTACAAGGTTTTGAATAAGGCCAATGTTATAGCGCATGGAACTGTAGGAATCTGAATGTATATATTGACCAGAGAAGGTAGCTTTGAGTTAGGCAGGTCATTGAGAAGAGGGAGCTTGTTTGATTGTTACATTTTAAACATGAATTTGAGTGCATTAAGACATATGAAGACATGCTGAGGAAATATGTTATCCTGTCAGTGCAAGGGTTTTACATCTCAGCTAAATGATTAACAGGCACTAGGCAGTTTGCCAGATTCCGGCACCTCTGAGTTTGATAGTCTTCGGGGGGAGTATCAATTGGCAGCTTAACGTTTGAGAGCTACGAGGAATTCTGCTCTCATTGATTGGCTGCCTGCACACATCTCCAACAGGACTGACTGCTGGAGGGTGATCACTGAGCCAGATTCTCTCTGCTCAGAGATTCCTCCTGCTCCTATTGCCAGGATTCTGGAGGAGGACAGCAGACAGTTCCAGAGTGAGGCTTCCGATGATTCAGGATTCTGGACATTCTCTGGCCTCCCATGGGAACCAGGGACACAGGAGAGTTATTGACACGCCAGCCTAACTGAGATACAGCATGCACAGACTAATGCTATCAATGTGGCAGTAACCAGGATTTCTTGGAATGGCTTGCTTGGGGAGTGGCAAAGTGTTTTAGTTTGTTGGTACTGGCAGTGAGGGTGTGGGGAGCTGAGGACTGGGGCTCCTTATTAATGTTCATACAATCAAACCCATACCATGAAGTTTGAGTGGTGACTCGCAATGAAGCTTGCGATTGGAAAGCCTTACCCAGGGTATCCCAGAGGTCAAGATAGGCTGCGGAGGGAGGTGAGGCCACATTTCTGCTTGCCCATGGATGACTTTGGGTGGAGCTATCCCATGGATCAGTCCTGGATTCGGTTGCAGTCACTGGCGCCCCAAAGATATCAGCCAGCTCCAACAGGGAAGACTAGACAGTGGATGAAACACAAACTGTGAGACAAGTGGGCAACTTTGGCCAATTCCAAATATTCTCTCCTTCCAATGTCTCTCTTCCCCTTCTGGAAGTAGTTGATTAGAATCTGGCTCCATTTGGTTAAAAGCAGGCTGCCCAGATCTCACCTGTTCATGTGTGCCCCAGGTTATTTGGCCATCATGGCTCTCACTGACTGCAGAGCAAAATGGTGCAGGAACCCTGGTTGAACTTCTCATCCAGGGACGTTGGAGTTAATTGTAGCACCTTAGCGTCGTGATGCTGCCAGTGTAGAATTGCTTGTCAACCCCTGGTATTGTTACATATGCACATTGGCTGATGTAAAGGAGGATGCCTGGAGCCTCTATAAAATATCACCCACCAAAAATTACAACCTCAGGGTGAAGAGGAAGGAGAGGGTGAGGTTCAGTAACTGAGGGTAAGTTAAGAGACACAGGTTCTTTACCCTGTGACTATTGGAATATCATTAATACATTCCAGGTCAGCACAGGCTCACGTATACACAGTGACTGATACTTTGCCAGGATATCCAAAAGGGCTTCATGGCCACTGAATTACTTGTAAAGTGTAGCCATTACAGTTACATAAAGAAACGCACTAAACCACAATCATCAATGATTTTACTGACCTGATTATTTGGTTTTGTGATGGGGATCAAGGGATAAATACAGTAGACTTTTTATTAACTGGCACCTAATGGACCAGGAGTGGGCTGGTTGATCAAATAGTCTGGATAATGAAGAGGTCCACATAATCAATGTAAAAACACACACTAAGTAAGAGAGACACATTTTATTTACAGCATAAATCACTTAAATAATAATGCAACCTTGCCTTCAGTAAAACTTAACCAACAGAGCACCTTCTCACTTGCACCCTCAACTGACTATTCAGACATCATGGAGATGGCGATAGTACAGTAAACTTCTGGTATTTGAGGTATATCATTTTTGCTGGTTTATCAAGAGTGCTGGTTCATAAGGTACTGGTTAAAACAAAGTTTGCTGCATTGGCCAGGACTTTCATTGTCAGACTGAACCATATACTCCAGTCTGAGCAGTGGTAATTGATCCTGATGATTTCGAGTGAGTGTTTTGCTAACCCAGCCCTGGCTGACAGCTGCATTGTTTTTATGGAGGTTGGCACCAGTTTGGCAGAGGGAGAGTTGTATATACCTCATTTTTCCTCTCGGCTATTTCACTCTCTTTGCGACTTTGTTCCAATGCTCGCTGAAGATTTTCGTCTTCTTTCTCATCATCCTCATCAAGGGATGACCTCACTCTTAGTTCCTACAAAATAAGAGACAACAAAAATCTTCACGGGTTAAGTAACACTTGAAAAAAGCAAAATGTGTCGAAAGAAGAAGCTAGAGAAATTGTCCCATTTTCCCAATAGATTCTATCATAAACACTTGGCATGGATCGAGCAGATTCCTTTATGGTGTCACAGGATGAACTACCTTCATTTCAAGAAGCATCTCATCTTCTTACAATGGTTTTGCTACACCCACTCAAAATGACTGAGATGGCAGCTCTAACCTCTTATACAAAAATTTAGTGAGACCACTCTGTGGCACTGTTTCTGACCAAGGTGAAAGTTTTGAGTGGGTCGACTGGTTCAAAGTTCAGCCAGTTGCCCCAGAACCCTACAGTATTGTTGACGTTCTTAAGTGGATCTACCAAGAAACACAAGTGTAGAGATTCACAATGATATGTGGCATCAAGTCACCAGGTACCAAACCAGATGACACTGACTCTGCCACCATTGATTCACTGGATCAAAATACCTCACATGCTTTCCTTGGATTGCCAGCTCTGGGTTGATATATGATGCCCCAGTTACTTCACTGTTCAAGTTTGAGTCTAGGCTTTACCCAGCTTGATTACCCAGGTGGAACAGAGATATTACTTAGAATAAGAATAAATTGAAAGAAAATGCTAAGTAAATTGGCATCACTCAAATTAACAAACTGCCCGATGAGTTTTGCTCTCAGTTGCTGAGTGCAGTTCGGGTGGAGACACTAGAAAATCTGACTTTAATTTTCAATCCTCATTGGACTCAAAGTGCCTTCAGAAACCCAAAGATCACAAACATCCCACCTCATTCAAAAACAGGAGTCATGTAAACTGGCAATTATGGATCAGTCTAATGTGAATACAGGAAAAATCACTAGAGGTCATTGTCAAGGACAAAATGAATTTGCACTTTATTCAGGTTTCTAAAGTATAGGCTGCATATTTATTAAAGATAAATCATCTCTCAATAACCCAACTGAGTTCTTTGATGAAGTAACAGAGTGGGGTGATGAAGGTAGTGCAGTAGATGTTATGTACATGGACTTTTAAAAGTCACTTGATGAAATACTACAAAACAGACTTAGTCGGTAAATAGAAGCACATGGGATTAAAGGAATGATGGTAATCTGGGTGTGAAATTGGCTAAGGCAAAGGACATGGAGAGTAGTGATGAACAGAAGATATTTTGACAGGAGAATAATGTGCAGGTTATGAGGAGGGTATGGAGGAGTTACATAAATTGCTCCTTATGAGAGGTGGACCTGATGGGTAAATTGTTTTTTTCTGTGCTATAATGATTCTCCACTTGTGAGAGGATAATGATGTAGGTTCCCCCAATATTGTTTGATGTAAATGGCATGAATTTGGGTGCAGACAGCATAATTTCCAAATCTGAGGACGATATAAAACTTGCTAATGTAGTAAATAGTGACAAATACACATAGAGTGGCAAACTAGGCAAACACACAGCAGATAAAATCTAATGTGGAGAAGTGTTACACTTTCAGGCAAACTAACACAGACAGGCAGTATGATTTAAATGGTACTATTTTGAGAGACAGATGCATGAGCAGAGTGGTCTGGATTGCCTATTTACAAATCCTTAAAAGTGGAAGAATGTTTTGATAAAAAAAACATGAGATGTAAGAGCCCTTGAGCCTGCTCACTGCATTGGGGTGTTCATTATCTCAGAGACCATCACTCCCAGCATTGCAGCACTGCTAATCTTCGATCTCTGCTCCAGTTTCCTGCACTATTCCCATGGCCCTCATCCCTTAATGTCCAAAAATTTATCAATCTGTCAACGTGTCCTAGTCCGTCAAAACCTCTTATGCTATACATATCAGTACATCCCTCTAAACTCCGATCTTTCCTTACACAACAGCCCTCTTATCCCAGGAAGCAATTTAGTGAAGTTTTGTTTCACCCCATCTTAGACAAACATATCAATTTTTGGATTAGGATATCACCTACTTAACCAATTCCTCAAATGGGCTATATCACTTTGCAGTTTAATTATTCTGTACACTTTGCTTTCTCCCTTAACTGTGTATCATCAACAAACTTGGCTACATTGCACTCAGCCCCTTTATGGGGACTTAATACACAGTCATTAATCAAGATTGGAAATACCCAAGGCTCAAGTCTATTAGTTACAACCTGACTTGTTTATTCCTGCTTTATATTTTCTGACAGTTAGACAATCCTCAATCTATTGTTATATATATTACACCAAAATGCACAAACCCTAATCTTGTATGAATCTCTTTCATGTGGCATCTTATCAAGTATCTTCCAAAATCCAAATGGGCTAAATCTAGTGGTTCCCTCCTTATCTACTCTGCTTGTTCCATTCTCAAAAAACTCTAATGGATTTGCTGAACATGATTCCGTTTTCATAAAGCCATGCAGACTCTGTGTAATCATGTTTTGTTTTTCTTGAGTTCTGTTACCGCTTCCTTAATAATAGATTTCAGTATTTCCCTTCTGATGTCAGGGTAACTGGCCCTGAGGATTTATTTGCTTTTAGTGCCATCAATTTCTCCAGTACTAGAAGCACGTTGCAGTAGTATTGGTTCTTTATGTATTTTAATAATTTTAAGTTCGTCACTCTCATTAGTCTTAGTTCCCCTGTAATTCCAATGAGTCTGTGACACGTCTCTCCAGAGGTAGGGTTATCGAGTGGTTTAAGACAAAAGTCAACAGATTTTAGAATGACAAGGGAGTCAGCAGGAAAGTGGATTCGAGGCTACATTTCATAGAACATAGAACATAGAACAGTACAGCACAGTACAGGCCCTTTAGCCCACGATGTTGTGCCGAACTTTTACCCTAAACCTAAGGTCTATCTAACCTCCACCCCTACTGTATACTATCATCCATTTGTCTATCTAATAGCCGCTTAAATGCCCCTAATGAGGCCGACTCCACTACCCTCTCCAGCAATGCATTCCATGCCCCTACCACTCGCTGAGTAAAGAACCTACCTCTGACGTCTCCCCTATATCTACCTCCACTCACTTTAAGACTATGCCCCCTCGTAACAGCTACCTCCACCCTAGGAAAAAGTCTCTGGTTGTCCACTTTATCTATATCTCTGATCATTTTGTACACCTCTATCAAGTCACCTCTCATCCTTCGTCGTTCTAAAGAGAAAAGCCCTAGCTCTCTCAACCTTTCCTCATAAGACCTTCCCTCCATTCCAGGCAACATCCTGGTAAATCTCTTCTGCACCTTTTCCAACGCTTCCACATCTTTCCTGCAATAAGGCGACCAGAACTAGACATAATACTCCAGATGTGGCCGAACCAGGCTTTTGTATAGCTGGAGCATAACTTCACGGCTCTTGAACCCAATCCCTCTATTAATGAAAGCTAACACACCATACGCCTTCTTAACAACTATATCCACGTGGATGGCAGCTTTCAGGGAACTGTGGACATGAACCCCAAGATCCGTCTGCTCCTCCACATTGCCAAGAATCTTTCCATTAGCCCTGTATTCTGCTTTCAAATTTGTCCTTCCAAAATGAATCAACTCACACTTCTCAGGGTTAAACTCCATCTGCCACTTCTCAACCCTGCTCTGCATCCTATCAATGTCCCTTTGTATCCTAGAACAGCCCTCCACACTATCCACAACTCGACCCACCTTCGTATCGTCCTCAAACTTACTAATCCATCCTTCCACTCCTACATTCAAATCATTTACAAAAATCACAAATAGAAGAGGACCCAGAACAGATCCTTGTGGTACACCACTCGTAACTGAGCACCATGTTGAATATTTTCTGCCCACTACCACCCTTTGCCTTCTAAGGGTCAGCCAATTCTGAATCCAATCTGCCACATTTCATCCTATCCCATGCCTCCTTACTTTCTGCATGACCCCACCATGGGGAACCTTATCAAACGCCTTACTTAAATCCATGTATACCACATCCGCTGCTCCTCCTTCATCCACGTGTTTGGTCACCTCTTCAAAGAATTCAATAACGTTTGTGAGGCATGATCTACCCCTCACAAATCCATGCTGACTATCACGAATCAAACTGTGCCTATCCAAGCGATCATAAATCCTATCTCTCAGAGCCCTTTCCAATAATTTGCCCACCAATGATGTAAGACTAACTGGCCTGTAATTTCTGGGGTTATCCCTATTCCCTTTTTTAAACTGGGGAATGACGTTTGCCACTCTCCAATCTCCCGATGCTATACCTGTGGACAGTGAGGACGAAAAGATCATTGCCAAAGGCCCTGCGACCTCTTCCCTCGCTTCGCATAGAATCTTTGGCTAAATCCCTTCAGGCCCGGGGGACTTATCTGTCTTCAAGTTCCTCAAAATTCCTCGTACATCTTCCTTTCTAACATCCACCTCCTCTAGCCTACCAGCCTGTTTCGCACTGTCCTCCTCTACAAGTAGGTCCCTCTCAGTTGTGAATACCAAAGAAAAGTATTCATTAAGGACCTCTCCTATCTCTTTAGGCTCCGTGCACAAATTCCCTTTACAATCCTTGATCGGCCCTACCCTTTCTCTGGTCATTCTCTTATTCCTCACGTACGTGAAAAAAGCCTTGGGGTTTTCCTTGATCCTATGTGCCAAGGTTTTCTCATGCCCCCTTATAGCTCTCCTAAGCCCTTTCTTCATCTCCTTCCTGGCTAACTTGTCTCCCTCTAGAGCTTTTTCTGATCCTTGTTTCCTAAACCTTATATAAGCATCCTTCTTCCTCTTAACTAGTCGTTTGACCTCTCTTGAGAACCAAGGCTCCCTCACTCGACCGTATCTTCCCTGCCTGCTAGGGACAAACATATCAAGGACACGCAGTATGCATTCCTTAAACAATCTCCACATTTCTATAGTGCTCTTCCCTGACAGCACTTGTTTCCACTTTATGTTACCCAGTTCTTGCCTAACAGAATTATAATTACCTTTCCCCCAATTATAAACCTTACCCTGCTGTATGTACCTATCCTTTTCCATGGCTATTGTAAAAGTAACAGAGTTATGATCGCTACTGCCAAAATGCTGTCCTACCAACAGGTCTAACACTTGGCCCGGTTCATTTCCAAGCACCAAATCCAAAGTGGCCTCTCCTCATGTTGGTCTATCTACATATTGTGTCAGGAATCCTTCCTGAACGCACTGGACAAAATCCACTCCATCTAAACTATTACAACTAAAAAGTTTCCAATCAATATTTGGAAAGTTGAAGTCACCCATGGCTATAACCCTGTGACTTCTGCACCTTTCCAGTATCTGCCTCCCAATCCGCTCCTCCACTTCTCTGCAACTATTAGGGGGTCTGTAAAAAAAACCCAACAAAGTGACTGCTCCTTTCTTGTTCCTGACCTCAACCCAAACTGACTCTGTAGACATATCTTTCTCGAACTGCCTTTCAGTAGCTGCTATACTAGCCCTAACTAGCAATTCCACTACCCCGCCTCACCCTCCCTATTTCTTTTAAAGCATCTAAACCCCGAAACTTCCAACAACCATTCCTGTCTCTGAGTTACCCAAGTTTCTGTAAATTTCAATCAGGCATGACTATATTGAATGATGGAGTAGCATGATTGAGGGGTCAAATGGTTTCTCCCAGTCCTAATTGTATATTTGTGTGCCCTCTATTCTCAAGGCAGTTTCAAAAAATTTGCATTGCCAAATTCTTTGTAGAAGCTCTTAAATTCTGTTTCTTAATCTCTCGCTAGGTCCACTTTGTCAATTTTTTGGTCATCCTTTGCTTATTTATAAAGTCTGCTGATCCTCAGGTTTCTGTGCTTTTCAAAACAAAACTGTACGCCTCTTGTTTTAATCTAATACCATGCTGAAATTCTCTGGTTAGCTATGGTTCTTTTACCATGGAATTTTTAGTCTTGAAGGAATTTGTTATTCATTGAGAGTAATAATTTTTTTCTTGATGTTGCAGTTTCTTATCTTTCATCATAAATTAATCGCATTTCCCAATCTGAGCCAATTCACCCTTGTACCTTCACAATTGCCCTTGCTTAAACTGAAGACTCATTTCAGATTTATTGATTACCACCTTATTCCCAAACTCAAAATGAAATTCTATAGAGGATCTTGTACGATCATTTGTTAAAATTAAAAGTCTTATTAGACAACAGAACTAAAATAGCCTGTTCCTTGGTTGACTTCTCAACATATTATTCTCAAAAACTGCCCTGAATACACTCCATAACCTCATCCTTCGAAGTACATTTGGTTTGTCTGCTCAGAGCCATCCACAATCTCTGCATCACCCCCTTGTTACAATGCAGCTCGACCTTGTTGATTTACATTCTGTTGGTAAGGCACTTAAGAAAGCACATGGGGTTCATTGTCTTATTCGGGATGGGTTTGAAACAAGATTTGTAAAGAAAGCAGAGGGAGATAGTGTGAGCCCAGAATTCAGCATAATACTCCAGGGGAGACTTAACCAGTGTTTTATTAAAGTTCATCATAATTTCTTTGCTTTTGTACTCTATGCTTCTATTAATAAAACCAAGAATCATATTTACTTTTAAATAGCTTCCTTAAATTGTACTGAAATCTTTAAAGATTTTTGTATATACATTTTCCCAAACCCACCATCTCTCTGTTTCTGTGCCCCTTTAAAACTGGGCCATTTAGTTGAGATTGTCCCTCCTCATTCCCCCTACCAAAATACACCACAGTACAGTTTTGTATTGAATTTCATGTGTCCATTTCACCAGCCTGCCTGCATCTTTGTGAGTCTGTTGCCCTCCTCCTCACTGTTTACAGCAAGGAGTTGATGATTCTGCAAAGCTGTGACTGTCAGGAACACTGAAGGGAAAACAAAATGCCCCAGAATTAAAAAGCAGCTCAGTCAGACTAATGGGCGGCTTTTCTCGATTCCAGAATTTTCTGAAACAATATCAGAAAATGATGAAAGCACTCAGCAGTTCAGTCGACGTCTGGTGGAGAAGTAGAAGGTTCGTTTTAGATTGATGACCTTTTAATGGAACAGTTCTGATGAGAGCTCAAACATTAATTCTCTTTCCACTCACACTAACTGACCTGCTGAGTATTTCCAGCATTTTCTGTTTCTATTTCAGATTTCCAGCCTCTGTAGGCTATACCTTTAATTAATGGCTGTTACATAATTTACATATTCATTTATAATTTACAACAGCATTGATCCCACTCTGCAGCTTCTCTCCGATTCTTCCCCTATCTCACCCTGTTTCCAAGCTCATTCCTTCCCTCTCCTGTTCCCTTCAGTTCCTCTCCTTTCAATTCCTCTCCAGTCAGCGAATCCCTCATTCCCATCTCTCCCGAAGCCCCTGAAGCACTCACCTGTTGAACCCTGACTCATAGACATATCACCACCCAACCATTCACCCATTGCGTTCTGACCCAGAAACTCGTCATTTCCTAAACCTTGCACCTCTCATGACTGGGTCAGGCTCTGATCCCTCACTAATTGCCCCCTTTCATCCTTGGCTCACTCTCCCCTCTCTGCTCCCAGTGATGGGTTCTGCTGCAATTGGAATGGAGGTGACGTGAAGCTGGGCCAGGGATGTGAGGATCCCAGTTCAAAGATTCTGATTTTAATGTTTGTGAAGCCACAGAGATCGGAAGACCCCAATCTATGCTACCCTACAAGGAAAGACAAAAACCTTGTAACTGGTCCAGGAGGGTGCTCCCAAGGAGAATGGGGCCAGGATCCAGCTCCTGGATTTAAGATCCAAGTTTGGTTGTGCAACAGAATTGACACATACACCCTTACTCTACTTAGGATTGCAGGATATAATTTGCATATTTAAAGAGGCCACATTTCCTTCTTGAAAATGTGTCAATAGAGTGGGATCATTTGGGAATATGGTGGGTTTGATGGAAGTTACTGACACCCATTAATTTAGTCATTCAGTTTCTGGCCTTGCGTGTCCTGTGATGAAAAATGTTTTTTAAAAGAAATCAACGCACCAGATTCCAGACACCCCTGTATATTAAATGTTGGCATGCGTCTCAGTGAAGATTGGCACTGGAGTAATCGCTGTGATTAAGGTTCCTGCAGCTGCACCCAAACAACCTCTCTCTCTCTAATGAAGCATTGAGTGTCAGCCACCCTTATGGGAATCTTGCTGTCACTGTACTCAGGTCCAGCAAATCTTTCTGCGGGTCGAAGTTAATTCCCATTCCTAATTAAGCCAAGTCAGAGAGACAGCACCACAGATGCTGCCCTGAAGTTCCCTGGTCTCTCACAGCTTGTTGGTACAGATAGCCAGACATTTCAATGCATGGTTAAACTATGAGTCAGCCAAGGATGCAACATGAAGACACTTCAGTCCCCTTTATCCCCAGGAAAGTGAGCAGGAAGGTGCACCACTGTTAGTCAATGAGCAGCTGGAGCAGACAAGCTGAAAGCACAGGACACACAACAAGGCGACACAGTGACAGCATTAGTGACTGTGCTCGATGAGCAGAAGCTACCTTCTCATGCTCCTCTTTGCTCAAACTCAATGCAATCTGCAGCTGGATTTCTTCATCAGACTCTGTGCTTGGCTGCTACAAGGTGTAAAAGCCGGGGTTAGCAAGTACATCACGGACTCAATGCTCGAACACAGGCTAACATCACGGGAACATAAGCTAATGACAGAGGAACACAGGCTAATGTCTGAAGAACCCTTACATTGAGCCAATTCTGTTCTGACATCACATGACCACCTACCACAAACTGTCCCATCCATACACGTTTGCCAATGGTTGCTTCACATGTCAATCCTTGTAAAACTCCATCGCATAAAATTGGAAAATGAAGGGATTGTTACCTAATTGGAGATTGTCTGTCAGGCAAATTGGTGTTGTTCACAGAAGTTCTCTATCTAACCATAGAATCATGAGGGTGAATAACCAAAGTCTTTTTCCCAGGGTAGGGGAGTCCAAAAGTAAAGAGCATAGGTGAAGAGGGAAAGATTTCAAGGGGTCAGAGAAGGTGGTGGAGGCTGGTATAAATATAACATTTAAAAGGCATCTGGATGGGTACATGAATATGAAGGTTTAGAGGGATATGGGCCAAATGCTGGCAAATGGGACTAGATGAATTTAGAATATCTGGTCAGCATGGATGAGTTGGACCAAAGGATCTGTTTCTGTGCTATACATCTATGACTCTAATAAACACCTGTTCAAAACATATTGTAAAATAGAATCAACTTATTTTAATGCCCTAATGAACTGCTCACAGGAGATTAGATGTGGATTAGATCCATCCAGGTGAAATGCTATGTGTGTGAACTCTCAGTGTGACTAACAAACTGAGATGAATGATTTACTTCCTTTCCACACTGCCACTAGCTTTCCTCATGGGGGTGAGAAACTTCTGGAAACTTCAATCAAAACCCATTCTTAATATGAGCCCCTGCAATGAGTGGTGCATGCCATCAGGACAGGGTTAACATCAGTACCCATCACTGTGTTAGCCAACATCCACACAGCAGCATATCTAACAGAACTCACTGAGCAGGGTTAGTGTGTGCAGCCTTGGCTGACTTGCCTCTCCATCAACAGGGCACCCTGAGGCAGCCTGACTGGGTAATGAAGCTAGGAACCACAGGCTCCTTTCACACAGTTACACACCAGCATTTCATAACTATGCAGGGGTCAGTAGTTATCCACATGTGCAAGCATCACAGCAGTCTATTACACATAGGCAAAGGGAAATGATGCAGCTAAGTCCACAAGAATGAAAGATTGTCATAGCTCCACTCACTGTCTGTCCTGGGGGTATTTGATGGGACACTATTAGAGGGGTTTGTTCTGTACATCTATTATGGGGGTGGAGGGGTGGGGGTGGGGTTAAAGGTTATTTGATGCTGATCCAACCTGTACATTAAAACCTCAAATTCTGAATCAGATATGTAATAGCCCAGCTAGAGATGCAGTTAGCTCAGTTGGCTGGCTGATGAGTGGAGCCAATATGTAGGTTCAATTCCCACACAGGCTGAGGTTCCCATTAAGGAATCTCAGTCTCAGTCTCTCCCTTTACCTGAGGCATGGTGACCCTCAGGTTTAAGCCACCACCAGCTGTTTTCTCTCTCTCTCTAGTGGGAGAGCAGCCTATGATTTGGTAAAACTACAGTGACTTTCCTTTAATTCATCTACCAAATGTGAGTTTGTCTAAATCCAGTCACAGTGCTCCAATGAAACAGCCCTTGCCTTCTCATTCGTGCCCTCTGAATCCCTATAGGGGATAAGGGTTCAGACCCCATGTGTCCAAACAAGCAGACATCACATTAAAGGAATGAGGGACATGTTGGCATAACATTCCCAAGATTTTATTCTTGATTTCCAAGGAAATGCAGCATTGTATTAACAAATACATTTTTTTAAATAGAGTACAGTGTGGGAAAATGTGAAGTTGTTCATTTTGGAAGGGAGAACAAAAGAATAGCATATTGTTTAAATGGAGAGAAACTGCAGAAAGCTGCAACACAAAGGGACTTGGGGGGACTTGTACACAAAACACAGAAAGCTCACACACAGGGGCAGCAGGTAATCAGGAAGGCTGATGGAATGTTGGCCCTTATTTCAAAGGGTTGGAGTATAAGATGAGGGATTGTTTATCTACAACCACACAAGGTATACAATCTGGAGTACTGTGAGCAGTTTTGGTTTCCTTATTTAAGAAAAGGTATCATTTAATTGGAGGCAGCTCATTCCTGAAATGGAGAGTTTGCCTTATAAGCAAAGGCTAAACAGGTTGGGACTCTACTCACCAGAGTTTACAAGAATGAGAGATGATCTCATTGAAACATACAGACTTCTTAAGAAACTTGACAGGGTAAATGCACAGAGGATGTTTCCCCTCGTGGGAGAGTCTAGGACCAGATGTCTTTGCCTTAGAATAAAGGGGCATCAATTTAAGGCTGAGTTGAGCAGGAATGTCTTCTCTCAGAGGTTTGTGAATCTTTTGAACCCCTTGCCTCAGAGAGCCGTAGGGGCAGAGTCCTTGGTATATTTAAGGCTGAGCCAGATTCCTGATCAGGAGGGGAATCAAGAGTTACAGGGAAAATTCTGGGGAGTGGATGCGAGGAGTGTTGGATCAGCCACGATCCCATCTAAAAAAGGAGCAGACCCGAGCGGCCTTACCGCCAACAGAAGTGGCTGGAAAAGCTCAGCAGGTTTCAAGTCCGGTGACACTTCCTCAGAACTGGTCACCGGACCCGAAACGTTAACTCTGATTTTTTTCTTCACAGATGCTGCCAAACCTGCTGAGCTTTTCCAGCACCTTCTGTTTTTGTTCCTGATTTATAGCATCCGCAGTTCCTTCGGTCTTACCATCAATTTTAACACTTCAAATAACAGTTAAAATTTCAATGCTACTGGCATGCAGTTATACCGTTTATTCACCAGGCGGCAGTGTGCAGCTGTTCTGACTAGGCAGGGCCAGCTCTCTCTAACTGACTGTTAGCAACAGCTCACTTTCTTACTCCCTCTCAACAATTAACTGCTCAGTGTCAAATTTCAGCCTCGTTAACGGACCTGTGAGTGTCAGCTCTCTCCCTCGCTGAATGGCTTTTCAGTGACAGCACTCTCCCATACTATCTGACCAGACAGTGCCAGCTCTCTGTATCTGACCAGGCAGTGTCAGATCTCTATAACTGAGCAGGCAATGCAGGTTCTCTCTGACTGGGCAGTGCTGGCTCTCTGTAACTGACCGGGCAATGCTAGCTCTGTATCTAATAGGGCAATGCTAGCTCTCTGTATCTAATAGGGCAATGCTAGCTCTCTGTATCTGACCGGACAGTGCCAGCTGTATCTCTAGCTGACTAATGATAGCCACCATCAATTCTATTGGAGGAGGGAGGCTTGCACAATGATATAGTGCATTATATACAAGGCTGAAGATGCACAGAAACAAAGATAAATTTTCATTGCGAGGCTGAGCCAGCATGCTCCTGGCTAAAGCACAGAACTGCTCAGAGTAAGTCTGAAGCATCCAGTACTTACTGCTGTTAAATGAAGCTCTGAAATAGTCCCCAGGAATGCAGTGTCATTGACCTTACTCCCTGGTGGCAACTGGTTTCAGTTTGCATTTCATAATCAACAAAGCCTGACTGTTACTTATTTGTGAATGATTGATTTCCTTTTCTTTCGCATCTTTCACAACCGTAGGATAAATCAAACAGCTTTACAACCAATGCAGCAATTGTGAACTAAGTCACTGCTGTAGTTTAGAAATCAGTCACTTTGTACATTGCAACGTCCCACAAACAATGTGACAATGACCAAATGATCTGTTTTACTGACGCTTGGTGAAGGACACCAGGAAGAATCCCTCATCTTCAAATTGTACCATAGGATCTCTCACAGCCACCTGAGAAGATGGAAAATGCCTAGGCTTAAGATCTCATGCAAAAGACTACACCAGACATACCCTCCAACAGTGCAGCGCTCCCTTAGCACTGATCCTCCAACAGTGCAGCGCTCCTTCAGCACTGGCCCTCCAACATACAGCACTCCTTCAGCACTGACCCTCCAATAATGCAGCATTCCCTCACTGCTGACCCTCCAATAAAGCAACATTCCTTCAGCGCTGATCCTCCAACAATGCAGCTCTCTCTCAGTACTGACCCTCTAACATACAGCACACCTTCAGCACTGACCCTCCAACATACAGCACTCCTTCAGCACTGACCCTCCAATAGTGTAGCATTCCCTCAGTGCTGACCCTCCAACAATGCAGCACTCCCACAGTACTGACCCTCTAACATGCAGCACTCCCTCAGTACTGACTCTCCGACAATGCAGCGCTCCCTCAGTGCTCACTCTTTGAAAGTGCAGCACCCATCAGTACTGACCCTCCGACAGTACAGTACTCCCTCAATACCGACCCTCCAACAATGCAGTGCTCCCTCAGTATTAACCCTCCAACAGTGCAGTGCTCCCTCAGTACTGACGCTCTGATAGTGTAAGTGCTCCATCAGTACTGACCCTCCAACAGCGCAGCACTCCCTCAGTGCTGACCCTCCACCAGTGCAGTGCTTCCTCAGTGCTGATTGTCTGACAGTGTAGCACTCCCTCAGTACTAACCCTCCCGCAGTGCAGCGCTTCCTCAGTACTGACCCTCCAAATGTGCAGCACTCCCTCAACCCTGACCTTCCAACAGTGTGGCACTCTCTCAGTACTGACCCTGCAACAGTACGGCACTCCCTCAGTACGGACCCTCCAACACTGCAGCGTCCACTCAGTACTGACCCTCCGACAATGCAGCACACTCTCAGTGCTGACCCACCGACAGTGCAGCGCTCCCTCAATACTGACCCTCCGACAATGCGGCACTCCCTCAATACTGACCCTTCGACAGTGTGGCACTCCATCAGTGCTGACCCTCCAGCAGTGCAGCGCTCCCTCAGTACTAATCCTCTGACAAAGCAGCACTTCCTCAATGCTGATCCTCCGACAGTGTAGCGCTCCCTCAGTAGTAACCCTCTCACAGTGCAGCGCAACCTCAGCCCTGACCTTCCAAATGTGCAGCACTACCTGAGCCCTGACCTTCCAACAGTGTGGCACTCTCCAGTACTGACCCTGCGACAGTGCGGCTCTCCCTCAGTGCTGACATTCTCTTAGTTATTACGATAAGGGATGCGATTAGAAAGGGGGGATTGCAGATCAGAAAAACAATACGTGGTATCTATTGGGTGAAACAACGAAATGGCAAAGGGCAGCAGACCTTAGTTGGAGTTATTTAAAGGCCACCAAACAGTAGTGGTAGTGTAGGGCATGCTATAAATCAGATAATGAGAGAAGCTTGTTGCTTGGGTGACTTCAATCTGCATACAGACTAAGGTAAATTAGTTCAGCAGTAAAACTGTAGAGGGCAAGTTTCTGGAGTGTGTTAGGGACAGCCTTCTCGACCAGCACGTTGGAAGTCAGGATATTTTGGATCTAGTATTTTGTCATGAAAAAGGACTAATTAATAATCTGGAAAAAAAGCCCTTTAACGATGAGTGACCATGTAATGATAGAATCTTACATTGTGTGTAAAAGTGAGCTGATTCAATCTGATACAAGGGTGTTAAATTTGAACAAGAGAAATCAGGAAAGCATGAGTGACAAGTTAACTGCGTTGGATTGGGAAAATACTTTACAAGGTGTGACTGCACATGGTAAATGGACTGGTTTTGAAAAGTGACGACATGGCTCACAGCAACTATACATCTTTTCAAGATGCACAATCTCAAAAAATATCAGTCAACCATGGCTAACAAAGGAAGTTAAGGATTGTAGAAGTTTAAAAGAAGAGATTATAAATTGGCCAGAAATTGTAATAAATCTGAGGATTGGAAAGTTTTTAGAATATGGCGAAGAAGGACCAAGAAATTAAAAAGGAGAGGATGTATAATATACAAATGCAAACTAGCAAAGAATATTAAAATGGATTGTAAAAGCTCCTACAGGTTCATAAAGGAAACATTTGGCTAAGACGGATGCGGGTTTACCAAAGGCAGAGTAAGGATGATTTATAACGGGGAATAGAGAACTGGCAGAGCAACTAAATGATTATTTTGCATCTGAGGAATATACAAGAAATCTCCCAGAATTAGACAGTAGTGAAGTCTTGCTTTAGTTGTACAGCAGCTTGGTTAGACTACATCTGGAGTATTGTGTGTAGTTCTGGTCTCCTTATCTCAGGAAAGATATTATTGTCATAGAGACTGCGTAATGAATGTTCACCAGACTTGTTCCCAGGATGGTGGGACAGTCCTGTGATGAGAGATTGGGCAAACTGGACCTGTATTCTATAAAGTTTCAAAGAATGAGACGTGATCACATTGAAAGCTACAAAATGTTTAGATAGATTGACAGGTTGGCTTAGGTAAAATGGCTCCCCTGGTTGGGGATTTAGAACCGGGGGTCACAATTTAACAATAACGAGGATGCCACTTTGGACAGAAATGAGCAGAATTTGTTTGACTCCGAGGCTGGTGAATTTTTGGAATTGTCTATCCCAGAGGACTATGGAGGCTCAGTCATTGAGACTAATGTAGAGGTTGATAAATAATTGATTTCTGCTGGCGTACAGGGTTATGGGGATAGTGTGAGTGAAAGGATTGAAGTGTTCAATCAGTCATGATCATGTTAGTTAGGAGAGCAGGCTCGATGGGCTGAATGGCCTACCCCATTCCCATGCCCCTCATACTGACACAATGCAGCGCTGTCTCAGGACTGACCCTCTGACAGTGCAGCAGTCCCTCAGTACTGATCGTTCACAGTGTAGTGTCCCCTCCACATTGACCATTGCCTCCGATCCTCTGACTGTGTGAACAAGCACACAGTGAACGGAGAGCTGCTGGGCTGATTGGGGCAGGTTGGGAACAGGCGAAGTTGAAACCGTTGGCGGATGGAGGAATCTGCTGCCCGGGTGGTTGCTTTTACCTGAGTTGCCTTCTCAGCTTCCTCCCTGCTCATTGCCAGCGCCAGCTGTAACTGCAGTTCCTCTTCACCACTGGTGTGGGGTCTGGCCTGCTCCAGATCCGGGTTGAACCTCGGAGAAGAGGGAGAAGCTGCAAAACAAACGGAGAAACATCAACATTCGGACATTGGAGGCTGCACTGGGAAAAGCCTGTAATGTCCCAGCACTCTGTCCCTACCCTGGGCTAGCAGGTGTTGTTTGTGGGTGGGGAGCTGGTTGTAGCTCATCTGTCAGGTTACTCTTGTAACACTGATAGTCTGATCGGTAGCGAGGAGACTGGGCTCATTTACAGGTCATTTAAAACGAAGCAAATGAGGACAACAGCTCGTGTTACTGAACAAACACTGAATCGGTTCTGCAGAGATCACTTAGTGGCTCGGACCATTTCAGATGGTGTTCAGGTTAGGATTCTTCAGCAGGAGCAGAGTGGGATGGACTGAGTCCAATCACTGGCCAGTCAGCTCAGAGCTTCCACTCACAACACCACAGAAGAAAACCTGAAAGCAGGGCGAGGTGGGTCATTGGAGTGTCTCCATGGGAGTTTGGCGGTGGGGGGTGGGGTGGCGGTGAGGGGGGCTCGGTTTTGACAGAAGGAGTTCCAGGTTGGGCGAGATTGGGATAGAAAGTCTGTGCTATGTTCAGGGCAGAGACTGCGTGAGTGGGTGCAGGTGGGAGAGTGGGGTTCATGAGGAGTGACGGGGGTTCAAGGAGAGACTGTGGGTTTTGGGGTAAATGTGGGATTCAGTCCAGAGACTAGAATTTGGGGGTGAGTAGGGTTTGGTGGGGGAGGTGGTTTTGGGGGGGGGAGTGGGGTTTTGGGGAGGGGGGAGTGGGGTTGGGAGGGGAGAGTGGTTTCACCAAGAGAAAGTGAATTTTGGGAGTAGAGAAATGGAATCAGGTGCAGAAAGTGTTGCTCAGGGAGAGAATCTAGTTCATCTGGAAAGAGTGGGGTTCACCAGGAGAACAAGTACAGGAGGAGAGTGTGGGCAAATGGAGAGAGAGGGGGCTTTAGGAGGAGAGTGTTGGCAAATGGAGAGAAAGGGCTTTAGCAGGAAAGAAGGTGAAGGAGAGAGACAGTTTTCAATGAATCTCTTTGTGATGAACTGAAGTCACTGTAAGCTGCAGGCAGTGGTGCTGTAGTGGTTCTGTCGAGCTTCTCTGTATTAGTTAGCTGTGAGAGGGAAAGGAAAGGAGCTCAGAGGAGGGCCTGAGGGGATGGGGATGACCTTTTCAATAGGTCAGGTACATGCTTTTCGCTGACTTCTACAAACTAGCAGTGACAATGGAACCAAGCACTGCACAAAGTTTCACATTTTATTTGTTTGTTGATAGAAGAGAGAAGTCAATGATCTCAAAGCCTCAACCTCATCGTAAACTCTCACACACTATTTACTATTCAAGAAAAGGAGACAGCTGCTCTGAACACCCAGAATGTTGGAGGGCTGTTGAATGTAAACAGCTAACAGACTTAAATAATTCATATAGTGGGAAGATCGTACTCATGACAGAGGGTCACACACATCACCCACTGACTGAGTGAGAAATTGAGTTCCAGGTTCACCTCACTCAGGAGGAGCTGTCTCTTTGAGCACTCTGTGACAATAAAACATCAACTTCAGATTCTCACAGAGTCTGAGGGGAGAGGTCAGGAACTTTATCACAGAACTTATACACTTAATGGTAAGGTCCTGGGGAGTGTTGCTGAACAAAGAGACCTTGGAGTGCAGGTTTATTGTTCCTTGAAAGTGAAATCCTAGGTAGACAGGATAGTGAAGAAGGCGTATGGCATGCTTGCCTTCATTGGTCAGTGCATTGACTATAGGAGTTGACGGGTCATGTTGTGGCTGTACAGGACATTGGTTAGGCCACTGTTTGGAATATTGCATTCAATTCTGGACTCTCTGCTATAGGAAGGATGTTGTGACACTTCAGAGGATTAGAAAAGATTTACAAGATTGTTGCCAGGTTGGAGAGTTTGAGCTATAGGGAGACGGTGAATAGGCTGGGTCTGTTTTCCCTGGAGCATCGGAGGCTGAGGGGTGACCTCATAGAGGTTTATAATATCATGATGGGCAAGGATAGTGTAACTAGCCAAGGTCTTTTCCCCGGGGTAGGGGAGTCCAAAACTAGAGGGTGTAGATTTAAGGTGAAAGGGGAAAGATTTAAAAGGGACCTAAGGGGCAACTTTTTGACCCAGAGGATGGTGCATGGTATTGAATTAGCTGCCAGATGAAGTGGTGGAGTCTGGTATTACAATGTTTAAAAGGCATCTGGATGGGTATATGAACAGGAAGGGTTTAGAGGGAAAAAGGGCCAAATGCTGCAAATGGGACTAGATTAATTTAGGATATCTGGTCAGTGTGGACGAGCTGGACTAAAGGGTTGTTCCCATGCTGTACAGCTCTATGACTCTATGACTCTCAATAAAAATATTTCACAGAGGAAAATTACCAGATCACTGAATGCTAGTTAGGAATTGGATAGGAAACACCGAGTGTGACTGAGGGCGGGGATTTGGATGGGGTACTATGTGAGTGTGTGTGTGTGTGTGTCTGAGGATAGTTGGGTGGCATACAGTGTGTGTGAGGGAGGGGGGTTGGATGGGGTACAGTGTGTGTGAGGGAGGGGGGTTGCATGGGGTACAGTATGATGTTTTAAATTTCATCTGCCCATTTTGGCAGACTAAATCCTTCTGAACTCTATTAGTATTTTTCAATTTTACTATTCTCCTCTTCACTATAAATTCAAAGTCTCATGCCATCAACAAACTTTGAAATGAAGTCTTTTCTACCAAAGTCAGGTTCCTCACGTACATCAAAACAGTAATAGCTCCAACACTGTCCCCTTTAGAACACATTCCATTGTATCCTTCTCTCTAAACCCAAAAAAACTGCTGGGTACCATCACTCTCTGCTAACTGTCTCTTAATCATTTTTTTTATCCACGCTGCCTGTACCCTTCAATTATTGTAAGAAGTCTGGTGATACTCTGTCAAACATCTTTTGTAAGTCAACATACACATCAAAAGAATTCAAATGGGTTTGTCAAACATGATGAATTGTCTTTCAGAATGCTTGTGGATTTTAATTTAGCAGCCCACATCTTTCCCATCTGAGAAGATGCTGTAATGACAATAATGGAAACGTGGATCTGAAATGCTGCTCAGTATTCAAGATTACAAATTGTTTTGAAAAGATGGGGAAGTTAAGGAGGGAGGTGGTGTGGGTGTACGGCATAGGGTTGGGACAAGAGGTTGTCCCTGGCATAACTTGGTTGGACCTGAAAAGGGGAGTCATGTATAGGTCACCAATGTGTGTGTTTGTGTGTGTGTGTGTGTGTGTGTGTGTGTGTGTTTGTAGTGAGAGAGGAGAGAGAGAGGGAAATGCAGGGAAATCACAGATCAGAGAACTTTAATTACCTAAATGATGATTGGAATAATATTTGTCTAAACGAAAACTTCCTGGACCATGACATTTCAGTTCAACTGAAAAGGAGGCATTGTTGGTGCGTTAGTGGTGGGTAAGTTGTTGGAGGGGATTTTGAGGGACAGGATTTACATGCATTTGGAAAGGCAACAACTGATTAGGGACAGTCAACATGGCTGCGTGTATGGAAATCATGTCTCACAAACTTGATTGAGCTTTTTGAAGAGGTGACAAACAAGATTGATGAAGGTAGAACAGGAGACGTTGCTACATGGACTTCAGCAAAGCGTTTGACAAGGTTCTACGTAGTAGCCTGGCTAGTAAAGTTAGACCACGTGGAATCCAGGGGAGCTAACCAATTGGATACAAAATTGGCTTGAAGATAGGCAGTGGTAGAGGGTTGCTTTTCGGACTGGAGGCCTGTAACCAGCAGTATGCCACAGGATCATAGAATTCCTACAGTGTGGAAACACGCCAAACAAGTCCAAGCTGCCCCTCTGAAGAGCATCCCACCTAGACCTATTCCCCTAACCCTGCATTTCCCATGTCTAACCCACCTAACCTATACATCCCTGGGCACTATGGGCAATTTAGCACGGCCAATGCACCTAGCCTGCACATCTTTGGACTGTAGGAGGAAACCAGAGCACCCACGCAGACACGGGGACAATGTGCAAACTCCACACAGACAGTCACTCGAGACTGGGATCGAACCTGGGTTCCTGGTGCTGTGAGGCAGCAGTGCTAACCACTGACCCATCGTGCTGCTCAGTCAACTCTTGATCATTCGTGAAAGGTAATGGAAGGTGACACAACAGCACCTGCTAGCAATAACCTGCTCAGTGATGCCCAGTTTGCGTTTTGCCAGGGCCACTCAGCTCCTGACCTCAGTACAGCCTTAGTTCAAATATGGACAAAAGGTCTGAATTCCAAAAGCGAGGTATGATTGACTGCCCTTGACATCTTTGACTGAGTGTGGCAACATGGAGCCCTAGCATTACTGCTTTTCATCATTCATATAAATGATTTGGATGTGAATATAGGAGCTTTGGTTAGTAGGTTTGCAGATGACACCAAAATAGGTGGTTTGGTGGACAGTGAAGAAGATTATATCAGAGTACAACAGGATGTTGGTCAGATGGGCCAATGGGCCAACAAATGGAGGTGGAGTTTGCTTTAGATAAATGTGAGGTGTTGTATTTTGGTAAGATAAATCAGGGCAGGACTTATACAGTTAATGGTAGGGTCCTGGGGGAGTGTTGCCAAACAAAAAGACCTAGGGGTGCAGGCACATAGTTCCTTGAAAGCAGGTGGACAGGATGGTGAAGAAGGCCTTTGACACTCTTGCTTCTTTGGTCAAAACACTGAGTATAGGCATAGGGATGTCACATTGCGATTGTACAGGACATTGGTGAGGTCACTTTTTGAATACTGCATACAATTTTGGTCGTACTTCTATAGGAAAGATGTTGTAAACTTGAAAGGGTGGAGAAACAATTTACAAGAATGTTGTTGGGACTGGAGGGTTTGAGCTATAGGGAAAGGCTGAATAGGCTGAGGCTATTTTCTGTGGAGGTGTTGGAGGCTGAGGGGCGACGTTATAGAGGTTTATAAAGTCATGAGGGGCATGGATAGGATGAATAGCCAAGGTCTAGGATGGGGAAGTCCAAAACTAGAGGGCATATGTTTAAGGTGAGAGGGGAAAGATTTAAAAGGGATCTGAGTGACAACTTTTTCATGCAGAGGGTGGTGTGACAATGAAATGCACTGCCAGAGGAAGTGGTGGAGGCTGGTATGATTACACCATTTAATAGGCATCTGGATGGGATTATGAAGGGTTTAGAGGAATATGGGCCAAATGTTGGTAAAATGGGACTAGGTCTCATTGGGATGATGGTCAGCACGGACGGGTTGGACTGAAAGGTCTGTTTCCGTGCTATATACTCTGTGACTTTATGAAATGAGATGGGCAGTGGGTCTGTGGGAAAACATTGGGGAAAGAGTATTCACTATAGCATGATGTTTAGATTAGTAATGGAAAAGCACAATGAATCATTGAACGTACATCTCCTAACATGGGAGAGGGATGGCTTCAATGGGGTTAGATAGGATTAACCAAAGGCAAAATGGAACCAAAGACGAACAGCAAAATTGTAGCAGCACAAAGGGTGGACCTTTAACTACAAGATGTTCCAGGTCAGGATGGATAAATTCCAACAAGGGCAAAAGGCAGGCAGCGATGAAAAAACTGGCAAGGAGCCATCAAGCTTCTGACATGACCTAAAGTGCACGCATCGTGCCGCACTGTCGGGGGGTCAATACTGAGGGAGCGCTGCACTGTCGGAGGGTCAGTACTGAGGGAGCGCTGCACTGTCGGAGGGACAGTACTGAGGGAGCACCACAATGTTGAAGGGTCAGTACTGAGGGAGCGCTGCACTGTCGGGTGGTCAGTACTGAGGTAGGGGTGCACTGTCGGGGGGTCAGTACTGAGGGAGTGCTGCATTTTCGGAGGGTCAGTGCTGAGGGAGCGCTGCACTGTCGGAGGGACAGTACTGAGGGAGCGCTGCAATGTCAGAGGGTCAGTGCTGAGGGAGCGGTACACTATTGAAGGGTCAATGCGGAGGGAGCGGTACACTGTCGGAGGGACAGTACTGAGGGAGCGCCGCAATGTCAGAGGGTCAGTGCTGAGGTAGGGCTGCATTGTCGGACGGTCAGTGCTGAGGGTGCGCTGCACTATCGGACGGTTAGTACTGAGGGAGTGCTGCACTGTAGGAGGGTCAGTACTGAGGGAGAGCCACACTGTTGGAGGGTCAGTGCTGAGGGAGTGCTGCACTGTTGGAGGGTCAGTGCTGAGGAAGTGCGGCACTGTCAGAGGGTCAGTGCTGAGTTAAGGCTGCATTGTCGGAGGGTCAGTCATGAGGGAGCACTGCACTATCAGAGGGTCAGTGCTGAGGTAGGGCTGCACTGTCAGAGGGTCAGTGCTGAGGTAGGGATGCACTGTCAGAGGGTCAGTGCTGAGG
>NC_063354.1:29679978-29688856 GCF_021869965.1 Rhincodon typus
GGTCAGTGCTGAGGTAGGGATGCACTGTCAGAGGGTCAGTGCTGAGGGAGGACCACACTGTCAGAGGGTCAGTGCTGAAGGAGTGCTGCACTGTCGGAGGGTCAGTGCTGAGGTTGGGCTACACAATTGGAGGGTCAGTGCTGAGGTAGGGATGCACTGTCGGAGGGTCAGTGCTGAGATAGGACTGCACTGTTGGAACGTCAGTGCTGAGGGAACGCTGCACTGTTGGAGGGTTAGTACTGAGGGAGCGCGGCACTATCTGAGAGTCAGTACTGAGGGAGTGTCGCAATGTCGGAGGGTCAGTGCTGAGGGAGTGCTGCAGTGTCCAAGGGTCAGTACTGAGGGAGTGCTGCACTGTCATAGGGTCAGTATTGAGAGAGTGTTGCACTGTTAGTCGGTCAATACTGAGGGAGCACTGCACTGTCAGAGGGTCAGTGCTGAGGGAATGCTGCAACATCGGAGGGTCAGTACTGAGGGAGCACCGCACTGTCAGACGGTCAGTGCTGAGGGAGTGCCGTACTGTCGGAGGGTCAGTGCTGAGGGATTGCTGACCTGTCCAAGGGTCAGTACTGAGGGAGCACTGCACTGTTTGTCAGTCAATAGTGAGGGAGTGCCACGCTGTCGGAGGGTCAGTGCTGAGGGAGTGCTGCACTGTCAGAGGGTCAGTATTGAGAGAGTGTTGCACTGTTAGTCGGTCAATACTGAGGGAGCACTGCACTGTCAGAGGGTCAGTACTGAGGGAGCGCAGCACTGTTGGTGAGTCAGTGCTGAGCAAGTACTGTACTGTCAGAGGGTCAGTGCTGAGGGTGCGCCGCACTGTCAGAGAGTCAGTGCTGAGGGAGCGCTGTACTGTCGGAGGGTCAGCGCTGAGGGAGTCCTGCAGTGTCCAAGGGTCAGTACTGAGGGAGTGCTGCACTGTCAGAGGGTCAGTATTGACAGAGTGTTGCACTGTTAGTCGGCCAATACTGAGGGAGCACTGCACTGTCAGAGGGTCACTACTGAGGGAGCGCAGCACTGTCAGAGGATCAGTACGGAGGGAGCGTTGCATTGTCAGACAGTCAGTACAGAGGGAGTGCCACACTGTTGGATGGTCAGTGCTGATGGAGTGCCGTACTGTCGGAGGGTCAGTGCTGAGGGATTGCTGACCTGTCCAAATGTCAGTACTGAGGGAGCACTGCACTGTTGGAGAGTCAGTGCTGAGGGAGCGCTGCACTGTCGGAGAGTCAGTGCTGAGGGATTGCTGCGCAGTTGGAGAGACGATGCTGAGGGAGCGCTGCACTGTTGGAGGGTCAGTGCTGAGGGAGCGCTGCACTGTCGGAGAGTCAGTGCTGAGGGATTGCTGACCTGTCCAAGGGTCAGTACTGAGGGAGCGCTGCACTGTTGGTCCGTCAATAGTGAGGGAGTGCTGCACTGTCGGAGGGTCAGTGCTGAGGGATTGCTGCGCAGTTGGAGAGACGATGCTGAGGGAGCGCTGCACTGTTGGAGGGTCAGTGCTGAGGGAGCGCTGCACTGTCGGAGAGTTAGTGCTGAGGGATTGCTGCACAGTTGGTGAGACAGTGCTGAGGGAGCGCTGCACTGTTGGAGGGTCAGTACTGAGACAGTGTTGCATTATCAGAAGGTCAGTACTGAAAAAGTACAGACAGTCTCAGTATTGAAGAACAGTGTACTCTCAGAGGGTCAGTACTGATTGAGTGCTGTCCTGTGAGAGGGCATATGGTCAGGGAAGCACATTGTTCAATGGTCAAGACTGAGGGAGGAACATACTGATGGTGGGTCATTGCTGAGAGAATAGCACCGTCCAGTCATACTGTCAGAGGTCAGTATTGAGGGTGTACTGCACTGTTAAAGGACAATATTGTGGGCGTGTCGCACTGTCAGAGGTCAGTATTTAAAAAACCCTGCACTGTTGGAGGTCAGTATTGAGTGAGTGTCATGCTATCGAAGAAACACATTTCCCAGTGCAAGTCTTAATAACGAATCTTCAATTTCCCCAGAATCACAAGGATTTGGAACTTTGAGACAATATGATCAGTGCTGTAAAACACCCAAACCTTTGCTGCAATTTCCCATAAAGGTCCATCTGTACAAAAAGGAGACAAAAAAAGTGAGGAGGAATGGTGCCAGCATTGATTGTGAACTGGTATTCTGGTCATTGTACTGATGCCTTTTGCAATCAGTGCCCAGCAACTCAAGCCCCAGGATACAGAATGTCACATGAGGGCTGCATTGCTGCAATATTGACATTAAACTATCAGTGAAGACTTTGGGTAGTTAGAACAATCTCAATCTGTGTTCGCTTCGTGGTTTGCACTGGAGCCCAAATTCTGTCTGAAACATTCAGTGCTGCGTTGTCAAAATACTGTCTGTCAGATGTTGAAGGTCCATCACTTTCTCAGTGGGAATCTGGGACGCTATTCAGGTTACAGTAGGGCAGGTCTCTCAAGTGGCCTGGCCAATTCTTATCCTTCAACCAATATTCCCAAACCTCCCTGGTCATTATTATATAGTTGTTTGTGGGACCTTGCTGTGTGTAAATTGGCTACTGTATTTCTATTAGTAGTTCCCAAGCTTCAAAAGTACTTCATTGACTGTAAAGTACTTTGGGATGTCTTGAGGTAGTGGCAGGCACTATAGAAATGCAAGTGAGTCTTGTTTTCTCATTGTATCACGTGTCCATCAGGATGGTGAACCAGAATGACCCTGATCTTTTGGCCCTAACTTCCCGCAAAAAGTTGGAATTGCATTAAAGAAATATTGGCAAAAGCCGTGGAATCCCATGCAGTGATCAGAGAATTGAAGTTCACTCCGATCTCAGCCAGTGACCTCTCGGAGGATTGTGAAAGCTCTGTGCTGTCTTGGAGCCTGACCGTGTTGCTCCATCACTGTGTACATTGAAGAAACCAACTCAGGACACAGGCACAGAACAATAAACATTGCACTAATTTCAATTTTATTCCCTGCAGCTTCAACAATGCTGAAGAAGCTTGATGCTACTCAGGACAAACAGCTCCATTCTCATCTACCAAAATAAATACACACTCCCGTCCATTGTATGGGTGCAGTGGCAGCAGGGTGTACCAATGTAAGATACACTTTAGCAACTCTTCGACAGGAAATCCGTGACCTCTACCATCTAGAAGGACGAAGGTAGCAGATGTAGGGACAAACCACCTTGTGCTCCTCCTCGAGTCACTCACCATTTTGACAGAGAACTAAATCATCGTTCCTTCACCATTGCTAGGTCAAAATCCTGGAACTTCCTAACAGTACCACGGATGTGCTAACACCACATAGACTGCTGTGGTTCAAGGTGGCAACTCTACACCACCTTCCCAAGGCATTTAAGTATCATTCCATAGATAAAGGAAAACATAATCACAGCATCCTATACTCTTACTGATTCGAGGGGCATCCAAATTAAAATTAGCATATTTCCCCTGTTTGACCCAGTCGATCGCTATTAATTCATCCGCTGCCCACCTAAACTTTCATTCCAAATCCTACAGCCCACGACCCATTAGAAAGATCCACTTTACATCAAAGATATTCAATTCTTGGAGTCAATCTGCTACCTGGCTCTTCGTGTCACTGACACCCCCAGGATTGACTGAGTCGAATACAATCATTCTCCTTTATATAAACAATTCAAATTTGAAATTGTGAATCAATCTTTAACACTGTGATCCCCCAGTCAACTAAACTGCCTGTGCCCTCATCTGGGGAGTTCCTCGGATTACAACATATGGCTCTCTCCTACAAGATGGGTAGGTAATCCCTGATTTCCCAGCCCACTGGTTTCAGTGAAGCTAAACAGAGGCATCAATCTGCCAGGGAAGGGAAGCTGACTCCTCAGTAGCCCATCCAACCGAGTCTCCTATTGTTTCTAAAGGGTAACAGGAGCCTTGTCCAGCTGCAGGTTATGTCAGCAGCTCAGAGCATCTCCGAGAATCAGTGCCAGGATGAACCATTTGTTCCTGTTAATTTAATGTGCAGCACCACAGGATTTAGAAAGGGAATTGATGGGGTGAGTTCATTCTGATGTGGAGGTGCCGGTGATGGACTGGGGTGGACAAGGTCAGAAATCACACGACACCAGGTTATAGTCCAACAGGTTTATTTGAAATCACAAGATTTCGGAGTCTTTCTCCTTCTTCAGGTGTTCGTAAGAGAGGTAGTCTCAGACACAGAATTTATAAGTAAAACATCAAAAGGGTCACACCACTGATGAGGATGTACTAAACAAACCTAAGATGCTGTTAAATCTTTAATCAATTAGAAAGTTTTAATTGATTAATATGTATATGTAAATCCCCAAATTCCTTTCAAGTCGCTGTCCTGAGAGAACTAAAAGTTTTAAGTGTAAAGAAGAGGTGACATTTTAGGTCAGACAACATCGACCACAACACTATACCACCGGCAACCTCTGCAAGACATGTCAGATCATCGACATGGATACTCCTATCACACGTAGGAACACCACCCACCGTGGCAGATACCCATGTGACTCGGCCAACGTTGTCTATTTCATAAGCTGCAGGCAAAGATGCCCCGAGGCATGGTATATTGGCGAAACCGTGCAGAAGCTACGACAACGGATGAATGGGCACCATGCAACAATCGCCAGGCAGGGATGTTCCCTCCCAGTGGGGGAGCACTTCAGCAGGCAAGGACATTCAGCCTCGGATCTTCAGGTAAACATCCTCCAAGGTGGACTTCGGGATTCACAACAACACAGAGTCACTAAGCAGAGGCTGATAGCCAAGTTTGGTACCCATGAGGACGGCCTCAACCGGGATCTTGGGTTCATGTCACACTACAGGTGACCCCACCACACTACACACTCTCACACACACACTCACTCACACAAACACACTCACACACACATGTGCGAATCTATGGGGTGAATTTGTATTTGAAAATACTTCTATTTTGTTCAAAAAGCACACAATTTGTAGACAGTCAGTCAATGAGGCATTTTATAAATTCCTACTTTAGAAATAAAACCAGTCTGACTCCAAACCAAAACACAAACAGATTCTAAATAAGGCCTCACATCTAAAATGTCACCTCTTCTTTACACTGATAAAACCTTTAGTTCTCTCAGGACAGTGGCTTCAAAGGAATTTGGGGATTTACATATATATATTAATCAATTAAAACCTTCTGATTAAAGATTTAACAGCATCTTAGGTTTGATTAGTACATCCTCATCAATGGTGTGACCCTTTTGATGTTTTACTTATAAATCCTGTGTCTGATACTATCTCTCTCACTAACACCTGAAGAAGGAGTAAAACTCCAAAAGCTTGTGAGTTCATTCTGGACAATGGTTCAGCTGATTGAGGAGAGGGAGAGGGAGAAGAATGCAGTGGATACAGTTACCATGTGAGAAGTGAAATAGGAGACACACACAATACAACACGAGATAATCCATGTAATACCTACAACACAGCAAGCTTTCTGGAATTGTCCAGCCTGTCGGCTCTCTGGATACCACAAAATGTGGGAAGTTTCTGGGTCCTTTTCTGTCAGAGGCTATCCTGAATCACACCATGACTGCCTATCTGAGCAGGTGAAGGGCTTTATCCTGTACTCTGCTCACGGGGATCCCCACTAAAACCCCTATGCCATCTCCAGTGGTACCAACTTGTGCTACAGTACTGGGGAGCTCGAAGAGACACTGTCAACGTGAGAGTGGACAAGAAAAGTTCACAGGCAATCCAATCACAGAAGGAGGGACTCTGTCTCAGGCACAACGCACACTTCCCAGCAAGAGTCAGGGGAATGCAATCAGGATGCAAAACCCTGGGGATATTCTCTCTACAGCCCACAGTCAAAGAAACAAACCATTTGACTGTCATTCCATCGGCCAATGTGAGGAAGTGGAGTTTGTCTCTGTACATCTGTGAGCCTATACATCTGTGTGTGTGTATACGTCTGTTTGCCTGTATACACATTTATATGTGTGCACCAGTGTGTACATGTGTGAGGGTATATCTGTTTGTGCACATGTCTATTTGAATATCTGTCTAGGTTTTCACAACCTAAGGATGTCTCAAAGACCTTTACAGTCGATTCAGTGCTGAGGGATCGCTCCTGATTTTCTTTGAATAGTGCCTTGGGATCTGTTACAGCCAAAGATGACAAATGGAGCCTCAATGTTTTATTTAACTCACTTGCGGGACTTGGGAGTTAATGTCAGAATCTCTGACAATGCAGCAACCCCTCAGTCAGCAGAATTATTCTGGTGTTGGTTTGAACTCATAATCTCTGATTCTGACCTCTGAGTGATAACTGACAGGAGACAAGAAAATAGAACTTTAACTGACAATAGAAGCCATGGCAAATTGTCATGCAGCTGCGAGGCCAGTAGCTGTACTCACATTCATTGAGAGACACAGGAGATCCACCTCTGGACTTTCTGAAATCCTCTCCATAACTGTAGGATGACAGGTTCGGATGACTCGATCCTCGGCCAAAGGTAGTTTGCTGGTTACTGCCCATTCCTGTAGCCACCTGGGACATCCTCTCTTTAGTTTTCAGTGCGTGAGCTCGATCCTGGCGTAAACGCTCTTCATCCTTTAGCAGAGCAACCAACTGTTTGGCCTTCTCTCTCACATTGATGCCTTGGTCTTTCCCATCCCGGTCAACATACTGAAAATCTTTCAGAGTCTGCACAGTGAAGATGTTCTCCTTACATTGCTGAGACACCTTCTCTGAACCAGTCTTGATCAGATAATCTAGCAGGGTCAGTGCCTTGTAGACATGTCTCCAATTCTTCCCATGATCATTCAAACGCTTCCAAATCATGCCCATGATCTCGGAAAATGCCACCATGTTAAAGGTTAGGTCCGCAATGTTGGACATAAGGGAACTGGGTGGGCCCCAGGGGTCATTAGATGTGGCTTCTCGCACTTTGATCTCGGCATCTGAATAATTGTGGACAATGTTCTTCATTTGTCTTCGAATCGCTGAGGTGGCCATTTTCGGTCTTCCACTCAATCCCGACTGGAGACAAATCAACTCGATCCGAGGAGTTTGTATTACTGTAATCCAAGAGGACAGGGGGTCACTATCCCATCAGGATTGTCCCCAACCACCAGCAAGAATCAGGGAGCCTCAGCTGTGAGTGGAAGAATGAGAGCAGTCATCTTAGAAATCTAGAAACTCACACTGTCCCCTTGAGTAACTCCCTCCCAGAAGAGGGTCTCACCCTGCTGGCGTTGGGGGAAGCAGTTCTGGTGCTGACTCCCCACATTTCAAAGCAAGGAGCTACAACCAAAACACTCCGGCTATGATGGGTCTCCCTCACTAATAGGCCAGCTTTTAAAGTTAAAGCTCGAATTCCAATTCCTTTGTAAATTCATTCTGAGAGAGCTAAGATCTCAGATTAAAGTTCTCACACAAGTCACTCACACTCAAACACATCCACTTCACTCATCCACTTTGCTCACTCAGTTCACCCTCCCTCATACTTTACACCTCCCACCTCCCTCAACACTTACCCTCACACACAAAAACTGAGATTTCCCATTCCAAATCCAAACACACACACGTGCTCACACACATACACACACACACAAACACGCTCTCTCACACGCTCACACACACACACACACGCTCACACACACACACACACATGCTCACACACACACACACTCACACACATGTGCTCACACACGCTCACACACACGCGCTCACACATGCTCACACATGTGCTCACACACACATGCTCACACACACGTGCTCACACACACATACACACACACACACACACACACACACATACACACATGCTCACACACACACACAGTGTTATACAGAGAACACCCCCACACTGTTTCTCGACCCTCCTGGGATGTGCCGACCCTATACAGCCTGGAATTAGCACTGCCAACCTTGCAGTAGCCCTCTCAGTTCAATCACTGGGTGAAATGAACACTTTGGCTGGCTTTGCAATGGAGCAGGTGACTTCATCTGAGTCCAAGCATGAACCAATTACCCTTTGCTCTCCTTGGCTTGATGTACGCACTGCATCGTGGAATTAATGAGAGCTCCCAAAGCAGAGAGAGAGAGAGCCCGTTCAGACTGATAGAGCAGAATAAGACAGTGTTAGTGATCAGGGAGCAGAACTGAGTGAGCCCAACTTTTCAAACACCCATCAGTGCACACAAGTCTTGTAGTTTATCCACCAAATGATTGTTGCCCAGAGAGACCAGCTGTGGGACATTTTAAAAATTCAGACACGTTACCGAAAGCACAGAGAAGGAACTCACCAATCACTAGGTAAACTCGTCCTGTAATCAAACCCCAAACAAAGTGAGCAACATTTGCAAAACCAGCAACTCTGAGGTCAAACAAAGTAGGAGGCGGACTGGAGGGACAGCAAACTAGATCAATCCATCGCTGGAATCCAGGGAGTGTTCACTAACTGTAAAGCTAGCATACACTATTCTCCCATCATCACAATTTTGAGCAGAGGCAGAGGTGCTCACAAAGGCAAAATAGATGAGGGGAGAGGAGCCTGGTGGTCCCTTGCTCCACACTGTAGTGTCTGTGAAAGCTAGAATGGGGGGTTGGCTGTTTTTGACAGTTCAGTCACTCTATGAGGCTTAAGCATCTACAGGGACTTTACTGCAACTCAATCCAGATAGATAGAGGCAGGAAAAGAACTTAAGCCCTGGACATAAGAAAAGATTATTGATAACTCAGCTCATGCCTTTGGAGCTGATTGACTGGGTGGGGGAAGGGATCAATGTTGTGAGGGCAGAAGTGGAGCTGATCAACCGTGGGGGAGAGGTGCAGAGGGTAAGCTGATCGATTGTGGGTGGGAGGGGGAAGCTGATCGACTGTGGGTGGGAGGGGGAAGCTGATCGAT
>NC_063354.1:29688956-29690290 GCF_021869965.1 Rhincodon typus
ATGGGAGGGGGAAGCTGATCAACTGTTCGGGTTAAGGGGGAAGGGATCAACTTTGGGGGGCAGGGGGTAGCTGATTGACTGTGGAGGAGGGGAGAAGCTGAATAACTGTGGGGGAAGGCAATGTGGAAGCTGATCGACTGTGGAGGGCAGGGGGTAAGCTGAACGACTGTTAGGGGGTGCAGCAGTTGAATTTTGTGAGAGAGAGAAGGGAATATGTCAAATGTGTGAGGTTGGGGGTGGGCTCGGGCAGCTGATTAACAGGATGAGGGGGAGTAGATCGACTCCAAAAAAGTAGCTGATCGACTGTGTGAGGCAGCAGTTGATAGATTGTTCCAGGGAGTAGTGGCAGAGAGTAGAAAGTGTTTGTTAAAATCAATTTGCTGAGTTAGTTATTCCAGTCCACGTGCTAGGCTCTGTGGACTTTGCTGATGTAATCTGACTACTGGCCTGAGTTAATGAATTATTAAGCATTTGCTGAGACTGGTGGTTCTTCTGCTGCTGATTTATTACACGGTCCATGATTACACACTCAGTTCAGGGAAGCGAGTGAGAATTGCCTCAAATTCTTGGCTCCCAACTCCATAATATCAGCCCAAGGCAGCTTCTTGTCTAATCCCTGATTCCCCTCAAACCATAGTGACAGGGCTTGGTACTGTCAGCAAGATTCTGATAGCTCTTTTTACACTCACACATTCCTCACTGCAGGAATCACACTGGAAAAGAAACTTGAAACAAAACCGTGGGCTAATTTCTCCCTCTCTCTTGCTGAGATCCTGAGGCCAATGCTGACTGGATTTAGGTCACCAGGGACTGCAAGAAATATAGCCCAAACACAGAATAACAGAAAGTTCTTGTATTTCTACAACACCTTCCACTAGCCCAAAGAGTTTCCAATGCTTTGCATTCCATGTAGTAATTCTGAACAAAAGGGGCAGCAGTACGGCAGCAAACTTATTTATACACAGCAAGATCACACAAACAACAACCTGAAAGTGACCAAATAATTCCTGAAGAAGGGTTCAGACCTGAAACGTCAGCTTTCCTGCTCCTCTGATGCTGCTTGGCCTGCTGTGTTCATCCAGCTCTACACCTTGTTATCTCAAATAATTTCTTCCTTTTCTTTCAAAATAGTGCCTTGGTATTTTTATGTGCACTTGGAAGGGCATCAGATTAAAGTATCAACAAGTAACATCATCTTCAACTGTGTAGCATTCCCTTTCTACGGGTCTTCCGACAATGCAGCACTCCCTCAGCACTGACCCTCTGACAGTGTGGCACTCCCTCAGTACTGACCCTCTGACAGTGCGGCACTCCCTCAGCACTGACCCTCTGAC
>NC_063354.1:29690300-29694027 GCF_021869965.1 Rhincodon typus
CCTCAGCACTGACCCTCTGACAGTGCGGCACTCCCTCAGCACTGACCGTCTGACAGTGCAGCAATTCCTCAGCACTGACCGTCTGACAGTGTGGCACTCCCTCAGCACTGACCCTCTGACAGTGCGGCAATCCCTCAGCACTGACCCTCTGACAGTGTGGCACTCCCTCAGCACTGACCCTCTGACAATGCGGCACTCCCTCAGCACTGACGCTCCGACAATGTGGCACTCCCTCAGTACTGACCCTCCAACAGTACAGTACTCCCTCAGTACTGACCCTTTGACAATACAGCTCTCCCTCTGTACCGATCCGCTCACAAATCAGTGAACTGTTAATACTGCACTGGGAGTGCTGGCCTGAATCTTTTGTGCTCAAATTCTTTTAGTGGGACTTTGTCCTGTAACCTTCTAATTCAGGTGACCAGCAACTCAAAGGTGACACCATCAGACTGCCCAACCATTCACAATAACACTGCTGTAGTTTATCTCGCACCTTCTAAAAAGAAAGCACAGATTCAGCACCTTGCTCGATAGGGGGTCGGATTGCTCAGTTAGCTGGTTTATAACATTGAGTGGCCCCAACAGCACAGAATCAGCTCCTATAGCAGCTGAGGTTACCATGAAGGTTCCATCCTCTTGACCCTGCCCCTTGCCTGAGGTGTGGTGACCCTCAGGTTAAAACACCACCAGTCACCTTTCTCTTTTCTATATACTCACAACTGAGTAACATGATAGGAGTTTTAGTGCCACTGTGATGACAGGTATGTAGGTGGTATGTCCAAACAACAGGCACATCGCATCGAACAGCGTGACCCTTTGACTGTTCACAGTGGATGGCAAGCTGATCCTATAACCAGACTGTGCAGACAAAGCTCAGAACACCATGCCCAATGTTAGATATGATTCTGTTATTGAAAAATATTTGCTCATTGCTTTAGGGGAGGTGATGGCCTAGTGGTATCATTACTAGTCTCTTAATTTAGAGCCTCAACTAATATTTGAGGAACCCGGGTTCAAATTCTGCCACAGCAGATGGCGGAATTTAAATTCAACAAAAAACAATTGAACTAAGAATCTATTCATGACCTTGAAACAATTTTCTGATCATCAGAAAAACCTATCTGGTTCACTAATGTCCTTTCTTGGAAGGAAATCTACCATCTTTACCTGGTTTGGCCTATACGTGACTCCATACCCACAGCAATGTGGTTGACTCTGAACTGCCCTCTGAAATGGCTTAGTAAGCCACTTAGTTCAAGAACAGCTAGGGATGGGCAATAAATGCTGGCCAGCCAGCGCAACCCATGTCCCACGAGTGAATAAAACAAACCCTAGCTATGCTAAGAATCTCACTAGAATCCAATTTATGTTCATTGGTCAGGCTCACAGTGCACATGCTTGAGGCAAGAGGACCATGTTCTTGGTAGGCAAAAGGAATGTGACCATATATTACACCATTTTCACTCAGAAGGTCATGGAGATTGCTAATCCCTTCTGCATTCTTCATGGCAATACTCTAACAAATTAGAATCTACCTGCTTGGTCATAGTTTTTTTCAGCTAAGATTGACCGTTAACAGTTCCTGCTATATCTCTATGCCAACCACGGCCCAACCGATCAGCAGCCTCTTCACATGCTATATACATTGATATTCCCTTTCCAGGTTTGGTTTTTTACATGTCAGTCCTGATGAACGAAAGACAACAATCTTTGACTTTGGTAACACAGTGTGGAGCTGGACGAACACAGCAGGCCAGGCAGCATCAGAGGAACAGGAAAGCTGTAATTTCGGGTCAGGACCCTTCTTCAGAAAAAAATTACTAGAATTCTTTGAGGAAGTAACGTGCAGGACAGATATAGGGGAAGCAATGGATATAATACATTTAGATTTTCAAGCATCTGGTAATCCTTTCTGGGGACTGGCACCCTGCTGTAGTTGTTTGGCTTGTGTATTCTGTTGATAAAGTACCAAACATTAGGCTACTTAATAGAATGGTGCTGGAAGTATCATATCAGCACGGTTAGAGCAGTGACCTACTAATAGAAGGCAATGAATTGTGATAAAGGGGGGCATTTTCAGGCTGGCAATCTGTAACTAGTGGTGTGCCATAGGGATCTGTGCTGGAATTGCAGTTATTTACAATATATATTAATGACTCGGATGAGGGAAGTGAATGTATTATAGCCAAGTTTGCGGATGACACAAAACTAGGTGAAAAGGCAAGTGGTAAGAATGACAATGTGTGTCTGCAGAGGGATATACATAGGTTAAGAGAATGGGCAAAAAATTGGCAGATACAATATAATGTGGGGAAATGTGAGGTGTTGCATTTTGGCAGGCAGAATAGAGGAGCTGAATACTATTTCAATGGAGAAAGAGAGCAGAAAGCTATAGAACAGAAGGATTTAGGAGGCTTCATGTGTGAATCACAGAAAACTAGCATCCATGTTCAGCAGGCAGTCGGGAAGGTACATAGAACGGTAGCCTTTATTTCAAATGGAATGGAATATAAGAATCATAACAGTATGGAAGCAGGCCATTTGGCCCATCAAGTCTGAAGAGCATACCAGCCAGACCCACCCCATCCCAGTAACTGTGCATTCCCCAAGGCCAATCCACCTAACCTGCACATCTTTGGACTGTGGGAAGAAACTGGAGCATCCAGAGGAAACTCACACAGACACAGGGAGAACATGCAAACTCCACACAGACAGTTGTCTGAGGGTGGAATTGAACCCAGGTTCCTGGCACTGTGAGGCAGCAGTGCTGACCACTAAGCCACAGTGGTGGATTTGCTAAAACAATACAAGGCACAAATCAGACCATAGCTGGAATTCTGCGAGCAGTTTTGGGCCCCTTATCCAAGGAAAGAAATACTGGCATTGGAGGCAGTCCAACAAATGTTCACTAGGCTGGTAACAAGTATGGAGGGGTAATCCAATGAGGAGAGGTTAAGTAGATTGGGCCTGTAGTTATTAGATTATAGAAAAATGAGAGGTGACCTAAGAGAAAGATAGAAGATTCTTCGAAGACTGAAAGGGTAGATGCAGGAAGGTGGCTTCCCCTTCCTTATGGGAGAGTTTAGGACCAGACAACATAATCTCAGAGAAAGGAAATGCACATTTAAGACAGTGATGAGACAGAATTTCTTCCCTCAGAGGGTTATGAATCTGTTGAATTCTTAACCACAGAAGGCTGTAGAGGCTGGGTCATTAAGTACGTTCAAGACTGAGATAGACAGATTTTTAACCAGTAAGGGAATCCGGAGTTATGGGGAGAGGGTAGGAAAGTGGAGTTGTGGATTATCAGATCAGCCATGATCTCACTTAATAGTGGAGCAGACTCAATGGACTGAATGGCCCATTTCTGCTCCTATGTCCATAAGACCATAAGACATAGGAGCAGAAATTAGGCCATTTGGCCCATTGAGTTTCTTAGCCCCATTCTCCCGCCTTCTCTGCATAACCTTTGATCCCCTTAACAATCAAGAACCTATCTATCTCTGTCTTAAATATGCTCAATGACCTGGCCTCCACAGGTTTCTGCCAGTAAATTCCATAGATTCACCACTCTCTGTCTGAAGAAGTTTCTCCTCATCTCCCTTTGAAAGGGTCTTCCCTTTGTTGAGGTTGGTTGGCTCGCCGAGCTGGTTTGTTGTTCTGCAGATGTTTCGTTACCGTGCTTGGTAACATCCTCAGTTACCAAGGATGTGACTGAGGATGTTAC
>NC_063354.1:29694427-29712044 GCF_021869965.1 Rhincodon typus
GAACAACAAACCAGCTCGGCGAGCCAACCAAGCTCAACACCCACAACCCGAGCTACAGATCTACTCCAAAACCTTAGGTCTTCTCTTTACTCTAAGGCTGTGGTCTCAGGTCCTAGTCTCTCCTACCAATGGAAACATCTTCCCAACTTCGACTCTATCCAGGCCTTTCGGTATTCTGTAAGTTTCATTAGATTCCCCGTCATCCTTCTAAACTCCTTCAAGTATAGACCCAGAGTCCGCAAACGTTCCTCATATGTTAAGCCTTTCATTCCTGGGATCATTCTCATGAACCTCCTCTGGGCCCGCTCCAGGGCCAGTACACCCTTCCTGAGGTATGGGGCCCAAAATTGCTCACAATATTCTAAATGTGGTCTGACCAGAGCCTTATAAAGCCTCATAAGTATATCCCTGCTTTTATATTCTAGTCCTCTCGAAACAAATGCCAACATTGTACTTTTTTTTTCTGATGAAGGGTCTAGGCCCGAAACGTCAGCCTTCTTGCTCCTATGATGCTGCTTGGCCTGCTGTGTTCATCCAGCTCTACACCTTGTTATCCAACATTGTATTCGTCTTCCTAACTACAGACTCAACCTGTAAGTTAACCTGAAGAGAATCCTGGACTAGGACTCCCAAGTCCCTTTGCATTTCAGATTTCTGAATTTTCTCATTTAGAAAATAGTTCATCCTCTTTCTTCTTATGTTCATATGATCTTATGCAGTCCGAGACTGTTTGTTAATTTTTTAATTGAGATAAGCTCGCAGTTCTGCATCATCTTTGCAAATCTTTTCTTTTTATCCCTTTTCCAGCACCTCTAAATTGTTTCTGACATGAGTTCCTATGATTTACTGGAAGGAGTCTACTATTTACTTCACTGTTGCCTGATCCATATGGCAAACCATCTGAGACTCAAGTCAAGCTCTAGACAGAGGTCACATGGAACTTGACGCTGTATGTGCAGGAGAGGAATATGATTAGCAAACACTTCTTTTTGATGCATTATTGCAGTCTCACTGGACCCAACAGCATTAGCATGACAGTCAAACGACTCCCCAGCCACCAGTGACGTAACTACTAGATTCTTTTTATTATTTATTCATAGGATGAGGGCATCACTGGCGATGTCAGCATTTATTACTTATCCTTAAATGCCCTGGAGGAAGTGGTGGTAAGCTGCCTTCTTAACCTGCTGCCGTGCATGGGGAATTGGGACATCTGGGGTACTGTCAGGAAGGGAGTTTCAGGATTTTGAACCAGCAATAGTGAGAAAAGGGACTATACTGTCCCAAGTCAGGATGGCAAGTGGCTTGTCCTAATAGGGGTAGTCATTGCAGGCTTCAAAGGTATTGTCAGAGAGTTACTGTAGTTCATCTTGTCGATAGTATACATTGCTGCTACTGTGAATCAGTGATGGAGGGAGTGAATGTTGAAGATGGTGGATGGAGAGTCAATCAAAAAAGCTGCTCTGTCCTGGATGGCACCAAGCTTCTTGAGTGTTGTTGGGGCTGCATTCATCCAGGCAAGTGGGGAGTATTCCATCATACTCCTGACATGTGTCTTGTAGATGGTGGACAGGCTTTGGGGAGTCAGGAGAATTCCTAGCTTCTGATCTGCTGTTTCAGCCACAGTATTTATATGGCTCATACAGTTCAGTTTCTGGATAATAGTTTCAGGATTTTGGCAGTGAAGAATTCAGTGATAGCAATGCCATTAAACATCAAGAGGAAAAGGTTAGCTGCTCTCTTATTGGAGATCATTGCTTGGCACTTGTGTGGCATGAATGTTACTGTCACTTGTCAGCCCAAACCTGGATATTGTCCCAGTTTTGCTTCCTTTGGATATATACTGTTCCAATATCTCAGGAATCACAAATGGTGCTGAATATTGTGCAATCATTGCTGAACATCCCCAATTCTGACCTGATAATAGAGGGAAGGTCACTGATGAAGCAGCTAAAGATGGTTGGACCTAGGGCACTACACTGAAGAAATGTCCAAGGGCTATAATGATTGAACTCCAATAACCACAATTGTCTTCCTTTGTGCTAGGTATGACTCCAACCAGTGGAAATTTTGCCCCCGATACTCATTGGGTCAAGTTTTGCTAGGGCTCCTTGATGCCACACTTGGTCAAATGCTGCATTGGTCAGGGGCCGTGATTCTCACCTCACCTCTGGAATTCAGCTCTTTTGTCCACTTTTGGAACAAGGCTGTAATGAGGTCAGGAGTTGAGTGGCCCTAACGGCATCCAAACTAGGTGTCACTGAACAGGTTATTCCTCTGCATGTGGCATTTGATAGCAGTGCTGTCGACACCTTCCATCACTTTGCTGATGATGGACGGTAGACTGATGGTGCAGTAATTGGCTGGATTGGACTTTGACTAGTTGAGGATGACAGTGTGGAAGAAGCTTTACTCTTTATCTGACCCCATGTTGTCCCTGGTCTGACAGTCCTTGATGGACATGGTATTGAGAGAGCTTTACTCTTTATTTGACCACATGCTGTCTCTGTCCGGGAGTGTTTGTTGGGATCATGTAGAGGGAGATGTACTTTGTATTTAACCTGTCATGCTATACCTGGCCTGGAACTGTGACATTGGATGGTAAAGCTTTGAACACAAAGTTTGTAAAGAAATAAAATGAAATTGAAGGGATTTTAAACAGCATGCGATCACACAGTGTGGACCCAATGAGGATTTGGGGCGATACCCCCCATCTCTGTTGTTATCTGTTACAGCCATTGTGTTGAAACAACTTTAGTTTAGACTTTGCATACTGATTGAGCAGCACACAGCAGGGCTTTTCTCTTGCTTTTTGTCTTAATGGCTCCAAGTTCATGTCTAGTGGACAGAATGTGGCTGATTTACAGCACTCTCAACCTGAGGCCTGCTGTTGGGCCCTCTGGTCTCTTACACTTCCTTTCTGTAGCATTTATTGTGTCCCTTGGTGCCCAGGGAAAGACTCCTGGAGGACCAGAGTAGTGCTGAGTTAGCAGAGGGTCACCAAGTCATCTGTTCTAGGAGGGTCCCTCCCACTCACAATGCTGGGAGTTCCAGGATTTGGACCCAGCAAAAATGAAAGAACAAAGATATAGTTCCAAGTCAGGATGGTGTGTGGCTTCAAGGTGAAGGTGCTCATGTGCATCTGCTGTTTTTGTCCTTGTAGGTGATAAAGGTCATAACTTTGGAAAGTGCTATGAAGGGACATGTGATGAGTTACTGCCGTGCATCCAGTAGGTGGTACTTACTGTTGCCACTGTGCGAAGCTTGTGGTAGGAGTTGTAGAAGGTTGAAGGTGGCAGTTAGGGTTAGGGTCAAGTAGGCTGACTTGTCCTGGATGGTGGTAAGCTTGGTGTGTTACTTATATTTATGGTCAATAGTTTTTAAATCCTCCACCAGTGGAATCATATCCTCTGTCAAAATCTTTCAAAATTTTAAAGAACTCTATCCCTCACCCCTGTTTCTTTTTAGAAAAAAAAAGCATCAACCTATTCTGTTTTTCCTGGTGGGTAGAACCTCTTGTAAACCACCTTGTAAATCTTTGCCAGTCCCTTGTGATCCGTTCTATAATCTGGAGACCAGCTGTTTGCCCAATGTATATGTGTTGGATTTTCAAGGAAGGGGCTAATCAGACTGTCCTGAATTCACCTAACCTTATAGTGTTATAAAATATGTTTCGTATTATACTAACACTGATCTATAGTTGCTGGCTGTTAAGCAGGGAAGTTATTGTTAATGTAAAGAACACTGGGGCATAGAGTCAAAACAAATCCTGTGGCGAAAAGCTTGTTAAACAAGGAAACCTAAAGTCATTGATAGGGTTAAGTCTATTAAAAGAGAATTTTATGTAAGGAAAATTTTATTTTAATATAACTTTGTAACATATGGAATCATATTATGGAATCTTACAGCACAGAAGGAGACCAGCTATAATATCTGTGCTCATTAGTAGAGCTATCCAAATCATTCTATTCCCTTCCTTCTTCCCTGTAACCTTAACAACTTTTTTATTTAAAAAACATTTCAATTTCCTTTTGAAAGCTATGAATGAATCTGCTACCATAATCCTTTCCAATTGGACACTCTACATCATACCTTGCTGTGTAGAAATGTTTCTCCTCATCTTGCCCCTGGTCATTTTGCCAATTATCCCAGATCTGTGAACTCCAGAGACTGACCACCCTACGACTGGGAATAGTTTCTCCTTTGCTTGTTTCTCATCATCTTGAATGTCGCTATTAAATCTCCATTTAGACTGCACTTTTTCATCCCTGGTACCCAGTCCTCTATGTCCTCTCTAAAGTTTTGACATCATTCCTCAAAACGGATGCCAAGAACTGCGAAAACGACATCAGATAAATCCTAATCAGTGCTCGATAACCTTTAGCATAATTTCCTACATCCGGTACTCCAGAGGCACAACAGAAATTTATCCCAAGGAAGAAGAAACACACTAAAGGGAGGATGTGTCAATTGCGGCTGACAAGGGAAGTCAGGGACAGCATAAAAGCAAAAGAAAAAGCATACAACATGGTGAAGATTAGTTGGGAAGTCAGAGGATAGAGAAGATTTTAAAAACCAGCACAGGATAACTAGAAAAGCAATAGAGGGGATGATGAAATATGAGTGTATGCTAGGTAGTGACACAAAAGAAGATTGCAAGTTTTTTTTAAGATATCTAACAAGTAGGACAGTGGCAAGTGTGAATATTGGACCGCTGTAAAGTGAGGCTGGAGAAGTAGTGATGGGGAACAAAGAAATGGTGGAGGAACTTTGTATCAGTCTCCACTGTGGAAGACACCAGCAACATGCTAGAACTTCAAGAGAGTCAGGGGACAGAGGTGGCTGCAGTGGCCATTACTAAGGACAAGGTGCTGGGGAAGCTGAAAGGTCTGAAGTTGGATAAATCACCCAGACCAGATGGACTACAATTTAGAGTTCTGAAGGAGATAGCTGAGGAGGTTGTAGAGGCATTGTTGGTGATCTTTCAGGAATTACTGGAGTCAGGGAGGATCTAAGAGAATTGGAAAATGGCTGCTGTAACACCTGTGTTTAAGAAGGGAGGGAGGCAGAAGATGGGAAATTATAGTCCAGTTAGCTTTACCTCAGTTGTTAGTAAGAATTTAGAGTCCATTATTAATGATGAGATTGCAGAGTGCTTGGAAGTGCATGGTAAAATAGAGTACAGTTAGGCCATTTGGCCCAACAAATCCTCTGAAGAACATTCCACCCAGGCCCAGCACTCCCATACTATCCTGTAACTTTGCATTTCCCATGGCTAATATACCTTAACCTATACACCATGGGCAATTTAGCATGGCCAATCCACCTAACCTGCACAACTTTGGACTATGGGAGGAAATCAGAGCACCTGGCAGAAACCCACTCAGACATGGGGAAAATGTGCAAACTCCACATAGACAGTTGTCTGAAGGTGGAATCAAACCCAGGTCCCTAGCACTGTGAGGCAGCAGTGCTAACCACTGAGCCACCGTGCCACCCACAAGAGAGGACTTGCCTGTGGAATCTGTTTGAATTCTTTGAGGAGGTAGTGAACAAGTTAGACAAAGGAGAGCCTTTGGGACAAATTCTGGCGTGGATAGAGGATTGGCTGACTGGCAGAAGGCAGATAGTAGGGATAAAGGAGTCTTTTTCAGGATGGCAGCTGGGGACTTGTGGAGTTCCACAGATGTCAGTGTTGGAAGAACAATAATTCACACTGTACATTAACAATTTGGATGAAGGAGCTGAAGGCAGTGTCGCTAAGGTGGCAGATGTCACAAAGATAGGTGGAGTGACAGGTAGTGTTGAGCAAGTGGGGAGGCTGCAGAAAGACTTAGGAGAGTGGATAAAGAAATAGCAGATGGAATACAATGTGTGAAAGTATGAGGTTGTGCATTTTGGTAGGAAGAATACAGGTGTAGACTATTTTTTAAATGAAGAAAGGATTTGGAAATCTGAAGCACTAAGGCACTTGGAAGTCCTAGCTCAGTGTTCTCTTAAGGTTAACATGCAGGTTCAGTAGGCATTTAGAAAGGCAAAAGCAATGTTAGCATTTATTTCAAGAGGGCTAAAATGCAAGAGCAGAGATGTGCTGCTGAGTCTGAATAAGGCTCTGGTCAGACTGCATTTGGAATATTGTGAGCAGTTTTGGACCCCACATCGATGGAAGGATGTGCTGGCATTTGAGGGGTATCCAGGGGAAGCTTACAAGAGTGATCCTGGGAATTAAGGCTTGTCATGTGAGGAGCAGTTGAGGACTCTGGCAGTTAGGGTTAGGGTCAAGTAGGCTGACTTGTCCTGGATGGGGTTTGGAAGGATGAGAAGGGATCTGATTGATATTTACAGAATACTGAAAGGCGTGGATAGAGTGGACTTGGAGAAGTATTTTCCACTAGGAGGACAGACTAAGATTCGAGGGCATAGCCTTGGTGTGAAGGGATGACACTTTAGAATGGAGATGAGGAGGAACTTCTTCACCAGAGGGTGCTGAATCTGTAGAACTCATTGTCGCAGAGGGCTGTAGAGGCACTGAGCGCCTTTAACACAGAGATAGATAGGTTCTTGATTGGTAAGGGGATCAAGGGTCATGGGGAGAAGGCAGGAGAATGGGGTTGAGAAGCATATCAGCTATGATCGAATGGTGGAGCAGACTTGATGGGCTGAATGGCCCAAATCCACTTTTATGATCTTGTGAATTTATTTATAAAATTCAGGATTCTGTTTGCTTTTTATGACAAGAAACAGCTTGCTCAACTTAACTTGCCTGTTCAAATATTTCTGTAGGTACCATCCTTCCCCACTTGTCACCAGGTCTCTCTGCTCCAGTACCACCTTTGGAATTGTACCCTTTTGTTTATATTGTCTCACCTCATTCTCCCTATGAAAAATACAGCACTTCATACTGCTGTGTGTTACATTTCTTCTGTCCATTTCACCAACCTTCCTTTGTCTTCCTGAAATTTATCATGATCCTCTTATAAGGATTGAATGTACAGGGAGTGAGAGAAATGGACAGAAGGAACCAATTGGTACTAGCATTTGGATTAGGCTTCAGATACTAAGCTCAGACCTGTAGCGCATTTGAAACCCAAGCCAAACTGTCAGTTATAAATGTTGCCTTTCAGAAGTGTGAGTTTTTAAACAGTTTTGTAAATGTTGTCAGATCTGTCAGAACTACAGTATTCAGCCTTGAGCTTCAGAGATTGTCTCAGAAGAAGATACGCTGCTGAATACATTGACAGCTGACTTCATTGTTCAATACCTCAATGGCAATAACAAATAAGACCATTCCATTCACAAACTGACTAAACTTGGCAGCCCCTCTTGCCCTCCCCCAGTTTGAGTGACAAAGAGTTGATGAGACCCAGTGCCCACGCAATCCGCTCCACACTCATTAACTAGGGTGTGAGCCACCCTGCAGGCTGACCTCCAGTCGGGCTGACACATTCTGGAAAATTCCATCACCTGACCTTTCACCTCCAATCAACTGTCACTGGTCACCTAAAATATCCATCCTGGCAAAGTTCCACTTTCCTGCATTGATTTAAACACACCAGAAACTATTCGCTAATTGGATGTTTCATGACTGACAGCTAGTCATACAGCCTTTTCTCCATCTCCAATTTTTGTAGAACTAAGAAACAGAAATCTTCAAAGGAAGCAGAAAGACCACAGAATTTGTACTTCACATCTCTTGGGTTGCTCAAAACTGTATCTAAATGGATCTTAAATTCCTGGAAATTCCTCAAAAATCCTGGAGGCTTGGCAACCTGACCAGAAGGTGACATCACATTTATAAATCCGATTGCCACACCTCCTGAAATTCAATTCCTGGACACTTGGGACGAAAGAACAACTTGAGTTTTGAAGGGCAGGCAAACTGCAGATCAGGTTATTTGAATGTTGTATTCAACAAATTAGCAATTGAAATGCAACACCCCTTTGGAATATTAAACACAACACCAGGGCTTTGCATTAGTTAATTGAATGACCTTGCCTGTTTCGCTGCCTTATAAAAACATCAGCATTCAGCTCACAGCCCAGCCACCTTTGGGACTGACCACCTCTTACAAGTACAAACAGCACATCCAGGAAGCATGTCATTGGCAGGCTGCCAAGGTTTGCACATGACATTTCAGAATCACATCGGAAATTTAAGCCCCTGTTTTCTCATCCCTCCATGGCTTCACCATTGCCAATCTCCTCCAGTTCAGTTGGTCTCTTTTTCATACGCAATCCTACAATTTCAGGGCCTATTGAGCACCTCCAATTATAATCAGTCTACCAATGTCAGCTAGGTCTTAGGCTTTTTGGCTGTAAACTTGGGAATTTCCTCCCTTAACCTCTCCACCTCTGTTCCCTCAAGACTCTCCTCAAAATCTATCGATTTGGCAAAGCTTTTCGTTACCCACACTAAAATCACATCATGTCTGACAAAGGTTCTCTGAAGCACCTTGGTAGGTTTTCTATATTAAAGGTGCTAGACAAATGCAAGTTTTTATCAACCTCATTAATTCCCAGACATGTCAAGTCACTGATACTAGCTGTCTTCTATGTTCTGATTTATTATGTTCAGCCAATGAGATATTGTAACCCTTGTGAAACCTTCAATTCCACAAAATTCAGACAGGATAAACTAAGGAATAAGTTCATTGCTTCTTTGACCTGATTTAACCTGTCCATCTTCCCACTTACCTATGTGCTCCATCCTTCCCACTGACCAATCACAATAACCTCCTACCTGCATCCACCTATCACCATCTAAGCTACCCTCCCCCAGCCCCACCCGACCTTCTTCTATTTACTTCTGGGCTCCCCTCCCCCTCCCCCTCCCCAGTCCTGACGAAGGGTTTCAGCCTGAAACCTGGACTTCCCTACTTCTCAAATGCTATCTGATCTGCTGTGCTTTTCCAGCTTCACATCTATTGACTCTCACTGTGACAGGAAAATGCAGCTAGAAACTAGCCTCAGGACAGAATGCGACAAAGTTACCAAACCCAATCCATCAAACTGACCTCTCAAAACCTCAACCTTTTGTTCAACAGACCTTGGCTAAACGTCAATCCATAATCCTGATCTCAATGCTCCATTTGACAGATCTGTCTTAAGCTTATCATACCCTTTCAATAGCTCCAAAAACATTGACATTCTGAATTAAAGGTACAGATTTGTTAAGACCTTTGATTAGGAGAACAATCCTAACAATCTGACACAATCCAACTACACACCAGCATGACAGTAAATAACTGGCTAATAGGGCAATGGGTTAATTATGCATTGGTCAATCACAGCAGCCTATGTGTATGCCTCACACCATGATTCAGTTTGTAACTGATACCCATAGAGACTGAATGAATCCATTCACAAAAACTGAACCCACTGCTCAATGTGTAGTCTCACTATTGTCTTGTACAGTTTCATTCATCTTGTGGAAGTGATCATCTCATGGGATTTGTTCTTCTGCATTACTGCATATTGAATCTTGATTTTTTTTCCCAATTTTATCCGAAGCTATTTTAACAGTATTCAGTTTTCCTATGTGCATATCTAACTACCTGCATTAAACACAATAGACTTATTTATAATAAATTCCATCTACCATCCATATACTCAACTGTGACTACAGGACAGTAAGACTAGGCTGGATCAGCATGAAAATTTCTGTGGAGGCTGTAACTATTAAGAAGAAATTAGAATTCACAGTAACCAACTTAAGGGATCACTCAAGAGTTCAAGTTTGCAACATTTACTGCAACAAACAAACTAAAAGCAACATTGACTAAGCACTTTTTCTGTAGGCAACACATACTTTAAACTATAGAATACAACTCACCCCTTCAGACATATACAATGATCAAACATCTCCCAGTTTATGCTTATACTTTACAGTGTCCCCTAAGTAGATATTCAATTCTCCCAGATCCAGTCCAAAGCGATTCTTAGCTCCTAAGGATGTACTTTCACTCTCTTCCAGTCCCAGCCAGGTAAGTTTTAATCCAAGGGTTCAAAGTTTATTCTGAAGATTCTTCAAACTTGACAAATCATCAACATTTCATTCTTCACAAATCTAATCTTTTCGATCCAAATGCAAGTTCCCACCTGCATCCCTGAACAGTGAGATACAGAGATTTGTCACATATAGCTACTCTCTCTCAGGATCCTGCCAGATTGACTTGTCTGTCAAATTGAGGGAGATCTTTTTGGAAGAAATTAGTATTTTTATCCTACAGTAGTTTCCTATGCATCCTTCCCTTCTCATGATAACATAAACCTACATTGTACCCAGGTACAAATGCAGATTGGCTATCCTTTAGACTTCTGACTTCATTCCATCTTGAAACTAAATAAACAGTCAAATCACAACTTTCCACATGATCTGATACTCAAAAATCTGCCTTTTTGGAGTTTAAAAGTCTATCCACATTCAGAATCAATGCTTCTGTGATTGATGACAAGACTGAATACCTTGAGGCTTCTTCTCAATAGAACAACTTGCATCTCCCACACTCCCAGCCAACTTTAATCTTTAATAGCCAGATCAGACAATGTATTTCAGCAACAAAAACCGAACTGTTCTGATAATGGATTATTGGACTTGAAACGCTAACTCTGTTTTTCACTGTGCAGATGCTGCCAGACCTGCTGAGTGTCTCCAGCATATTCTGTTTTTGTTTCAGATTTGCAGCATCCACAATCTAATATGAATTGGTTTCAGTGATGTCGGAGTGAAATTATGTGCTCAAGGCTCTGAAGTTGAACATAACCTTCTGATTCTGAGGACAGGTGTGCACACAACAGGGGAAGCAAGCTAAACAAAAATAGAAACAAAATGGCTCATGGTGAGGATAGGAGCCACAGCACAGGAATAATATAGGAGCAGGATGAGATCATTCAGCCCCCTCAACCCTGTTCTGTACCATAATTAGATAGTGGCTGATCTGTATCTTAACTCTACTGACCTGAATTCATTGCGTAACTCTTCAAACCATTATATAATCAAAATCTTATTATTTCTCAGCTTCAGAATTTGCGATTGCCCAACCTCAATAGATTTTTGAGAGATAGAGAGAGATAGCTTCATATTTCCACAACCTTTTGTGAAGATGTGCTTCCTGATATTACCCTGAATGGTCTGCCTCCAAACTTAAGGATAAGCCCCTTTGTTTTGGACACCCCCACCAGAGGGAGGCATTTCTTCCCATCAAATCACTCAATTATCTTAAATACCTCAACTAGATCACCTCTGGATTTGTTGGACTCAAAGAAACACAAGCCTAGATTATAAACCTGCCCTCATGATTTAACACTTTTAGCCCCAAAATCATTTTGGTGAACTTATGCTGCACGATCAGCAATTTCTTCCTGTGGTGTGGTGCCCAGAACAGTAACTCCGGATGGCCTCTAACCAGAACTTCATATATCTTAAATACATCTTTGATCCCTTTGGAACCCCTTGAAATAAACAATCCATTAGCTTTTTATTTTCTTTCTACCTGACTACAAGCTTTTAGCGATTCTTGTACTTGGATCTCGAGTCCTCTATGCTCCTCCACTGTCCCTACCTCTCTCACCACTTAAAAAATACCCTGATCTTTCCTCTCAAGTTCAAAGGGGTGAGCTCATATTTGTTTGCAATTAATTTCATTAATGAGGTTTTACCCAGTCACTGAATCTATCAATGTCTCTTTGCAACTGTTAGCTGCCATCTGTACTGTTCACTATTTCGCCTTAGTGTCACCAATAAATTTGGGTATAACAGATTGTGATTCCTTCATCAAAGCAGAGGGTTTATTAGAAGTCACTGAGGGAATGTTGTGGATATGTGAGATTAATGGAATTAGCTGGAGAGTGAGTGTTTGATCTGCATTCCAACTTGACTTTGGAGATGATAAAAGGGTTGGTATTTTTCCACTGATTATTACACGTTAACTTGACGGATGGTGGTATTTTGTTTGCCATTGACAGAAAATGTCAGGATTGGTGTACCTGACTGAAACCAGAAGTGTGGTGTATTGTAGGAGGAAATGAAGCAAACTAGACCTTAACCTGTTTAGCCAGGGTAGCAGCACACAAATCCCTGGGAACATCGAGGTCACTGTACCTGGAAAACTGGAAAGGTTACATGTTGGCCCCGGTATGGTCAGAGCTGGGGCCTCTCTCTTTCACATCCCCTGTTCTAAACGGTTGGCTGCCTCTCAGTGCTCACCAAGTATCTCAAACAGGGCCTCCATATCTCAGGGTAAGAGACAGGTGAATCAGAGAATATTATAGCACAGGAAATTAGGTCATTGTGCCTCTGCTAGCTCTTTCAAAGAGCTATCCAATTAATACCACTTCCCTGTAATTTCCCCACAGCCCTGCAAATAGAACCATAGAGTCATACAGCATGGAAACAAACACTTCAGTCCAACTCATCCATACTGACAAGGTTCCCTAAACCAAACTAGTCCGACTTCCCTGGATTTGGCCCATATCCTTCTAAACCTTTCCTATTTGTGTACCTGTCCAAATGTCTTTTCAATGTTGTAAATGTCCCTGCATCTGTAGCTTCCTCTGGCAGTTCATTCCATATACGCACCACCCTCTGTGTGAAAAAGTTTCTCCTCAGGTCCCTTTTAAATATACCCCCTCTCATTCTAAAATTATGCCCTCTAGTTTTGAAATCCTGTACTCTAGGGAAAAGACCTTTGCTATTCACCTTACCTACGCTTTTATAAACCTCCTATGCTCCAGGAAAAAAAGTCCCAGGCTATCCAGCCTCTCCTTGTAACTCAAACCCTCCAGTCCTGGTAACAACCTTGTAAATCTTTTCTGCACCCTTTCCAAATACTTGTTACAGATTGCACTGTCTCCTACTATTTCCAACTCATCAGACGGTGGGGTTGGGAGGGGAGTGATTACTAGGTATTGTCTCTAGTCATTCTGACCATCTTCCAAACTATTGCTGATAAGGTCACATCCTGGTTACCACTGAACCGGAGATATGAAGGCTCTTGGAATAGATCTGGATGTTACTGAGCAGCAAAACACCGAGGCACACCAGAGGGAGAATTGAGTCAGAAACAGGGGGAGGAAGAGAATGAGGAGTTATAGTGGAAAATACAAAGGAAAAGTGAGAGAGAAGGGTGAGACTTGGGGTTGTGTGTGTGTGTGTGTGTGTGTGTGTGTGTGTGCGTGCGCTTATGCACGCATGAGCAGAGAGAGAGACAGTGGTAGAGGGGAGAAGAGACAGTGATAGGTGGGAGAAGAGATGGTGGTGGTCAGGAGAATAGACAGTGGAGGGGAGAGTAAAGATGGGGGAGTGGTATGGGGAGATAGGGATGGGAAGAGCAGACTTGGAAGAGGGGAAAGGAATAGGCAGGGTGAGAGGCAGAAATAGAGGGAAGGGAATTGATTAAGGGATGAGGTGGGTGGGTGGGGTGAAAGACAGGAGGGGGAATAAGAGATTGGGGGGAAGAAGACTTGTGGGAAGATGGTTGGAGAGGGAAAGAAGGAAAAGACACAGTGTGGAAAAAAATATCCTGGGTGGTGAGGATGGGAAACAAAAGGGAATGTTCAAAAAAGAAAATAGGGATAACCCCGGAAATTACAAGCCAGTTAGTCTTTCTTCAGTGGTGGGCAAATTATTGGAAAGGGCTCTGAGAGATAGGATTTATGATCACTTGGATAGGCACAGTTTGATTCATGATAGTCAGCATGGATTTGTGAGGGGTAGATCATGCCTCACAAACGTTATTGAATTCTTTGAAGAGGTGACCAAACACGTGGATGAAGGTGGAGCAGTGGATGTGGTATACATGGATTTAAGTAAGGTGTTTGATAAGGTTCCCCATGGTAGGCTCATGCAGAAAGTAAGGGGGCATGGGATAGGGGGAAATGTGGCAGATTGGATTCAGAATTGGCTGACCCTTAGAAGACAAAGGGTGGGAATGGACGGAAAATATTCAACATGGTGCTCAGTTAGGAGTGGTGTACCACAAGGATCTGTTCTGGGTCCTCTTCTATTTGTGATTTTTGTAAATGATTTGGATGAAGGAGTGGAAGGGTGGATTAGTAAGTTCGCGGACGATACGAAGGTGGGTCGAGTTGTGGATAGTGCGGAGGGCTGTTCTAGGTTACAAAGGGACATTGATAGGATGCTAAGCTGGGCTGAGAAGTGGCAGATGGAGTTTAACCCTGAAAAGTGTGAGGTGTTTAATTTTGGAAGGACAAACTTGAAAGCAGAATACAGGGTTAATGGGAAGATTCTTGGCAGTGTGGAGGAGCAAAGGGATCTTGGGGTTCATGTCCACAGTTCCCTGAAAGCTGCCACCCAGGTGGATATAGTTGTTAAGAAGGCGTATGGTGTGTTAGCTTTCATTAATAGAGGGATTGAGTTCAAGAGTCGTGAAGTTATGCTCCAGCTATACAAAAGCCTGGTTCGGCCACATCTGGAGTATTGTCATAGGAGCAGGAAGGCTGATGTTTCGGGCCTAGACCCTTCTTCAGAAATGGGGGAGGGGAAGGGGGTTCTGAAATAAATAGGGAGAGAGGGGGAGGCGGATAGAAGATGGATAGAGGAGAAGGTAGGTGGAGAGGAGACAGACAGGTCGAAGAGGTGGGGATGGAGCCAGTAAAGGTGAGTGTAGGTGGGGAGTTAGGGAGGGGATAGGTCAGTCCAGGGAGGACGGACAGGTCAAGGGGGCGGGATGAGTTAGTAGGTAGGAGATGGGGGTGGGGCTTGAGGTGGAAGGAGGGAATAGGTGGGAGGAAGGACAGGTTAGGGAGGCGGGGACGAGCCGAGCCGGCCCTGGGATGCAGCAGGGGGAGGGGAGATTTTGAAGCTTGTGAAATCCACATTGATACCATTGGACTCCAGGGTTCCCAAGTGGAATATGAGTTGCTGTTCCTGCAACCTTCGGGTAGCATCGTTGTGGCACTGCAGGAGGCCCAGGATGGACATGTCATCTGAGGAATGGGAGGGGGAGCCGAAATGCTTCGCGACTGGGAGGTGCAGTTGTTTAGTGCGAACCGATCGTAGGTGTTCTGCAAAGCGGTCCCCAAGCCTCCGCTTGGTTTCCCCGATGTAGAGAAGGCCACAACGGGAACAGTGGATGCAGTATACCAACAACGGGAACAGCGGATGCAGTATACACCACAACGGGAACAGCGGATGCAGTATACCCACAACGGGAACAGCGGATGCAGTATACCCACAACGGGAACCCAGGGCCGGCTCGGCTCGTCCCCGCCTCCCTAACCTGTCCTTCCTCCCACCTATCCCCTCCTCCCACCTCAAGCCCCACGCCCATCTCCTACCTACGAACCTCATCCCGCCCCCTTGACCTGTCCGTCCTCCATGGACTGATCTATCCCCTCCCTAACTCCCCATCTACACTCACCTTTACTGGCTCCATCCCTGCCTCTCTGACCTGTCTGTCTGCTCTCCACCTATCTTCTCCTCTATCCATCTTCTATCCGCCTCCCCCTCTCTCCCTATTTATTTCAGAACCCCCTTCCCCTCCCCCATTTCTGAAGAAGGGTCTAGGCCCGAAACGTCAGCTTTCCTGCTCCTATAATGCTGCTTGGCCTGCTGTGTTCATCCAGCTCTATGCCTTGTTGTCTCAGATTCTCCAGCATCTGCAGTTCCTACTATCTCTGGAGTATTGTGTCCAGTTCTGGTCGCCTCATTACAGGAAAGATGTGGAAGCATTGGAAAAGGTGCAGAGGAGATTTACCAGGATGTTGCGTGGAATGGAGGAAAGGTCTTACGATGAAAGGTTGAGAGAGCTAGGGCTTTTCTCTTTGGAACAATGAAGGATGAGAGGTGACTTGATAGAGGTGTACAAAATGATCAGAGGTATAGATAAAGTGGACAGCCATAGACTTTTTCCTAGGGTGGAGGTAGCTATTACGAGAGGGCATAGTTTTAAAATGAGTGGAGGTAGATATAAGGGAGACGTCAGAGGTAGGTTCTTTACTCAGAGAGTGGTCGGGGCGTGGAATGCATTACCGGAGAGGGTAGTGGAGTTGGCCTCATTAGGGGCATTTAAGCAGCTATTAGATAGGCATATGGATGATAGTATAAGGTAGGGGTGGAGGTTAGATCGACTTTTGGATTAGGGTAAAAGTTCAGCACAATATCGTGGGCCGAAGGGCCTGTACTGTGCTGTACTGTTCTATGTTCTATGAAGATGGAGACACAAGAGAAGAAGACAGAGACAAGGCAATGGTGGAGACAGCAACAAGGGAAAGACAAATGGGATAGATGGGTGGAGAGAGATGGGTTTGAAGAGAGATTGGAGAAATGGAATGGGGTGGAAGAGAAATGAGGGATAGAGAGATGAGGGGAAAACATGAGGGGGAACATCAGAGGAGACAGATCGGAGGGAGAGATGGGTGGGGGACACTGAAAGGAAAAATGAGGGGTGAGAGGTGAAAGGGTGGAGAAAGATGGGGAAATGGGGAAGGGAAGAGTGAGGGAGAAGTAAAATGACTAAACAGGAAAATTCTACTGTGAAAATACTATCAGCTGAAATATTTTCAGGAACGGCCAAGTGTGTGTTATTTGCAACTTTTAGTCTGAAGGGAACTACAGATGCCTGCAAAGGGTCACAGCAAGAGATCTGCCAGTGTAACTTGTTCTTTGAAATGCTGAAATACTGGAAAGGCAACTTATGTGCAGTTTTTCATCTCCTCTTCTCCTCTGCACTTAGTCCCTCTCTTCTTCACAATCTCCTTCCTCACCTTCCCTCCACCTCTCTTTATTTCCTGCCTGTTCCTCTCCTTCCATATTTAATTGTAGTGCTCTTCATATTGGAAATGGACAATGAATTTCAGTAGCTATTTTATTGCAGAGTGCATTAACCTTCACGACAATCATTTCGCCTTCCAATGCTCAGTAGGAATCTTTTGGGCTGCAATCAGGAAGCTGGCTTGACTGAAACCCTGACAAACATGGGGAAGGAGAGAGGGGAAGACTGGGGAGAGAGGGGAGGATTGGAGAAAGCAGACAGAGATTGGAGAGGGAGGGGAGGACTGGGCGGTAAAGGGAGAGATGGGGAGATGGGTGGAATGGGGGACAAGGATAGGATTGGGGCAAACAGGAGGTTTGGGGGAGGAAGGAGGATTGGTGAACAGAGGAGGAGGGGAGAATACGAAGAGAAAGAGAGGAAAATAAGGGATTAGGTTACTGGTTAAGCAAGTATTTGGAATTGTTGATTGTGACTGCAGACCACATCCTAGATTTCTGTGATAGTAGAAACTGCAGATGCTGGAGAATCCGAGACAACAAGGTGCAGGGCTGGATGAACACAGCAGGCCAAGCAGCATCATAGGAGCAGAAAGGCTGACGTTTCGGGCCTAGACCCTTCATCAGAAAAGGGGGAGGGGAAGGGGGTTCTGAAATAAATAGGGAGAGAGTGGGAGGTGGATAGAAGATGGATAGAGGAGAGGATAGGTGGAGAGGAAACAAACAGGTCAAAGAGGTGGGGATGGAGCCAGTAAAGGTGAGTGTAGGTGGGGAGTTAGGGAGGGGATAGGTCAGTCCAGGGAGGACGGACAGGTCAAGGGGGGCGGGATGAGGTTAGTCGGTAGGAGATGAGGGTGCGGCTTGAGGTGGGAGGAGGGGATAGGTGGG
>NC_063354.1:29712544-29725211 GCF_021869965.1 Rhincodon typus
CCGATACAGTCATCAATGTAACGGAGGAAGAGGTGGGGTTTAGGGCCGGTGTAGGTACGGAAGAGGGATTGTTCCACGTAACCTACAAAGAGGCAGGCGTAGCTTGGACTGCATCTCCAAGGCAATTAGGGATGGGAAAATAAATGCTGGCCTAGCCAGCAATATTCCACTTGTTGTGAGTGATGGGGAAAAGATGTTAGCCTAAACCCAACTCCAATGTCCCTGCCCCATCAGGATAGTGCTTGCCTGTATCTATCTCTATTTCCCTGCTTTTTTGTGACAAAAATTGAGTTAGATTAAAGGTGTCCCTAATTTGTGAGTGAGGGGTATAGGGGAGCAGAGTCAGTCTTTAGTACATCAGGAGCTGTAGGCTTCTTGGCTTCCACATGTTGTTGATTTGACACCGTATGTTGGAGGTCAACCTTGGGAGAGATGCAAGGAGCAAATCACAAGTTGTAGCTTCTTGCATACTGGAGGGACCATGTGAAAAAGAAAGCAATTATTCTGCTTGCAATTTATTTGTCTCATGTCAAGGATTTCTGCATTACGTTGCAAAAGGCTTTAGTAGCGGAAGGAAAGTTCGCACATACATAACAGCGTTTATGATATTGGACCTTTCCAAAGTGCTTTCCAGCCATTTTAATACTTTGGAAGGGAAACCACTTAGTTTTTGAAATTACAATATCAGTCATCCTTTGCACACAGCAAGATCCCGTTAGTATCAGTGTGAATAATGATAAGGTGATCTGTTTCTGTGTTAATTTGAGGGAAAAATAATGACCAGAACATTGGGGAACAAAAGTTTTTAGAAGGATGCTAAAGGCCGGAAAATGCTGCATCAGCCAGTATCTGTGGAGAGACATGTTTTTGGTTTGACAGCCTGAAATAATACCTACTATGTGTGTCGGTATCTGGCCATCTCTGTACTTGACCTATTGAGTATTTCCAGCATTTTCTGTTTTTGTTTTGAATCTGCAACTTTCTCAGAATTTTATTGTTTGCTGCCTGGTATGAGGAAGAAACATAAAGAAAGAAAGACTTGAATTCATGTGAATAACACCAATTATGATGGAGAAGTGGGACAAGGAAGTAGAAGCAGATTGTGTACAATAGCTGAGGGTCTAGGATCAGGAGCCAAAAATAGAAGATTAAATGACAGAGACTTTGAGCAAAGGCCAGGAAAATTGCCTTTTTAGAGTTCTGCATCTGTGGAATGTATGACCTTGGTTAGATTTTGAGACTTAAATTAAGTCACTGTTGAAGATTCGCTTGGGTAGATGGATGTTGGAAAGGTGCTTGAAAGAACTTGGTGACAGCATGTGCAAATGGGGATGAGAGCTATACAGTGACATAGTGGGTAAATGTTGTCAGGGGCTTGTTAGGCCAAATAGCTGGTATTGCAGTGGTAATGTATTTGCACAAAATATTGTTGGGGTGAAGGGCCCACCCACCAATGATGCTGATGCAGGGCTGCCTTACATTTGCAGACTGTGATGGGTTTTTTATATATTTATATCTCACCTTGGATTTTGAAGCCAGTGTACAGAAAGCTGATTTAAAAACAAGTGTTCCCTGGGACCTTTCCACCTTCTCCCCAAACACATTCTTCCAGAATAGAAATGGCAAGCTTTAAGCCCTGCAACTGGCAAGCTTTTAAGAACAAAACTTCATGTAAACACTTGCCTGAGTACTTTTACACTTGTTCAAATCTAAGCATTTTAAACCTTGGCTTCAGCATTTAAGACTTGGAGTACAACGGACTCAGAGCATGGATTTGGAGTGAGGATGATGAGTATCTGAGAGACTCCATTGCTCACTTGTATCCAAAATATTTATTTTCTCTTAGTATAATAAATGAATATTTATTAAGTTGTAATTATTAACATCTAGAACAGGTCAGTCACTGTATATCATTGGGATTCTATTTTGGGCAGCACAGTGGCTCAGTGGTCAGCACTGCTGCCTCGCAGCACCAGGGACCCGGGTTTGATTCCACCTTTGGGTGTCTGTCTGGTGTTTGCACATATCCCCGTGTCTGCGTGGGCTTCCTCCAAGTGCTCTGATTTCTACCCACCATCCAAAGATGTGCAGGTTAGGTGGATTGGCCATGCTAAATTGCCTGTCGTATCTAGGGATGTGCAGGTTAGGTGGATTAACCATGGGAAATGCCTGGTTAGAGTGATGTGTGGGAGGTGGGGCTGTTTAGGATATTCTTGGGAGGGTCAGTGTGGACCTGATGGGCTGAATGGCCTGATTCCACACTAGGGATTCTGTGAGTCTATACTGGTGGGTCAGGTCAGTTGAATATAACAGTGTGAAGCAGTACAATAAGAACACCGGTCTGTTATTATATGACACTGATAGTACTGGTAGGGGATAAGGCAGTCACTGTATTTGGAGCTCAATACAAAATGCATACAAGTGTGCTGCTGGCTGTTTACCACCGTGTTATTGTGCCTGTTTATTTCCTACCAGTATGCATAACGGTAGATCAAGCTGTTTGCTTCCTCCTTGTGGCCATTAGGCTTGTTGTGGAGTCTGCTTCCCATTGAAGCAGTTCACCAGCTTGTGGTGTAAATGTAACTGTAGAAAACAATCTTCACAGGCTTGTGTTAACTGGGTGAGGAGTAGTGAAGGAAACCTGTGACCCAGCTTCCAGATCCTCTGATAAAGCATGAACTTTTCTGTTTTGGGGTTGCAAGCATTCCTATGTGCTTCCCTCTTCACAAGCTATACCTCTCAAGAATATAGATCGTTATAAAGAGTGGCTTGGGAAGCTCAGTTTGCAAGAAGGCCAGAGTTAGGAATGAGTCAGCAGAACAGAGTTCACCCTGAGTTTCAATATTGCTAAGCTGTCGCACTGTTTTCTGTAAATGTGCAGCAGAACATTGAGGATTGTTAGTTGCCTTTTGTATGTACTTTAACCAGCATGTACAGAACCCGTAATAGTTTACAATCCGATTAATGATGTTACAACACATACACAACCTTCTTCATTTCACAAGCCCTGATATTGCAGCAATCTTTTTCCCTACAAATACACGATTTGGTGATGAGGAAAGGTCAGTGCTGCTAACAAGTGATTTGGTTATCATCAGCTGGAAAGTAACCATGCATCTGAGAGGGTGGCAGTCTTGGAATCTGAAGATGGTTGGTTCCGTCCCCATTCTGACATTAGTGCACAGTCTTGGCTAACAAATGCATCTGTCTGCTTCAGTACTTGAAGAACTACCTTCTGTTGAACAACAGGTCAAGATTGTGCCCAAAAAGCCTCTGGGAGCTTTGGTGTCACTCACAACAAACATTTTCCATCTTCATTGATCACTGCATTAGACAGACCAATCTGGGTATTTACCACATTGCTGTTTGTGGGAGCTTGCTGTGTGCTAAATGCTGGCGATGTTATACTTCGGTTACTGAGTGCTTTGGAACATTGTGAAAGGCATACAAATGGTTAAAGTTTTACGTTCTTTTATCACATTTGCAAAGAGAACAGTTACTGAAAGTAATTCTTTGTACATGAAATGCTTAGAGAAATGATAAACTGCATGAATGGACACTTAAATATTTACACACAATTGACGGCTGGTTTAAGAGCAAGTTATATTTAAATAGTGCCCTTTTAACTTAGTTAAACATCCTGTGGAGAGTCACAAAAAACTTTTTATGCTAAGTCAATGAGATATGGGGGTCAGGGAACAAAAACTAGTCAAAGATTTTCGGAAGTGCTATGGTTTGAGAGGGGTCAGGAGCTGAGAAAGTTCTGAAGTGGAATTCCAGAGTTTAGGATTTCAAGAACCAAAGACAAAGATGCCATTAATGGAATGATTAAACTTGGTGGAGAGAGGAACTAGAATTGCGGAGTGCATATAGGAGACATTCTCCTGGATATATTGAGTAACACCAGTCTTGTTTTTCTAGTGTTTTTGGTTTAATTTCATCATTTCCTTTTTTTTTGGAGAAGGAGCTCTTTGCTGCATAAATACAAGAAAGACAGAGGTTTCTGGGAGCAATATGCACAGACCCACAGCACATATTCATGCTTTGCTGAGCCAATAGCTCTTTTCCACCACCCCACCTCCCTCATTAACCATCATACAGGGGAAACTTCACTCATTCTGATCTCTCATGGGGAGCTAGGCGCAGGGTGTGAAGCTTCCTGATGCTGCTGGAATCCATTCATCCATAACAATGAATATCCCCTTCAAAATGCCAGAGATGTAAAATTAAATACAGGACATTAACCCAATGGATGAAAGCTGTAGTAAATAACTGGAAGCTGTGACATACCTCAATTTTTTTCACTGCTTGGCAATGAGCTTGCCCAACTGATGATGCTGTGTTCTGGTCTTGTGTAGGATTGATTGTTGTCATATGTACCGAGATAGTGAAAAATGTTGTTTTGCATGCTATACAGGCAGATCGTACCATAAAGTGCATCAGGGTAGCAGAACCGAGTGCAGAATACAGTATTAGAGCCACAGAAGATGCAGAGAGAGTGATCAGAATGAACATTTGAGACGTCCATTCAAAATTGTGATAACAGTGGGGAAGAATCTATCTTGAATCTATTCATATGTTATTTGTATGTGTATATTCCAACTTTTGTATCTTCTGCCCAATGGAAGAGGGTGAAAGAGAGTATAACTGGGGTGGGAGGAGCCTTTTGAAGTTGGTTGCTTTCCCATGTACTACAAAGATGCTTTGCGTTGCAGTGAGCAAGGTATCAGTTGCTCACTCTTTCAAAAGGAAAAAAAACTTATAGATACCAGGGATAGCAAGAATTGCAGATGCTGTTGTCAGAGACAACACAGTATGGAGCTGGAGGAACATGGCAAGTCAGAAGGGTCCTGACCTGAAATGTTGACTTTCCTACACCTCTGATGCTGCCTGACCTGCTGTGTTCCTCCAATTTACAGATACCAGTTCTTTCAGAACCTCTTGAGATACCACAAAGTGTTTTAGAGCTTACAATGAAAATGTACATGTGACACTTGCTATTGACCAGCTACTTGTTCTGTTATTCACAAACATTGGGATAGAGTGCTGGTGGATCTGTTACTGTATCACTGGGGATCAGTGCTGGAGCGCAGGGCTGACACTTTATAATGCCGAGGCATATTTTTGAGGTGATGGATTAGGAGTATGATAAACTATTGGTCAACGTATTTAATCTTTCTATTTTATTGGCAAACTGGATTGAGAATTGCAACAGCAGCATAAATCTCTGATAACGTGTTTGCTAAAATCGAATTGGATTTATCACTTTGACTTAAACAAATAACTTTACTTTTGAAATGCTGGACTGCTTTGCTCTGAGAGGCAGGATTAATCTTGGGATTTGATGTATTGTGGAGTGGCTGCTGAGGATCAGTGTGCTGTAACCTATCAGCTGGACCTTATCTTGACCTCAAATATTGTGTGTCAATTCCAGCCGCTTCTCTGCCCCACCATTTTGCACTGGATGAGTGTGAAACAGCATTACTTTTTCTGCAGCCAGGATTGGAGACCTTTCATCTGCTGGTCAGTACTTGTTGAATGTGGCCTTGGCATAAGTTTAAACCGGGAGATCGATAATCAAATCTGTTGGAAAGTTTTTGTGTAGAATAAAACAGAGGCTTGGAATTATATTGAGTCTTTCACCATTTTTGAATGCCCCAAAGTGCTTTACAGACGAAAATGTACTTTTTGAAGTTTTTTATTTTTATTCGTAAGGCATATTTTTGAAATATCTTTATGTATACACAGGCACTGAAATAGTTCTGTTCTGTACAGTAGCACATGGAGAAACAAGCATTGGAGTTTGACTGTATCCAGCAGACAAACCAAAGGCATTTCTTACTTGTACAAGACTATTTACATACATCTGGGGCACTGGGAGGGTCTGATAACTGAATGGACCCCCATTTAACTTTGCTGAAAGACCTTAGATGGTCTTCCCCCAATGCGTCTTGGCAGTAGCTGCCCCAGGCTTTAGTGCATCCCTGAGCACGTAGTCCTGGACCTTAGAGTGAGCAGGGTCTTGGAGTCACTTAACATTTGAAATAGGATGGCTAATTCATACAAAGCAAGCTCCCACAAGCAACAGTGTGATAACAATATTCCATTTTAGTCAGACTGAGGGATAAATATTGGCAAGGACATCCCAAAGGTGGTGTGGGATTTTTTTTGTTACTCCTCTCTAGAAAAACAGATTTGGTCTCTAGTAAATATCAGCGAATAACCAGTTGGTCTGTTGTTTTGTTGATTAGTGATAATTGTTTTGAGTTGGTAAATACATCTCTATTTTTTTGGGTAAAAGAGAAGATACTATGTATGTGGGCTGTCCTACAACCAGGCTTTTCCCTTCTTTCTCTAAATTTAGTAACCTTTTTGAGCAATGCTGCACCTTATTGAGACTGTGGAGAGCTGTCCTCACTCTCCCTAAATGGTTTATAGAGATTATTCTGTAAAGTGTACTGTGATGTAACAGTGACCTAGAACAGCGACCTTCTTTGAAACTAAAGAGTCATATTGGGTTTGAAATGTTAGACCTGTTCCTCTCTCCTCAGATGCTGCCAGATCTGCTGAATTTCTCCAGCCCTTATTTTTATTTCAAATCCCCAGCATCCACTGTGCTTTGCGTTTATTTCCATATTGTCCAGTGGTTATGCCTCCCAAGAGCTGGGCTGAGACTGAACAAAATAAACCTCGATGAGATCCTTTTAGATAGAGGTTGTAGTTATTACTGAGGTTGGATTTGCAAAAATATGCAACCTAGGCTGACTGAGCTGCCCAGTGGACTTGAGTTGGTTGTCTTGATGTTGAGACTTTGGTTGACTCCAGTCTCACTAGGGCTCTTACTGCTTCTCTTTCTCGATGATTTACCACAAGGATGCTGGCTTTGTCTTGGTGATATGCTCAGCAACTCTGATTTTAACTGAAGTTGCAGGATTTTACAAATTTCCTTTTGGTGGTCTTTCCTTGAATGTCCATTAGTGCCAGGGAATTGAACACTGTGCAACAGAGTGCATCAGTCTTTTCAACCCTGCAAGTCTGCTGCTTGTATAAAACTCACTGTACATTGACCTATTGGGCTCTCCCAGTCAGGAATGGCATGCATCAGACACTGAGAAATTAGCTCCCATGCTGTCCCATTAATGTGCCTCATTGTTAATCTCAGATGGTGAAAGAGGCTTGTGCATTTCCCACACCAAACATCTTCGCTTCTGCGAATGCTGGTGAAATTATTTAATCTTCAACTCTGTGCTTGCTAAGAGTAGGTCGACAGTCGTAATTCTCTGGTGGTTTTGAATAGTCTGCTGTCCCTTTAATTTAGCCGCTTTCAAGCGTTGGCGTCGCTTCAGTTCATTTTGGGTTGGAAAAAATTTAAAGTTATTAATAAACCTTTTGCTGTTTTCTGTTTCTCACCATTGGTGTAGGACAGATTAAAAGAACTTGCATTTGTTTCGCCCCTTTCATTGTCTTAAAGTACTTTTTATAGCCAATTAAGTGCTTTTTGAAGGACAGTCACTGCTGTAGTTTTGGAGATACAGCAAACTCCCACAAACAGTCATGACCAGATAACAACCTGTTTTATTGTTTCTGATTTAGGCAAGAAATATTGGGCAGGACATAAGGGGGCAACTTCTATCCTCTTTCAGTATTGTCCTGGGAACTTCTGTATCAATCAGAGAGGACAAATAGAAGAGATAACAAGATCTGCAGATGCTGGAGGCTGAGACAACAGTGTGGAGCTGGAGGAACACAGCAGGCCAGGCAGCATCAGAGGAGCAGGAAAGTTGATGTTTCAGATCGTGACCCTTCAGAAATGGGGAAGGGGAAGGGAGCTGGGAAATAAATAGAGAGGGGAGGGGTGGGGCTAGGGAAGGTGCAAGGTGTATCCAGGTAGGGGTGGTGGGGATTGGTAAGTGGGATAGGTGGGAGAGAAGATGGGCAGGTTGTGTCAGGTCAAGGAGGCGGGGATGAGAGGGAGGGTTGAACATGGGATGAGGCCAGGGGTGGGGAGATTTTAAAACTGGTGAATTCCATGTTTAGGCCATTGGGCTGTAGACTCCCAAGGCAGAATGTGAAGAGTTGCTCCTCCAGTTTGCGAGTGGTGGCATTGTGGCACTGAAGGTGGCCCAGGATGGACATCTCAACCAGGGAGTGACAGTGGGAGTTAAAATGATTGGCGACTGGAAGGTATTGTCATTGTCATGTACAGAGCGCAGATGTTCTGTGAAATGGTCTCCGAGTCTATGTTTGGTCTCTCTGATGTAGAGAAGGCCACATTAGGAGCAACGGATACCGTAAACCAAGTTGGCGGATGTACAGGTGAACCCAAATGAACTTTTCAAAAGCAAAGTTGCTGGAGAAGCTCAGCAAGTCTGGCAGCATGTGTGAAGGGAAAAATAGAGTTAACATTTCGGGTCCGGTGAACCTTCCTCAGAACTGACGGTGGATGGGAAAACATCATTTTATATGCAGAAAATAGGGAGGTGGGTGGGGCAGGGAGTAAACGATAGGATAGAGCCCAAAAAGAGAGAGAGAGAGTTGGACAGACAAAGGAGTTGCTAACGATCAGGCTGGGAGGATCGTTAATGGGGACCATTAGCCTGCCATTACACATCCCCTGTTAGTCGCTATGTGGTAACAAATGAACCTTTGTTTAAAATCTTGTCTGAAAGATGACAGCTCCGACAGTACAGCATTCCTTCAGTACTGCATGGGACTGTCAGTCTGGTTTATGGACTCCAGTCTCTGGAGTGGGAACGGAACCTGTAGCCATTAGGCTGAGACAAAAATGATCAACAGCTGACAATCAAAGAGGTGAAGTAATGAGGTATGCAGCAACATTTAATGCTTCAGATTATAACCAGCCGAATATGCAGGGATGTATTTGTTTTGATGCTAGTGTAGAATTCCTGTGGAGTGGGGCTTTGTGCAGTTTGTCTTTGTTCCCTCTCCTCATTCTAATTCCCTAATCAGTGAATGTGCTGGCCCCAAATTCCTGGGAGGTGTGTGTCACGTCATCCTTATCTTTCTAGATAGCATTGTTATGACAGCCAACTCCGGCAGCATAAGATAATATGATTTCTAGAGATTGGCCGAGTGATTTGTTTTTCTTTCCTTGGTGGCTAGGTTGACTGCAGTTGGTTAATGCAAGGTATAGATGAGCCATGTTACCCTGAAAATCCTTGACTATGCTTTCATTGATTTCTGTCGGAAAAGCTGTGTTACTGGAATTGGAGGAACTTGTGCTGCTTGCTCACCAATCTGGCTTGCATGTGGCCCAGTGTGGATAATGGAAAGTGGTCAGTATTAGTGGAGCTGTACCATAGTGAGGACATATTTTAACTGAGAGTACTACTTATTTCCAGGAATTGCAAACTGTGATGCTTGATTCAGTATGGTACAAGCGTGCTAGGTTTTTTAAATTTAATCTCTTCCCACACACTCTTCACTTCCCCATCACTAATGTGATGTTAATTTTGATGTAGTGCTTATCTAACTTCCTTATAAATGTGGCTGTGTTGTTTGTGTCAAGTACTTGTTGTGGTTGTGAAGTGCGCATTCTAACCGCTTTCTGGTGAAAATTTTATGTAGAACCTCTCACTGGATTTAGTACTGATTATCCCACAGGTGGAAAGACTTCCTCCATGCTAACCCTATCAGATGCCTTTGTAATCTTAAAGGACCTCTATTGACCATCCCTTGGCCTGCTCTTTTTGAATTGTTAAACTGCCCTAATGGGTGTAACCTCTCAGTTCCAGTACCAATCAGTGAATCATCATCTTTTAATGCAACTTCTCCATTGTCCACATTCTTTTCAACAATATAGAAACCCAAGCTGTTCTTGGTGTTCTAAATGTGATCTAACCAAGATTCTATATTTAGCTTGATGGAACTTCTGCATTTCAGTCTTTTTTTTGAGTTGAATAGTGCAGGCATGGACACAATGGTCTAAATGACCTCCTGCTGCATCATCCGTTTCTAGGATTCTACAGTAGAGAATAAGATACATGCTTCAGTCTATTGGGAACTGTTGACAAGCAGTGTGTAATGGAATGGAACTTTCAAGTAGGATTCAGTGTCGGTTGCCTAGAGGTGACACCCTCTCACCTTTTGGCGCACATTGTGTGGAGTATTTATGTTGCACTGGTAGTTGCTACATATTGCTTTCTCTGTTCCTGGCAGTGTGTTTTTTTTTTTCGCTGCACTCATGAATTCATCCTCCAATGGTGATTGGTGTTGTGCTATTTCAAGTGATTTGCAGCTCTGTCTGGCGCTGCTCATAGCTGACTCTGATCATGCACTGTTTCTAAGTCAGGGCCACCGGCTAATTTTAAACAAAAACAGACATTGCTGGAGAAATTCAGCTGGCCTGGCAGCATATGCAGAGAGAAAGCAGGGTTAACATTTTGAATCCAGTAACTCTTCATCAGAGCTGAAAGCAGCTGGAAAGCTGGGACAGAAGAAAATGCCAAATGGATGTTAATGGAAAATTTGAATAGTTGAAAATGGGTTGGCTTTGCTGCATGTGACTCGTACAGAAAGAGGATCTGTGAGTGATTAACAAATGTGGAGGAAGGTGTTCATGCTCTGAAATTGTTAAACTCAGTGAGTCCTGAATGCTCTAATGTATTTTGGTGAATGACGAGGTGATGTTCCTCTAGCTTGCGTTGAACTTTGTGGTGTGGGCCTGAGGCAGACACGTTGATAGCGTGTTCAAATGGCAGACAAGTGAAAGTTTGGATAATTTTTATAGATAGAGCATAGGTGTTTGGCAAAACGGTCAAACAGTTTGTGTTTTGCCTCCCAACGTAAAAGAGAACACATTGTGTGTAGCGAAGCAAATGAGCCTGTGGCAGCCGTCTGTTGATATTTTCAGACACTGATTATATTAGAAGTCGTTGCTGCTGCATCATCCAGTCTTTGAAAGGCTGGGGAATCAGTTCATTGCACATTAACTGACCGATATGACCCACTGGCCCAATCATTCTATGCCCACTAGTATGCTGTGATATTACAAGGAATTATATGCCTCCCATCCAACCCTGAGCCCATACGACCATCCTGGGAGATGTATCAAGGCTACAAGGTGATCTCTGACCCTTGGCCCACCCTACCTTTGTTGGTTCAACTTGCAAATTCTTTGTCCTTTTCCTTCAGAACTAAATCTGTTGCTACTGAACATGAGGCCATTGGATAATCTGAGTTTGAATTTTGTCAGAGTGTGTCCCATATCTCTCCGATGTCGTCTTTATCTTCTCTGCCTGAAATTTCTGGCAGTTTTGTTCAAGTTTCATGTTGAGCTGCTGGCTGTGTTCTGAGCCAGTGGCTATTCCTCACCTGAACGCAGATGTCTGGTGATGTCAGGAATGTTTTCTGGAAATGTGCCTGATTCAGGCTTTGGCTGAATTTACCACTTTTTCAGCACTGGGTACCCTAACTGCTTGGTATCATTTCCTCCTCCAGCAGTGCAAATCCTTTCTCCATCTGGTAGCAACAACTCCATATGCAGCAGGAATCCAGACTCTGCCTGGAGCTGTTCCAGCTAGTAGCAGGAAACCTGTGTTTTTTTTTGTGTTCCATGCTTCAGCTGGAATGGTTGCTGTCACTAACTGATTGTAGACAAGTCATGGACCTGTTCGCAGAAGCTCACTGAAAATCATGAAGCCATGGCAAGATCAGGTAATATTTGGATTGCCTAGGATATACAGCATAGGAACAAGCCATTCAGCCCAACTGGTCTGTGAGATTTGTGCTTCACACATTTTCCTCATCCAAATCTACATTTGTAACCTTCTCCCTAACTTGTTTGCCTAGCTTCCCCCTTAAATTCATCAATACAATTCCTTTTAACTATTTGCTATGTTAGGGAGAAGTACATTCTTGTTTTTAGGTGAAGAATCGCCAGAATCCCTCTGGTGCAGTTAGAGGCCATTTGGCCCATTTGAGTTATCACTGGTCCTCCAAAGAGCATCCCAGGCATACCCCCACCCCCACCATATCCTGAAAACCCTGAATTAACCATGGCTAATCCACCTAGCCTACACCTCTTTGGACTGTGGGAGGAAACTAGAGACCGCAGCAGAAACCCCACGCACACAGTCATCCAAGGTTGAAATCGAACCTGGGTCCCTGGCATGTGAGATAGCCGTGGTAACCACTGAGCCATTGTACTGCCCCAAGAAGCTTCTTCTGAATTCCTGATTGGTGACTATTTCAAATTGATGGCCTCTTGTTTTACGTTTCTCCATCGGAGAAAATATTTTCTGATTATCCATTTGATAAAAACCCTTCTTCATTTGGCCATTTCCTGTTACGTCACCCCTCAAGTTTCTTTCTGTCTGAGAAAAGAGACCTCAGATGGTCACTGCTTTGCTGATTTTTTTTTTATATACTAATGCATTTCTGGAATCTTTTGTAAATATTTTTTGCACCCTCACAATGCCTGTATATTCATTTTCTATAACTAGATTGCATGCAGTATTCTAATCATGGACCAAACAATGTTCATTTCTTCAGGTTTATCAAAATGTATTTTTCAATCCTATCCCTCTACAATAAAGCTTGGTTTGCTTTTTTTTTTAAATGGCCTTGCTAACCTGTGGTTCAGGGTTGAGTGATTGATTCATTTGCACCCTGAGATTCCTTTGTTCCTCTTCTCCCCCCCCTTCTC
>NC_063354.1:29725311-29765613 GCF_021869965.1 Rhincodon typus
CCAAACCTAGACTTGTATCTTCCAAGTAATAAGTAATTTCCCTGTTCTTCTCACTAAAATGTACTATCACAGTCATTGACCTGTGCTAATTTGCTAAAATGTTGATGCAGAGTGATGAAGTCTGGATTAAAATTAACAACATGTAGAGGTGCGATTTATTTTTTTTCTCTTCCCCCATCGTGCAGTCTTCCCTGTTAGTTCATAGGATGTAACCCTGTATGGTCATCCCTTATGTACTATGTACTCAGATGCTCTTTCTTTTTCTCTTATTCTCTTCTCCTCCCCCCCCCCCCCTCTTTCTTTCTTTCTCTTCTGTCACACCTGGATTCCTCCAAGACATGAGCAAAATGAGAGAAAATAGTATTCGTGAGAATCCTGTTTTCCATTTCAGATGGTAAATCAAAGGTCCTGTTCGAGGCAGATAAAAGATTCCTTGACAAGAGGCAAGTTCAGCCTGGTGTCTTGACCACTGTTTATTCTTCAAACACCATTGTTAAAAGAGGTGACCTGGCTATTTGTTTCTTTGTTCTTTGAGATATTATGTGCAGTTTGGCTCTGTTTCTACATTAAAAAAGTAACTACATTTAAAATTACTTCATTGGTTATAAAAGTGCTTTCTCACGATTGTGATAGCTGCTGTAGAAATGGTAGTTTCTTTTCTCTCTCTCTCTCTCTGCACTATGTAAACAGCTCTCCACTAGAGCAGTTCGCTCTTGGTAGCCCTGGGCTAAGGAGAAAAGTCCACCTTGTATTAGCTTTTCAGTTACCCGTGTTGGAGGAGTGCACGGTTTGGGAGGGGCAGAGTCATGAGTAGTAGTGCTGGGACGGTTTACAAGGCGACACTGGCACCTTCTAAGAGGAACTTTGACCAGTTAATGAATGCTGCTGGATTGAAAGGAAAAGCCTGGCAGTCTCTGTGGGTAAAGATTTGCACATGGAGCATTTAAATTGCAGTTTTGTTTGGTGTGTTAATCTGTAGGTATTACAGGCACAGATGGCGATAAGGATAATCCATCAAATATTGAAGTCCTATACTATGATTCAGTTTAATTTGTAGATCTGGATTGCAGTGTTCTAACTTGTGCACCATGGTGATGTAGCAAACATGCGTCAACCTGTCAGGTCCTGTATCCCTAGGTGTGCTGTATTAAACAGTGCCATGTTCTGCATACAATGTGTTGAACAGTGCTTCATGTCATGTATAACTGCCAAATGTGTCATATGCCACTCACTGGCACTGGACTACTGATAAACCAATGCCACTGGAGAGAGAATGTTCAGATTGCCCACAACATGGGGCATATCTGACTCCAGGGGTTTTTGTTTTGAATGCAGAATCAGAATGCGAGTACACCACTTTCTGTGGGAACCACTTGCTATTTGAATCCCGTTGATTACTTGCAGAGAACGCTGAGTTAATGGTGCTGACGTTAACATCGGAGTCTTTTAGAGAGTTTATCAAGGGCAGACAGTGTATATTTATTAAACGCATATTGTGGTTGACATGCCATTTTTTCGAGCAGTAACTGATTAGATAAAGGGAATGAAGTACGTTTAGTTCTAATGGAGTTTCAGTAGGAATTTGATAAAGCACCTCAGGAGAGACTTGTTAGAAACTTCAGTGGTATGATGAAAGAAGAAATATCAATACTTGGAAAGAAAGTAATTTGGCAGATTTTAAGATCAAGGTTAATGGATGTGACTGAGATTGGGGTGATGGGGCTCCAGTGCTTGTTTGGGATGTTAGGCGGATCTATTGATTTGAGGTTGGGGTCAGCATTTTCTGTGGGGGTTGGGGCGATTCAAGGCTGCACGTACATGTTCAGGATTCTTTGTATGTATCAGATGATTAGACTTTGTATTTGGAAAGTACACATTTACAATTTGAGCTCCTGATATTTGTTAGATGTCAGGTGGAAAGCTGGAAATTCAAAAATTGATGAATATTGAATGGACAAAGTCTGCTGACGAGACAGCGTGTTTGTTCCTCTCTCCAGTATGCTGCCGGTTTTGTGATGATCACAACATTAGAAATACAAGCAGGCATAGACCATATAGTTCATTTTAAGCCATCTGTACCATTCATTAAGAATACGGCTGAGCAGCTGCTTCAGTTTCCTACACGCTTCTCATTTCCTTTAATTCTCTGAGACCAAAAATTGATCTATCTCCACCTCCAATATAGTCGAAGATGGAACCTCCACAATCCTATTGAGTCAAGAATTCCAAAGATTGTATATTTCAACGTGTTTACCTTTCATTCTTCTAAATTACAGAGGGGTGAGCTGGGGAGGTGATGGCCTTGTTGTATTTTTGCTAGACTATTAGTCCAGAGACCTGGTAATGTTCTGGGGACCTGGATTTGAATCCTGCTGTGGCAGATGGTACAATTTGAATTTGATGAATGTCTGGAATTAGGAGTTTAATGATGACCGTATTGTTGATTATCAAGAAAAATCCATTTGGTTCACAAATGTCCTTCAGGAAAGTAAAACTGCTGTCCTTACCTGATCTGGCCTGTACATGACTGCAGACCCACAACAATGTGGTTCACGCTTGACCTTCTTGACCTGCCCTCTGGGCAATTAGGGATGGGTAATAAATGCTGGCCTGACTGATCATCAGGTCTGGCAGCATTTGTGAAGTTCTGAGGAAGGGTCACTAGACCTGAAACATTTAACTGTTTTTTTTCCTTCACAGATGCTGCCAGGCCTGCTAAGCTTTCCCAGCAACTTTGTTTTTGTTGTTTTAATTCAATTCTAATGATGCTCCAATTAGAAAATCAATGATATCTTTGTTAGCTGATCGTATGTTTCTTGTCTGATGGTCAGATAGCATTTTACCCTGATATTTTTATCACTGAAATAAAAATGTTCAAAGAGAAATTAAAACAATTTTTTTTAAATTTTCTTCTTCTAAAAGCTTGGAGAAGGACCTGATAGGATCTATTCCAGAATGCTGAGGGAGGCAGGTGAGGAAACTGCTGAGGCCTTGTATGAAATCTTTGTATCCCCTTTAGTCACAGAAGAGGTCCCAGAGGACTGGAGATTAGCCAATCTTGTTCCTCTGTTTAAGAACACCAACAGGGATAATCTGGGAAATTACAGGCTGGTGAGCCTCACGTCACCAGTAGGGAAATTATTGGAGATAGTTCTCAGGGATAGGATTTATTCACATTTGGGAAAGGTATGGACCTATTGGTGATAGGCAACGTGACTTTGTGCGAGGAAGTTTGTGTCTCTCAATCTTGATTGAGTTTGTGAGGAAGTGACAAAAATGATCAAGGGCAGGGCATTCCATTGTTGTCTGTATGGACTTCAAAAAGGCCTTTGATAAGGTCCCTCATGACAGGCTGATGTTGAAGTTGAAGCCATATGGATCTGTGGTAAGCTGGTAAGATAGATACAGAATTGGCTTGATCTTGGAAGACAAAGTGGTGGTGGAAGGGTGTTTTTCTTCCTGGAGATCTATGTAGGCCAGTATTGTTCCTCTGACATCACTGCTGGGACCCCTGTTGCTTGTAATATATATGAATGATTTGGAGGAGAATGTAGGTGGCCTCATGAGTAAGATTGCGGATAATACAAAGATTGGAGAACCTGCGGATAGTGAGGAGGATTGCCAGAAGATACAGCAGGATATAGTTAGGATGGAGATTTGGGTGGAGAAATAGCAGCTTGAGTTTAATCTAGACAAAAACAAGGTGATGCGTTTTGGAAGATCTAATGCAGAATGGAGGTATACAGTAAACAGCTGAACCCTTGGTAGCACCAAGATAGGTGTACAGGTCCCCAGTTCCCTGAAAGTGGCAATGCAAATGGATAAGGTAGTCAAGAAGGCACATGGTATGCTTGCCTTCATTGATCGGGGCATAGAGAATAAAAATTTGAAGTCCTATTGTAGCTGTGTAGAATTTTAGTTAGGCCACATTTGGAATATGGAGTACAGTTCTGGTCGCCACACTATCAGAAGGTTATGGAGGCTTTGGAGAGGGTACAGAAACAATTTACCAGGATGTTGACTGATTTGGAGGGTATTAGCTATGAGGAGTTATCGGACAAACTTGGTTTGTTTTCACTTGAATGTAGACGGATGAAGGGCAACCTGATTATAATTTTGTAAATAGAACAGATAGTCAGAGTCTTTCTCTCAGGATAGAAATGTCTTTCAATAGGGGATAAAGGTTTAAGATAAAAGGGGGGAGAGTTTAAAGGAGATGTGAGAAGAAGGTTTTTTAGAGGTTGGTAAGTGCCTTGAATGTGCTGCCAGAGGGGGTGGTGGAAATGGACGCAATAGCAATGTTTTAAGAGTCATCTTGATAGATATATAAATTAGCAGGGAATAGAGAGCTATGCACCGCATGGAGACAAAAAGTGTTTAGTTTAGAAAGGCATCATGTATCGGTGCAGTCTTGGTGGGTCAAAGGGCCTGTTCCTGTGCTGTACTGTTCATTGTTCGTTCTTTGTTCAGTGTTCTGGAAGTTGTTAATCATTTCCCAGAAACCTGACTGCAGATACTTCTAAGCCATACGTCAAGAGGAATTACTATGAACTTTCAATGGGAACCCATTGTTTTCAGAATGGGAAGTGGCACTGACTGCACAAAAACCCAAGGAAGGCCCATCATTCTTCACCTTGACATGAGTTCAGTTCCTAAATTTGGAATTTGCTGTCAATGAGGTGAAGGATGTTGCTCGATTTCAGATATCCAGTGTCAAACATCTGTTTGGATTATAGTAATGATTAGAATACATTGTGTGTGTGTGTGTGTTTGCTACTCAGTGTGCTTCAGGCATGGCTTCAAAGTGCCAAAATCCTCTTTCTTTATTGTTATCTGTACCGTCTTCATATTACCAGCACAATTTATCACCAATTGACAGCTATCATTTTTGCATATTAAGAACTTTGAGACCACAAGCCTTTTATGTCAGAATCTGTGGTAAAGAGATATCAGAGACTTCTGATCCAATTTGGGCAGCTGGATTTAAACCCAGATCTTTGAGGCGAAATGGTACTGCTGTATCCAGTATAACTGCCTTTATCCACAGCTGATTGATGCATTCTCGCACTCTGCATAATTCACTGCACTTCATTGCACGTTTAAAATGTTTCAAAGCAAGGTTGATGCTAATTCCAAGATAAAAAGCTACCAGGTCAATTAAGTGTTTTTGTGCATTGTGGTATATATTTCTTCACAAATGAGTTCACTTGGTTTTTATTAACTGGTGTGCTAGAAGCATTTCCAAACAAACTGTTGTAGTTTTGTGTTTTCAACTTTTTGTTACTCTTGGATTTTCGTGGTGCTGGTCACTTGGCCATGAGTCCCTTACAATGTAGGGTATGCCCTTCTCTGTCCAATATGTTGTTGAGTGCTAGGGGAAAGGATGGCCTCATATTTGTAACTGAGGGCCCTTTTGTACTGTAATGAATGTCGTTATGTGTGGTGAGTTGCATGGGAATATTCCTTTCTTCATGATCTACAAGCGCACCTTGAATCAAGGCTTGAGCTAATAGCTGAATTTTTTTTAGTCAAAACAAGTGTTGCAAATACTCAGCAGATATGGCAGCATCTAGAGAAACAGAATTAATGTTTCAGATTGATGACTGACTTCTCAAGATAATTCAGTGCAAGTCTTATTTTTAACGATCTGATCATTTTTTTGAGATTTTCACTTTGATAGTTGATTTTTCATTGAAAAGAAGACTTGGGAATTTCTTCATGGATGCAGTCTCTAGCAATATGGTTATTTATTGTAGCCTTAGAACCTGGGATGACATGGAATTTCTGTGAAGTTACAATCATAAGAAATAGGATCAAGAGTAGGCCATTCATATCCCTGCCCCAGCCTGCTCTGATACCTAATAAAATCATAGATGATCTGTGGTCTCAACTCCACTTACCTGTCTGCCACCATAACCCTTCCTTTGTCAGCTGACAATCTTTCCAACTGAGCATTAAATGTATTCAGTGACCCAGTCTACACTGGAAGAGAATTCCAAAGAATAATGACCACCCAAAGAAAAAATATTTCTTTTCTGTGTTGAATGAAAGCATCCTTATTTTTAAATTCTATCCTCCCTAGTTCCAGTGTGCTTTGTGTGGAGCAATATACTCTTAGCCTTTACTGTCAAGCTTCTTCAGAATCTCCTATTTAAATAAGATCATTTCTTGCTCTTCAAAATTCCAATGAATACTGGCCCAATCTCTTCAGTCTTGCGGGCACTGGCATTATGGTAATGTCATGAGTCTAGTAGTCCAGAACCCCAGGCTCCATTGCTCTAGGGTCGTGTGTTTGAATCCCACTGTGGCAGATGGTGACATTTGAACTCAATTAAAACAATTGGGATTTAAAAGCTAGCCTAATAGTGCCCATATTCCACACTGTAGGGATTCGGATTCTGATTCTATATAATCGCTGCCAGTTGTCATAAAAACCCAATTGGCTTACACATGTCCTGCTAAAATGGACAATCTATATTATAATTCATCTGCTGCGTTACTGCTTGCTTACTTAATCAATCCGTATCCCTTTGAAGACTCTTTGTATTCTGCCCACAACTTGCTTCCTAACTGCCGTTGTATTTTCAGCATCTATGCCTACAATGTACATGGTCCTGTCATCCAAATCGTTAATGCAATACTGGCAACAATGTGCATTTTCTATTGATTTTAATACAGTAAAATGTCTCTGGGGATTCAACAGCAGCATTACCAAACAAAATTTTGCATGGAGGTGCAAAATGGGACCAATATTTGTCTTGGTATTCATTCCTGGAATGAATGGTCACAAGTAAATTTTGCTTTTCCCCACAGATAAACAGATATTCCCTTTAAGACACACTCGTGTAGCTGTGCAGTGCACCAAATAGACAACACATAGCAACAGAAATTTAGATTGAATGTTGCTCGGATCCTTGTATTAATTTCATTCTTGGCGTATGGGTGTTATTGGCACTGCAGATGTTTATTACCCATCTCTAATTGTCCTCGAGATAGTGAGATTTCTTATTGAAGCTGTATGGTGGAAAGTGCAAGGATTTTGACCCACCGATGAAGAAGGAATGGTGCTATATTTTGTGGTCCCATATCTCTTTCTGCCCTTATTTTACAATCATTTATTTAACTCTTAAATGTTGCTGCACTCTTTAAATAGCTATCTGAATTGCACAACCTTCTGAATTAAATAAACTTCCACCTGCGTTTGAACACTTCTTTATAAAGAAATCGGCCACTGTTTCAATCCACACACATACTGCCCCACTCCTTTTTGTTATGTTGAACACCTTGATCAAATTGCTCCTGAATTTCTTTGCTGTAACGAGAAGCTTGATGAGATTTTTAACCATTTATCTTTGAGTCTGGTCATTGAGCAAATGCTGCTGTTTGAGTTCAGTCCCCCTTCAAAAAAAAGTATTCAGGACCCCAGTGGATTTGCCTTTTTCTCATTGGTGGTTTATGGCACTAGGTTGCCTCAACTCTTCAAACTGTGATCGAAGTGAAGGCCCTGACAACCTGGATGGCACACTGGGCAAATAGCACCGAGTAGCTCTTTGCACCTTCCAAACCTACAACTGCTACCGTCTAGAAGGGCAGCAAATACGTGGAAAGACTGCCAAATTTCTCTCCAAGCCACTCACCCCACTGACTTGGAAATATGTTGCTGTTCCTTTATTGTCGTTGGGTCAGAATCCTGGAAATCCCTAAAAGCACAGTGGGTATACCTAGAGCAAGTGGACTGAAGTGGTTCAAAAAGTCAGTTCACCACCACTTTCTTAAGGGCACCTAGGGATGGACAATGTATGCTGGCCCAGCCAGTGAAACCGACGTTTCCTGAATTAATTTAGAAAGACATCCCAGTGTTATTTGTGTGAAACGAGGTGTGCAAGCATGCAGAGATGCACAATGCTTTTTGAACTGGAAATGTACGCTGCTCTGGTTGATAAACGAGTGAGTCGGGAGTTTGGGTGTGTGGAGTAGTTTTAAAGTTAGAAAATCTGTGTGTTAGATGACAGCTGTAGAACTGGGAGTCAGATGTTCCCCTGCCACAAATAAGAGGCTGCTATGCACCAATGATTTGGTGAGAGGCAATGGGAGACATGTGGCCATTGGAAAATTCAATTCTTTATGTACAGGAGCATAGGATTTGGGAGCAGGACTAGGTCATTCGGTCCTTCAAGCCTACTCTACCTTTTTCAGTCATATCATGCGTGATCTCTTTGTCACCTATACTCCACTTTTTATGTCTGCACTGCCCAACCTCCCCCCCTCCCCCCCTCCCGCCCCCCCCCCCACCCCCAAAAATAGGAGAACATCCTTCTGACATCCATATTACCCAGTCTCCCCAGGATCTTGAATATTTGAATTAGATTACCTCTCATTCTTCTCCATTTCAATGGATATGGGCCCAACCTGTCACCTCTTCTTCACAAGATAAACACTTAATCCCCAGAAAAAATTGAGCTGAATTGTTTCTTGTACGTTTGTATTTTTGTTCCAATAAGGAGAACAAAACTGCATACAATACCTCAGATGTGATCTCAACAAATGTACTTGCAAAGCTGCAGTAAAACCTCCGTATTTTTAGATTTCATTTTCATTGCAACACATGCCAACTTGCTATTTGCCTTCCTCATTGCTTGTTGTTCCTGAGTACTGACATTTTTGTGATTCACATATCAGGACTCCCACATCCTCCTGTAACACTGCACTCTGCAATTTCTCTCCAATTAAAATGCTGTTTTTCTTACCAAGTGGATTCAGTTGCCAGTTTTAATTTCTGACTTGTGGGTTTGTCCTTGAATTTGGTAGTGAGCATTTATTATTTTGTAGTAAAGTCTTCCAAAATACTATTCATAACACTAACAATAACTTCATTGTCGGTAATCAATTCAAACTGATTGGATTGGAATGGGTATGGTATTTTCTGCAATGATTCACTAACTGCTCTCTACAGTTACACAGATTGCTGGTGTGTATGGGCATAGTAGGAGCTGGAACTTGTCAACTTCTTGGACTTGAGAGTCTGAATACCCTTAACATCAGTCAATGTTTGATAAAATGTTGCATCAGGAAGCTCTAAATTGAAATCATTGGGACTGGGGGAACCTCTGATCGGCTTGGGCTGTTAAGTGGCGAGCAGTGCATTTGTCATATTCGTGCTAGGCAATGACTGTCTCCAAGGAGAGCGAATCTTGATATCCTGTGCATTAGCAGTGCTGAATTCCACACTATCAGCACCCTGAGTCTTACTATTGACAAGATAGTTTACAGGGCCAGCCATACAAATATTGTGGTTACGTGAGCAGGTTAGATGCTGCAACTTCTGTGGTGAGTAACTGCCTTCCTGATTCTCTATGGACTGTCAAGCAGTTGCAGGGCACAAAACAAGAGTGTGATGAAATACTCCGTTAGCCTTGCTGAGAGTTGTGTTGGGCTCGCCTCAACTCGGTGCTTCATTCATTCTCCCTATTCATTGAATAGATGGCTTTCTAATCCCATTGGGGTGCAACAGCAGTAGCCTCTGTGAGCAATTGGGAATAGCCAATAAAATACTGGACTCTCCACATTCTAAGGATATCTGGAACCCTCTTTCTCTAAACTATTAGCCAGAAAGCAACCAAGAATAATTTGGATGTTCCTCGGAGGCCAAGTTAGAGGATGCAGGTTTCTGAAGAGTTCAGGCTCTAGGATATCAGGAGTAACAGTTGATAGCTTCACTAATTTTTCTAATCATTATAAATTGTTATCTTCACTTGGAAATTGGTAAATAAACCCAGCTGGTGGCCATATCTTGCACAGATTTAATAATTCAACCATGATATGCTGCATTTGTATTGAGCTGCTTTACATTCTAGGTCTGCTGGGCCTGCTCACATGTAATAACATGTTTTATTCTTGTTAAAGGTTTGACAGTGTTCAAAACTGATTTCCCCTGTTTCCTGGGACATTGGTGAGTCACTGCCTTCAGGCTTCAAAGCTGATTTCAAAGTCAGACTGATCCAAGCTAGGTCCTATCAGATTCCCTGTGAAAGGCAAAGCAATGCGTTGAGTACAAAGTCAATAGATTCTCTGTCAAACCCAAACGGACATGATTGGGTAGTGGCCATGGGTTTACTCTCACTTGCAGATAGTGATATCCCTGTTGCGGCCAGTTTGGTTAAAGTGTTTAAGACACTTGGAGGGTTTGATTGGGTAGATAGGGTAAAACAGTTTCTGCCAGTGACAGCTTGTGGGCAGGGAGATGGCTAGAGTCTAGAACAAGGGCACAAAGGTCATTTGGGGTGATATCAGAAAACTCTTCAGAGGGGAGTGGAAATCCAAACACTCTTTCTTTTCCCCCCAAAAAAACCATGAATTTCAGGGTCAATTGGAAGTATCCTGAGTGGATTGACAGATGTTCATGAGGTAAATGCATTAAGGATGTGGAACCAAGGTGGAGAGATTTGGTGAGATACAAACTAATAAGGTCTGCTTTGCCAATCAGATCATTAAGAGCTGAATGACTACCTCCTGCTCTTGTGATTCGAGATGGGAATTTGAAAACTCAGACCTTTAGGTCAACCTTTCATTGCTGCTCAGATGATGTGCCTTCATACCTTAGGGTATTTTTAACATATGTCACTCATCCTTTGCTATTTCACAAAGAACCCATATTAAATGAGTGGGACTGAATGGTGAGGGTTTTCAAGCTGTTTGTAGGAGGTATCCGAAACTGTTTGCACCAGCAGCAGCAAGTACTGTATCACCATCAGGAGGGGAAGTAATTCCTAACAGCACAGAGGCCCATTCTCATCCACTGGATGATATCCGTAAGCTCTGTGCTGACCCAGAATGAAAGTGGCAATCTCTTGTCACTGAGCATATTACCCTTTACCCTTACCAAATGAATCGACACAGTCTTAGTCAACCCCATTTCACATGTATTGTGGTTTAATGAGACTGGCACTGTCCTAGTTGGAATTGCTGCTTGTTAAGGAGTCTGATGGTTGACTGTTTAATGAGTGGCTCTTCTTTGCTTTGATTCCCCAGCCGTTGGTAAGGAAGACTTTGCAGGATTGACAGGGCTGTTTTTGCAGTTGTCCTCAGTGTTCTAGGTCAATGCTAGTTGTTCTATCCAGTTTCTTTTTGAGACACCGTAGTGACTGATACAACTGAATGGCTTGTTAGGCCATTTAAAGGTCAGTTAGCTGGAATGTGAAGTAGGATAGTCTCCCTTGTTCTGGACCTCTTTTTTTAACCAATGAAGCAGTAAGGCTGAAAAGCCTGACACACACCTCATTCCAGGCCTTGTAGTTGCTACTGAGTATTAATCAACGTTTGCTGGTACACCATCTGGACATTGTCAGGTCTTGGGGGCACAAACATCGGGATCAGTCTTTTTAATCTATTCCCAGGTTTATATTCCATTATGGAGATGAATCAACTTTGGGAGAGGCAATGGTCTAGTGGTATTATTGCAAGATTATTAATCCAGAAACTCAGCTAATGTTTCATTGGCCAGGGTTCAAATCCCATCATGGAGGATAGTGGAATTTGAATTCGATTTTTAAAAAAAAAAAAAAAAACATGATTGAAGAATCTACTGATAACAATAAAAACATTGTCATTTGTGGGGAAAAATGGCTGGCTCACTACTGCCCTTCAGGAAAAGAGTCTGCTAGGTCTGGCCTACATGTGACTCCGGTCCCACAGCATGTGGTTGACTCTCAACTGACCTCTGCAATAGCCTAGCAAGCTACTCGGTTATATCAATCATTGAGTCTCAAAAAAGAAACTGGACGCAACGTTTGTCATCGACCTAGACACCAGTGAAGACAACTAAAAAAACAGCCCTATCAGTCCTGCCAAGTTCTCATCACCAAAGCTGGGGACTAGTGCCAAAATTAGGAGAGCTCTTTCACAGATTAGTCCAGCAATAGCCGGACATAGTTATACTCCTCAAATACTGTGGTGAGCAACTCACCATCTGATTTTCCCCTTGCCTGTCCACCATCGACAAGGCATAAGTCATGTGTGTGGTGGAATACTCCCCACTTGGCTAAATGAATGTTGCTCAGTAACATTGAAGAAGCTTCACATGATCCAGGACGAAGCAGCCTGCAGGTTTGGCAGTTCAACCACTCCCTCCATCACTGACACTCAGTAGCAGCAGTGTGTGACCATCTGCAAGATGCACTGCAGAGCTTCACCAAAGATCCTTCACCACCAAAGAAAACACATTCTAAATCCCCCAGCCACTTGTTTCTAGGAGGACAAGGGCAGAAGTTACATGGGAGCACCATCACCTGCAAATACCCCTCCAAGTCACTCACCATCTTGACGTAGTGAATGAGCAGTGATATATTTCTGGCACTGGGTCAGAATCCTGGAATTGCCTCCCTAAGGGCATGGAGGGTCATCCTACAGCACATGGACTATAGCAGTTCAAGAAGGCAGCTCACCACCTTCTCAAGGCAACTGTAGATATGCAATAAATGCTTGGCAACCAGAGATGCCCATGTCTCGTGTGAATTTAAAGAAAGTTATTCTCGAGATATATTAACAAGTCAATCTTGGGAGTACGAGGATCGTACTAATGAAAGGAGGCAGAAGAACAAACATTTGCAGAACCACTTTCCTTTTATGCATTCAGAATTATCCAGAAGTTCACAATAGCAAGTAACTTTTTTTTAATAAGAAGTTAGAGTTGATAGTTAGTGTGGAAATAAGTTGGTGAATAGCAAGGTTCCAACAATAAATAAAGACCAAAACGACTGCAGATGCTGTAAATCAGGAACAAAAACAAAGCTGCTGGAAAAGCTCAGCAGGTCTGGCAACATCTGTGAAGGAAAAAAGAGTTAACGTTTCGGGCCCATTGATCCTTCCTCAGAACTTGTGGTTCTGACAAGGTTCCAACAGTGGTGGGGTGATGTATGATCAGTTGATCAATTTGAGTGAAGAATGGTGTCTCCGTTTGAACCAAAGGTTGAAGTACTACCTGCCCCGAGGTGTGTCATAACCCCTCAACGGGTTGTTTAAAATAACTATATCCCCTATCAATGCTCAAATACTTCTGTCTGAGTAGGTAGACAGATTTTCAGTTTAATGACTCATTCAAACAATGTAGTGGCCCTCTCCATTCTCTCCTGAGGAACCAGTCTCAAGTCCTGACATGGAACCTGAACCAGATGAGCCAACTTGCCACCTCTTTTGCAAAGTATTTTTACTACTTCTCTCGGATATCTTGGAAGTTTTGCATTGGAGGGAAGGGCTGGGCTATGACTAATTTGAATTTTTTGGTGTGAGATGTGATTTTTGAGTCATTGATATAATGAAGCTATTGCTAAGAATCTGTAAAGCTATGAGAGACTGGAACAGTTTACTCTGGAGCAAAGAAAGAAGGAAAAGAGCCGAATTTTCTTTTAAGGGAAAAGTAGTTAAGTATTTGAAGGAAAGGCAGGAGGTTTGTGGGGATTGATGAGCGCAGAGTGTGCCAGTGGAAACAGTTGGGAATTGATTTGATACTGAATGGATGCTAACATCAGCAATTTTGGAAAATTTGGAAGTGCTGTAGTGCAGTAGTGGATATTCAGCTGACAGTCCCTAACTACTGAGATACTTTGTTGAGACTTGGAGACGGTTTATCTGTCAATGTTGTTAGATTTTCTTTGTCAAATGATAAAGGATCAACAGGGTTGCAATGATGTGAATAGCGTAGTGTTAAACTACAGGTAGGCTTCACGAGCTGTAGATTCACATGACGATGTGCAATCTTGAATTTAGTCCAGTTATGAGAATCTGGCATTATGATCTCATGATGCTTGTTAAACAGCGAAGAAAGGATGGATTGGCAAATTCTTGCACACTGCCTTGCTTCCTGAGGCTGTGCGTAGGAGAAGGGAAATGGTTTGACTGTCTCATGGCACAAAATGAAGAATTATTAAACTATAGAAGTCTCGTTCCTCTTCCCTTTTCTATCAAATTATAGTACCCAGGGGATATTTAAGGTTATATCTTTTTAGAGCTTTTTAATTTTTAAAAATCTTTGTATTTAATAAAAGTTTTGAACAAAATTTAGTAAAGCAAAACCAAACAATGCTCAGCAGATCTGACAGCATCTGAGGGAAGAAATTGAATTAATGGCCTGAATATTCTGATGCTGATTGGACTACAGCTTATGTTTAGATGTCCTCTGCTCTGGAAAGTCCTGGATACGGGTGCCCTGTTGCAAAATGCCCAAGAATCTACACATTCAGCATCAAAGAGAATCGGCAGAAACCTTTTTTTAATTCCCCTTTTTTTTTTGTGGCAGCAGCTGCTGTCAGCTCTTGTCTGAGAGTTAAATATCCAATAGCAGAGCCAGTCATTTTGATAGCTGCTCTGAAAGAATGGTTCCAGGCGGTGTTGGTTTGGTTTTGGGGATTGATATGCAGGTTTGGGGCTGGGCATGTGTTGGCTTGGGGTTTGGGTGGTGCTGAGGGTTTAGGTCAGGGCTTGGCAGGGATGGAGGGGTAGGGTGTTGAGTCTGTAAACATCAGATCTTGCAGTGGGTAGTTTGGCGTTGGCTTTCAGGGGTCTGGATGGATTTGTAAGTGGTCATAGCTGGTGTATCTGGAGGTGTCAGTGGTGAGTGTTGGCAGGTCCAGTTTAATAGCTACCCAGGAGTTAGAGCAGATTTTTAAATTCTTGTCCTAGGTAGCTGCACAGATGCTGCCAGACCTGCTGAGTTTGTCCAGCAATTTCTGTTTTTGTTTCAGATCTTCGGCATCCACAGTTTGTTGTTTTTATTTCAAGACCTTTTCATCAGTTAGTTCTGGCAAGAGATACAATGTTCCAACATAGATACAGCCCATTCAACCATTAAATCCATGTTGTCAACAATGAGGTTCGACACTTTGTCAGTCTCCAGTTTAGTTAATATTCTATTATCCTATTTAGGCAGCTAACATACTGTTAAAAGACTTGGTACACTGCATTTAGAGGATATTTAATCCAGCGATGTTATGCACTTCTGCAGCAGGTAGGACTTGATCCTGGGTCTCCTGGCTCAAAGGTAGGGACACTACCACTGTACCACAAGAGACTGTACTTGGATGGTACTTGGGAGACGAGTTCCACATTCTGCCCACACCTTGTCCAAAGGACATTTCTCTGACCTCTTAAGTTCCCTTACAACCGTAATAATAAAGTTACTATACCCTCAACCTAACCAAGAATACATCATCTCCCACTTCCTGTGTCCATACTGTTTACCATGGAGACCTCTTTGAAGATTCTCATATCCCCCACAGTAGTGATAATGTTCAGAAAAGAAACACTTCCTATTTTCAACGCTCTCCTCCATGTTGACCATTTGAGTGTGAATAGATGCAGCATAAAACCACTTCTGTTGGACTCCAACCTTGTTGAGCTTTACTTTGATATGTTTCCCATTGGCATTCTGGAGAATTTCCCATTGTCAGTGTGGAAGGCAGAATCAGTTCAGAGGCTTGATATCCTGAAAATTTGCTGGTTGAAAGTGTGATGTTTTCTTAAAAATGCTCACCACAAAAATGCAGCAAAAAAAAAAAATTGCTGCCAGGTTTAAGAGGCCAGAGTTCAGGAGATCCCACACCAATCAATGGTGAAAACTACTGTTAATATAGATTGTTGTACCTTTTTATTCATCCCATTTAGTTTTAGCAGCTAAACAGCATGCGCATTTTGTACAAGCATTGATGCAGTAGTGAAGAACATTGAAGGTGCTGTAGTTGATGTCATCTATATGGACTTCCAAAATAAATTTTGTCATGTACCATTATAAATGGCTTGTCAGTAAACATAAAGGGCATGGGATTAACGGTACATTGGTTATGTGATATAGACATGGCTAATGGACAGAAAGTGGGCTTGTAGTGAGTTGTTTATAATTTGGAGTGGAAGAAGTGATGTTCTTCTGGGGTGATATTAGGGGCTCTACTGTTGTTTCCTATGGCCTAATAACCTGGACGTTGGGATAAAGGGGCATAATTTCAAAGTTTGTTGGTGGTACAAAATGTGAAAATGCTATTAACAGGAGAATAGCAGTAGATGTCAGCAGTACACAGACCAACTGGTGAAGTGTGCAGACACCTGGCATATTGAAATTTAATGGATGGTATGAAGTGATAAATTTTTGTTAGGCAAGTGAGTTGATGTGATACAAAATAATGTGTGCAATTGTGAAGGCAATGCAGGCATAGCTTGTATGTATACAGATCTTTGAAAGTGGCTGGACAAGTGTTTTTTTTTTTTTTGGCTTATTCTTTGGATGTGGGCTGCAAAGCCAGCATTTATTACTCATCCTTTAATTACCCTTGAGAACACGGTGGGTGAATTGCCTTTTTGAACCACTGCAGTCCATATTGTGTCAGTATACCCAAAATGCTGTTGGAGAGACTGTTCTAGGATATTGATGCAGTAACTTTGAAAGCAACAGCAAATGGTTCCAAATCAGGATGGTGTGTGGCTTGGAGGGGAACTTGCAGAAAAGGCTGTTCTTAAAAAATAAAAAAAGGCTTGGTGTTATTACCAAAGGACTAGAGTACAAAAGCGAGGAAGTTATGTTAAACTTCTATAAGTGCTGGTTAGATCTCAAGGAGAGTTGTGTTCAGCATTGGGAACCAAGTAAAAGGAAGGATATTAAAAGATACAAAACCTGTGCAGAGGAGATGGCTCAGCTCAGTGGTGAAGAACTTCCATTATTTGTTACTCATGTAGAGAACGTTAAATGGAGATTTAGTAGAGGTTTTCAGAATTAAGGCTGTTGCTCGAGTAAACGAGGAGAAACTTCTCCTTGTGGCGGGAGAGTTGAAAACTGAGGAAACGGACCTAAGAAAATCATTAGGAGAACAGAAACTTAGACTTATGGTGTGTTGTGATCTGGAATGTACTGCTAGGTCAGTGGGAGCGAACTCATCATAACTTCCAGAAAGAAAATGGAAGAATAATTGAAACAAATATTTGCAGGGGATTGGAACTAATTGGTTAGCTTTTTCATAGCCCCAGCACAGGGCTGACAATGGGTTGTGGTAGCAGCCCATGTAGTGATGAGGCTTGGTGTGTGGGGTTTGGGGTAAGGAAATGGAAGATGGAGCTCAAGCCCTAGAATTTATTGAACTTGCTATCGAGTCCCAAAGGCTGCAGTGTTCGCAAACGGAAGATGAGGTGCTGTTCTTCCAGCTTGTGCCGAGGTTAGCTGGAGCACTGCAGCAAGCCCAAGTCGACAGATTTTGCCAGGAAGCATAATAGCATGTTGCAGTGGCGGGAAGCCAGCACAGTACGATGGGCTGAATAGTTCTTTTGCTATGGATCGTTTGTAATGGCCATCTTGTTCACAGTCACTGTTCTCAGGACCTGCTGGCCGTTACCGATACAATCATTATAGTCTGAAACACAAACTGTGTGTGCAGACTTATAACACTAACTTGGACCGTCCTGTGTCTCAATTTCTCTTTAACCTGATTTACGTATGTAATCATTCCTGCATTGTCAGCATTCCTTAGGTTATTTGTTAACTTTCCAATGGTCTTGAACCCAATTCCTGAGTGATTCACGTGCTTTTATGATTAGTAAGGCAATAAAATTTGAAGTTATACTAATGCTTCGCTGACTGACCGAGCTCAGAAGGCCGTCTGCTGGTCTCTGAAATTGAAAGGCATTGTGAGAGATTGGATGAACAGGTGATGCAGATTTGCTGTGGAGCCTACTGTAGCTGAATAATGTGCCTGGGTAGGGTCACATGACATCTTACACTTGATACCATCAAGCAGCAAGATGAACAGAGTAGCAGCTGCTGCCATCAGTTTTCAACCAAATTTTAAAAATTTTGTTTGTATTTCATATGTGACGTAAAACCGAGACCCACTCCCCCAAGTGGATATAAATGATCCCATGGTTGTTGGAGGAAGTGCTAGGGATTCCTTGCTTCCTGGATGGTATTTATTCTTCAAATTGGACAAGCTAGGAGAGTAGGCAAAGAAGTGACATGGAATACAATGTAGACAAATGAGAGGGTATGCCATTTGGTAGGAAGAATAGAGGCGCAGACTATATTCTAAATGGGGAAAGGATTCAGAAATCTGAAGCATAAGGGGACTTGGGAGTCTTAGTTCAGGATTCTGTTATGGTTAACAAGCAGGTTCTCTTGACAGTTAAGAAGACAAGTACATGTTAGCATTCATTTTGATAAGACTAGAATACAAGAGAAGAGATGTACTGCTGAGGCTATATAGGCACTGGTCAGACTGCATTTTGAATATTGTGAGCAGTTTTGGGCCCTGTATCTAAGGATGTGCTGGCATTGGAGGAGGTTCACAAGAAAGATCCTGGGGATGAAGGGCTTGTCATGTGAGGAACAGCTGAGGACTATGGGTCTGTACTCGATGGAGTTTAGAAGGAAAAGTGGGGATCTGATTGAAACTTAACAAATACTGAGAGGCCTGGATAGAGCGGATATGGAGAGGTAGGAGAGACTAGGACCCAAGGGCACAGCCTCAGAGTGAAAGGACGACCCTTTAGAATGAAGATGAGGAATTCCTTCATCCGGAGGGTGGTTAATCTGTGGAGGCCAAGTCATTGAGTCTGGTAAGATGGAGATAGTTTCTTGATTTAGTAAGGGGATGGAGGGTTATGGGAGAATGAAGTTAAACATATATGAACCACGATAGGCCTGCTCTGCCATTTCAATGAGCAGAATGGCCTAATTCAGTTCCTATATTGTATGGTCCATAGAATCCTACAGTGTGGAAACGGGCTGTTTGTCCCAACGAGTCCACGCCAACCTTCAGACCATCCCACCCAGACCCATTCCCCAAACCCACCTAATCTACGCATCCCTGAACACAATGGGCAATTTAGAATGGCCAATCCACCTGGCCTGGACATCTTTGAACTGTGGGAGGAAACTGGAGCACCAGGAGGAAACCCACGCAGACACGGAGAATGTACAAACTCCACGCAGACAGTTGCCCGAGGGGGAATTGAACCCAGGTCCCTGGCGCTGTGAGGCAGCAGTGCTAACCACTGAGCTACTGTGTATGAGCTTCATCACAAACATTTTTGTATGGACATTTGCTGTTTGTGGTTGGTTGTTGCTAGCAAATTTGGTGTTGCATTCCCTAGTGACAATGTTTTAAAACATTTGATTGTCTCTGTCTCTGAAGTGCTTTGGGATGTCCAGTGGTCATGTGAAGTGCTATATAAATGCAAGTCTGTTCCTTTTTATTTTCCACAAGTGCATGCTCGAAGGAAACTCTGTGCTCAAAAGGACCAGAACATATGAGAAGGGACTTGGGTAGTGGTCACTGTCAATACAGTGCAGGGCTAGGAATAGATCTAAGGTCACTCCTTTCTCAGAAACCAGCACTGGAGCATGCTTTATACGTTAAAACCAGATTGTTGCACCTGTTGGCCAGCCATATGTTGCATGATCTTGTCTCTGAAACTAGTGAATCCAATCTGGATTCTTAAGCATCTCCAATTTTAATTACTGTACCATTGACTTCAGCTGTCTACACCCAAGCTCTGGAATACCCTCTCTGCCCCTCCTCTCTCTCTACCTAACTTTCCTCCTTCAGGTACCTCTGTTCAGTGTCATACTTTGTATAATATTCCAGTGAAGTTCTTTGGGTCGTTCATTGGATTAAAAAGATACTAGTGGAGATAATGTGGTTAATGGTATAAACACGCCAGTTTTTGCAAGGCTGCAGTTAGCAATCATGAGATCTGTGGCTTTTGAGCTCCGCTCCATTTATCCTCCAGTCTGGATAAAGCACAGACAAACAATGATAGGGAAAGGCACTGAGGGAAGCTTAGTCCAGCCAAGAGCAACACCCCATTTCCACCATCCAGTCTCAATACATTTCCTGCTTCATTGTATGGCTGTGCGCAAGCAGATTCCTCACAAAGCTTCTCAGACAAATGGTTGCATTTTCCTGTGTGAATTCCAGAAATCCCTAATTTGCGACCTTTCCTCCTGCTCCCAGCCTCATATTTATAATCATTCACCTTTTTGCATACTTACTAGTAACTCAAATGTTAACCTTGAAATTAAACAGAATACCACTTATTGTAATCCAGCAGAAACATTGCTAATGTTTGCTTTTTGAGAATAGAATACTTCTCTTACTCTGGGTGAGATGTAATATCAATCCCTGTGAAGTTCTTTTGCTCCTGACATCTGCAGGCTTAATCTACTAGAACCACTGTGCTCAAACTTGGAAAGAAAAGTCACTGGTCATTGAGATACAATGGTTTTTATTAATGTTCTATGCAACAAAATTATTCTGAAATATTGTCAATGTGATGAAACCTGATTGATTTGCCACGGTGTTTGGAAACAGCAGTTTGTGTGATGCAACTCCCAGGAATGTGTCAACCAAGAGGTGGCATCCTGAAATCCAAGCCAGGAGATTTTCATGGGCCAGACTAGGGCTCTGTAACTTGCTAACAAGAATCCTCTTTAAATTTAGTCAAAAATATAATATCTTGTAGGCCATAATGCTATAATTCATGTACCAATGACAATGAAGAAACAAGAGGGGGACACATTCTTGATTTCTGTGCAACATTCCTGGTCGGAACTGATGCTGATAAATGTATGAGGCCATAGAGAAAGGCGGGCCAGCCATTATGCCAGCATCCTGCAAGTGTAGTTCACTTAGTCCCAGTCACTTGCCTCTTCTGTCAATATCAAGATTAAATATCAAAAGCCTCTTTAAAAGCTTTGATTGGATTTGGATGCACCAGACTACCAGGAAGAATGTTCCAGATCCTAATCAATTGTTGTGTAAGGTTTTTCTTCGTGGTACCAATGCTGCTTTTGACAGGTCACCTTAAATCTGTGTCATCTGGTTCGAGATCATTGGATATATGTCTGTTCTATCCAGACCCTTCATGATTTTGAAAACCTCCTGACAAATCTCCACTCAACCTTCTCTTAAATAAGAACAGCCTCAGCTTCTGTGATCTTTGTTAATCAAATGCCATTTTTCAAAATTGAAAAAATCAAAATGTTTTAAAGGCTTTTACTAAGGAGTGCTAACTGATATTTTCTGACAATTACAATGTTAATAAGTTTTTTTTTTAAGGCCATTTAATTGCCATTAACATCCATGAGCAACTTGCATGATCAGCTAGTGGGTAACACATAAACCATGACTGTGATAGTATGTGGTATCATTTAGCTTGCCAAAAGTGTACGTAACCTGTTATGACTCTAATTCGCACAAGGTTTTGAAAGAATTGTGAATTTTGTAATTAAACATTTCACATGTAGGGGATCTTGTGGCACACTACCACTGATTCAGAATGTTTTTGGTTTCAGGTCCCTCACGCACCAGCGCTGTGCCATAACATATCTGAGTAAATTGATTTCAAAAAAATCCCAAGTTCTAGCTGTGTTACCGGTTTAAATATTCATTGCCAAAAGTTTTAAAGTTGATGCACATTTAGGCAACTTTGTCAATTTCATATGATGAGAGGAAAAAGTGGCTTGATCAAATTGGAAGCTACACAAGATCTTGATAAACTGCCTCTTTCTATGGCTTCATACGCTTATCTGCATTAGTACCATCTGAGAGTGTTGTACAGAAATTGAGATCTTGTGGTTCTACGACACTTGTTTGCCCACCCCTTGTCTAAACTCTGAATAAGGTCATAACTTTGACTCAATGCACGCATACCACCACACTGTCTTTATAAAGTTGACTCCTAGTTTGTATCAATGTTTAGGTAGTTCTAGTTGTAGATATTCCACCACTAGATAGTTAACTGCGATAACATGGCTAGATTTGGGCCCATGCCATAGCTGCGCAAAGTAAATCCCTGTTAACTGCGGTCTGGAATACACTAAAGAAGTAGTAAATGAAGATTCAGTAATGACTTTCAGGCAAAGGGCACAGAAGGAAGATTTATTGGCTAACTTTTTTTTTAAAGAGCTGGTACAGACAAGATGGATTGAATAGCCAACTCCTTTCTGTAAGAACCTATGAAGTTCTGAGGTAGGTCAGTTTTCCCTGACGAGGCTGACCAGGACTTCCTGAAGTAAATTACTTGATCACTGAGGTTCTATTTCAACTTGGCCCTTCACAGACCTGTGGTTGCTTGGCATCAACACAGGCGCATGTTTTGAAATGTGCAGTTTGTACCGAATGTCACAGTGACCATTGTGCCTCAGGAGTTGTTAAGCCTGACTGCTCTTTGGAATGTTTTGTCCTAATCCTTATTGAACTGGCCAAAATTCTCCCTTTTGTGAAGCACCGGGTGTATGCTTTATTTTAATTTCATTGGACAACAGATGAACCTAGTGCTTTGTTATTTACAGGTGGGCATATCTGTGAAGTCCGTGAGAACCATCCCTTTCCAGCTGACATGCCCCTAAACTGGCCCCACGTTTAACATGCAGAGAATTCTCTGATCTTTTGGTTAATGTTTCAGCTTGTGTCAACATCACTGAAGGGAGAAACACCAATTTGCTGCCTTGTGCCTGTTCCAAGGCGACCTGTTTTTAATCCTCTTTGGGTATTAGTATTATCTTGTGCAATTCTTCCTTGTTTCATGGGTTGCACGTTGACTTCACTGACCATTTGCATGTTGGTGTGATTTGATCATGAGTTCTCATGTATTTTGATCACATGAAGCATTAATTAAAGGCTGAAATAATTGTCAGTTTGTGTAGATATGGAACCTTGAGGTGGTGAAGGTCGCGTGAGCGGTTGTGTGGGAGTGCATTGTCCCTGATGCCTGGACTTTAGTGCAAATAAGTAGCTTTAGCGGATTGTGGTGTCATATAGTTCCTTACAGTTCCTATAGGGAAACCCTAAAACAAAATGGCCAAATCTACCAAATGAAGTTGCTGACAAGATTCCACATTTTGTAGTTTTAAACTTCAGCACAATAATAGTTTTTACTCTAGCACAAATCCAAACCAATGCAAATGACACATGAATTAACAGGGAAGGCTATTTCAGTAAGAAGGTAAATTTTTGTTTTGAAGTTGATGGATCATAAGTATGTCTTGGGTAACTGGCATCCATATCACACTCGGCACAGGTTTTGCACTATGTAGCCACATAATCCCACAATATTTTATCCTTAATTCCTGACTAATTTTGCATGCACAATGTCTGACCATAGTTTTCAACTTTGAGTTTCATGGACACGACTATCATCAGCCTTGCTCACTTTGAACCCTTTCTCTCTCCGGTCACAATAGCCCCCATGGTGTAGCTTTCAAAGTTAATTTTCAATCAAACAAACAATCAACAACACCCTGGTTCACAGCATGGCCACTTCTGGGAAAGCACCTAGCCCTTAAAATCTCTAAGTTATTCACAGTTTTCTAGGTTTTAGACATTTTTAGACAGTTTGCACAGTATCTCTGAGAGATTCTATGCTTTCTACCAAACAGAAAATCTGACTTCTCCCTGAGAACTATTTGCTGCTTTTGCTGCCAAGCATTTGCTGAGTTCCTCTTTCCTTCTATTTTTGTCTGCATCTATGCACTGACCACCTTCATCTTGTAGCCTGTTTTTATCATTCATGGCAATGGGCCGGACCAACATTCATTGCCCATCCCTAGTTCCCTTTTGATAAGGCGGAGGTGAGCTGCTGCTTGAACTGCTGCAGTCCCTTTTGTGTAGGCACACATGCACAGCCCTGTTGAGAGGGAGATTTAGGCTTTTGACCAGTGGACAGTGAAGGAACAGCAATCCATATTTCCACACTAGGCTGGTGAGTGGAACTTGCAGTGCTGGTGTCCCCATGTAGCTGCTGTCTGTGTCCTCTGGAATGGCTGTGGCCATGATTTTGGAAGGGGCTATCTGAGGAGTCTTGGTGAATTCCTGGCAGTGCATTTTGTAGATAGTACAATCTTCTGCTACTGTGTCATTGGTGGAGGGTGGAGTGGATATGGTACCATTAATTGAGCTGTTTAGTGCTGGATTGTGTCAAGCTGTCCTGACTTCTGCCTTGTGCAGACTTTGGGGAATCAGGTGGTGAATTATTCACTGTAGGATATCTAGTCTCTGACCTGCTGTTGTAGTTGCTATATTTAAATGTAGGTTCTAGATCAGTTTCTTGTCAGTGTTGACTCCATGATGATGTTAGTGGGGAATCCCATGATGGTAATGCCATTGAATGTCAAAGATGTTGGTTAGGTTCTGTCTTGTTGTAGATGATCATTGCATGGCACTTGTGTGGTGCAAATATTACTTGCTACTTGTCAGCCAGACATGGATATTGTCCAGGTCTTGTTACATTTGGATGTGGACTGCTTCAGTATCTGAAGTTGTAATCATTACCAATCATTACCAAACATCTCTACTTCTGATCCTCTAATAGAAAGAAGGTCATTCATAAAGCCACTGAAGATTTTTGAGCCTAGGACAGTACGATTTGAAAATTCTGCAGAGATGTCCTAGAGTTGAGATAACCGACCTTCAACAACCACAGCTATCTTCCTTTTTGTGCTAAGTACGATTTGAATCTTTGCGTACAGCTCTTATTTGTGTCTGCTAGTGCCATGGCTTCATTCTTAACTCCCTGCTTGTTGGTACTGCTTCCAGGTCAAGGATCACCACAGTGGATGAACTAGCATTTTGTATTAACCAATGAAATTATAAATGACCACTTTACATTTGACGCACAATCTTAAGCTTTTCAAACATTCCTGAGAAAATTTATGCATTTAAAAATTACAATTCTGTTTTATGGAATTAAAGGTTGCCCCACAGTTATTGGTAATTGAGTTATAGTCTAACTCTAGGAGCACAGGTCAAGCAATGTTTATTTGCTGTGAATCGTCATTGCTGTAACGTGCATGTAGCATGTGCTAGTGCTGTGCAAACACCACTTCTTGTTAATGGGAACTGTTTAGGAATAATGGGTGTATTTCCATAAAGTGGATGCATTCCTTTTTTTTTTAAGAATACTTAATTAGGGCAGGAGTCAGGACCAAGGACTCAAAAGAAATGCATCCAGTCAGTGGGTTTCTGCATGGCCAGGCACTTTCTATACAGGACCAATCCTATAAATTACAGCTTTGGCAACTCCCTCGGATCAAGAAACCTAAATATCTGAAATTGCTTCCTGTACATGTCACTTTTCTGACTCTGCTCAACAGCAGTGTAACTTTCTAGTGGGAATTTTGTTAAAGCCTTGGATGTCTTTAAAAGCTCCAGTGAGCAGTGTAGGTAATGTTGGAAGAAATTGCAGTTGATGTTTGAATGATGTTGATTGCCAAAATAAGCTACTGGGAATGATATTAATTTGTCAAACTTTCTGTCCCTCAGCTTCAACACGAATCCAGCCTCTTAGCAGTTTAGTTGACTATTATGTCACAATTCTGTCATGGCCAAGAACATGCTCTTCCTAACGGGATATATGGGTGGCAGGGGCTGGGAGGAGATGATCAGTTGATGGTTACCAGCTCTCATTCTTGAGAGACGGTGATCCCAGTGTAACTGTGTCAATATATACTAGCAATGATCTGGAATTCAGTACTGGAAAGGGCAGTGGAAGCAAAATCATTTGCAACTTTTAAAGGTGAATTGGGTTAGTACTTGGAGAGAACCATTTGAAGTGCTATTTTGAAAAGAACAGAGAAATAGATATAATTTGATAGCTCTTTCAAAGAACCCAGACAAATGTGATATCCTCAATGGCCTTGTGCTGGGAGAGGCTTTGATTTAACCTCATTTTGTGATTGAATGTGGGTGTTCTGGCACCTGCCACCAGCGTGTTTCGGTTATGATTAACATGAATTTGTTAACTTATAAGTGTACATGAATTTGGCTGCTTATATCCATGCCAACAACTTGATCAAGACCATTTGGTAACAAAAACAAGGCCATGCTACAAGTAATACTTGCTTTGAGTGCATGTAGCATTCCCCATCATTCATTTATAGTTGCAAAACAAGATCCAAATGCCAGCCAGTGATACAGAAACTGTTACTTACAAAGTAAAGTTTTCTCTACTCTTGCCTAACTCCATGTTGTACCTGCTCTGGGATTGTTTGATCAGGGCTGTGTAAAGATTCCCCCCAGACTCTGTCTGTCAAGCACTCCCAAGACAAGTACAGCATGGTTAGATCAGGAGTCAAGGTACTTAGTGTTGCTGTGAGGCGAAAATTCCAAGTTGCTGGCAGGGAGGGATGTGCCACATGGTCTTGAGTCTTCAACCGATGATCAGTTGTCACAGAATTGGAGATGGGTTGATTAGAAAATATGTAGACATTTGCGTGGAAATTTGAGGGTTCTTGTGACATGGTAGTGTCCACACCATTGGGCCAGGAGGCTTGGGTCCAAGTTCACTGCTCTAGAGGTGTGCAGTAACATCGCTTGATTAGTAAATATAAACAAGTGACTGAGCAGATCCATATAATAGGGCTATTCTATTGAAGAGGGATGTGATTCAGTGAATTGATGGAAGCTGTGTTGAACGTTGAAAGACATCTTATTCCACAAACTGTAGTATGTAACTGTTCCTGACATCTCACCCACATTACAAATTTTAAAACTAGTCTCTCTCTCTATTTTCACCACCAGTCCTTAAGATTGTTATTTTAATTTCCTGTTTTTAATTAACTGTCAGAGCGCATATTACCCCCCCCACTCGCTATGTGTACTCTGATTTTGCAAGGGCAGGCACAAGACTGTGGTGAAGATAAACCAGAAATAGTGTTTATTTCCCACGCTTTTAGAGGCTGGGGGAAATCTTGCAACGCAACACTTCCGAAAATACAAGGAAATATGTAATTGGAAAGGATCAAGAGATTGATGTAATTAGTAATGACTTACTTATACATTTCAAAGTTTTTGCTTTTTAAGATGAAGTCCAGTGTTGGAATTGGCAGACTGGAATTCCTAGCCAGCGGTTGAGGAGTTGTAGGTCCTTTCTGCTCTTCAGAAATTCCTTTTGAGGGTCTTCTGGGGGCATTTGGCTGAAACATGACTTCCGCTTCACTGTTTTGGTGGAGTTTGAATTTAAAAGCTAAGCACAAATGCTGGTTGGTGACCAGTTTTTCCAAGCCAGTGGCTTTTCCTGTGTAATCCAGAGTTAGGGGTATTGATCATTGTCACCACATAGAATAATACTTTCCCACTTTAACTGTCCGCAATTTCAACAATTCTATTCCTAGAGTGAGTTGGGTTCAATACTGAGTCATGTGATCAAGTCTTTGGGTGGGGGGGTGCGTGGGGGGAAGGAAAATAGTTACCATCAAATCAAAAAAGCTCGCGCTGCAGATAATAATGGCCCATTCCGTAAGTAAACTAAAAAGTTATCAGCATGGTTTATAACAAAAATCAAAATCGCTGGAAAAACTCCGGCAGGTCAGGCAGCATCTGTGGGAAGAAAGCAGAGTTGGTGCTGCGAGTTCAGTGACTCTTCAACAGATTTTATAAGATTGGTGTAACTTGCAATTCTGTCGTATAGGGTGTTTTCCTGGAGATTGTTCTCTCTGTAACGGCTCATAATACAATAAAAAATATCCAGTCTTGCCTGAGGCATGTGAGGGATTGATTGCCTAGCTGACAATGTTTGAGAAGCTATCCAGAAGTTACATGCTAAGTCTGTTCACAGGAATGTAACAGCAGTCTTTATAAACAATCACTAATCATATAGATTGTTATTCTGTATCTATCAGTTTTTATTCCGGTTATGATATTGTGTTACTGGTGTGCTCAGGGCATAATCCCAGCGAGCCAAATGGATGAGCAAAAGTAGGAGAGTTAAGTTGTCTCAGCATTGTTTTGTTAATGACTGGCGAAGCATGGGTCTGAGAGTCGCGAGTGGGGTCCAACTGCAGAGATTCAAGACCCTTCACCAGCCTGAAGCAGTGCAGTACTCGAGAGAGTGCTGTACTGATGGAGGATTAGCACTGGCATTGAGTAAGTGCTGCATTATCACAGGCCAGTGCTGAATGAGTGCTACTTGATAGAGCACTACAGTATCAGAGGGTCAGTTGGGAAGAAGAACTACATGATCGGTTGGTCACTACTGAGTTAGTGTAGTACTGATGGAAAAGAGAGTACTTGAGGCAATGCTGCACTGTCATGGTCAGTGCTGAGAGAGGGCTCCACAGCTGGAAAGTCAGTGCTAGGGAATCGCTGCATTGCTGGAGGATCAGTGCTGGAGATCACTGCATTGCCAAATGGTCAGTGCCAGGGGATCGCCGCATTGCCTGAGGGTCAGTGCTGAGGAATGGATTCTGCCATTCAGAGAACTGCCATCTCTCAACTTCTGATGACCATTTCCTGTATTGCTCTCCTCCCCCCACCAAACCACCACCACCCCACACAGTTTTTTGCTGGCTGAGTTTTTATTTCTTTCGCTCAGCTATTTGTTTTGTAATTAGTCCTGGCCTTTTGGGTCTTGAGCAGCTGTAGTTCTTGTGAGCAATATGAGCTGTCTTTTCCTGTATCTGCCAAATGGAGACCATCCATTGAATAGAGGAGAGGGCGATGTATCTCCTTCGATTGCTCTGCTTTTTAGATGTACTATTCTCATGTGGAAAATAATTGACATTCTGACCGTTTGTGTGATGTCTGCACTGTCCCTGAGCACTGGCTGTAACAAGATTTTGGTCTTGTGATTTCAGGACATGTCTGACCCCCAAAAGGAGCTGCGTCCTCGTCTCTGTCGTATGCAGAAAGGTGCTAATGGTTACGGCTTCAATCTGCACAGTGAGAAGTCAAAGGTCGGTCAGTATATCCGGGCTGTGGATGCTGACTCTCCTGCAGAACGTTCCGGACTGCTGCCTCAGGACCGCATAATTGAGGTACCCATTTTTCACTTTAAGTCTATCTCTCTCTCTTCCTCTGCCATTGTCCACCTGTGTGTGCCTGCATGTCTCTGCCTTAGAGTGTGGTAGTGGCAGTCTTATTGAAATATTCAACTGGGAAAGCTTCATGATGGAGCCCACCCCTGTCCTCCTCTGCCCTTGCCAGTTGGGGTCAATGGGTGGTGATCCAGGGTTGGAAGCCTTGCCACAGAAGATATTTTGAATGAACTCTTGAATTAATCCACTCTTGCCTGTAGACCAACAGATTTTATCTGATAACACTAGGACCAGCTCAGGTCTGATCTGAGAGCCTTGGGTACTCGATTGGCCTTTGTATACCCTGGCTGTCCTTTTGGATAGGAGCAAGACGGTTTGTGTGATTGCTTGAAGGGACCCTCATCCTAAGCTTGTGGATCAGTGATATTCTGCAGTTATTGTCACCAATCATTGCTCTTTGTCCTGAAGTGTTTTGGCATGGAAAAAATGAGAACTTTGTGCCTGGTGTCCCTATACCTACACTGTACTACATTGGTTGGGAGTATGCCATTCATCGCATTTCATTGGTCATCAACAGCACTGCCAATCAAATTTCAGACACCCAGGATTGCAAATGAAAAGTGTCTCCAATATCTTGCAAGCAAGCTATCCCTCACTTCCCCTGCCCCTTTTTTTCCCCCCTTTTTCTTTCCCTTGCATGCACAGTCTTCCTTTCTTTCGCGCCCTTGCTTGTTCGCGCCCACCCTTGCTCGCTGTCTCTCCTTCCTTCCTTCCCATCTGTTGGTTATCCTCTTCACTCAGTTATTTGATAGCCATAATTTCCTGACGGTGTATTTCAGTTACTCTTAGTCCTTTTCCCACTAATATCAGGGACTTATCTTGATGTCTCGGCCAGTCTTACTTCCTCAGCTCCAATCTCTGTATTCCTGTTCCTGGAATGCATTACTGAGCTCAGTGTCCTGTCAATACACTTACCCAAACTGCAGTTTCCTGCTTGGTGGTGCAAGGTTTGGTACACTTTCTAGCTTGGGACTATCAGCAAAATTAACAGCAGTTACTATCTTTAAGTCAGAACTGGAAGAATCAGGGAGAATCAGTCTATTCCTGATCTCCTTCTGCTAACTTGACAATGTTGCTTTTATTCCAACTCTGTCTAATTTCTCACTAAGTGCCAAGCAATTCCTTCCAGTTTCAGTTGACTCCATTTTTCTCAATCTTTTGTCTGAAACCTAACAATGCCTTTTGAAAATCGAATCTACAAAGATCACTCAGGGTTCAATTAGAGATCGTTTTGTGAAAGATAAACCATGTTGACAATCTGTAATCAACATTTTATTTTTCTCAGTAATCACCTCTGTGCCCCACACATTTCGCAATCTTTGCACTACTAACGGTGAACTCGCTGTTCTGGGATTTTGCTTCCTCTTTTGTTTGAATATTTTAAGACAATTTGTCTTTAGTTTCAAACAGGCAAAAGAGAGGGGGAAAAGCATTAATTTCATTAAGCTGGTTGAATGTAAACAGCATTAATAGATGGTGTTTAATCTCAGCATGTAATTTAGTGTTTGCTGCGCGATTTGGTTATTGATCTAGAATCCACCTTGTGTGAGTCTTTATAGACGAGTATTAATATTCAGGAGTTTTCAGTGGAATTTCACATCCAGTGAAAGATCAGGGACACTCTGTCAGACTTGGGGTATAAAGCATGCTCAGGTGACTTGGAATCTTTCAAAACAGTTTACACCCGGGAGGTGTCTTGTACTGAATTTTTTCATACAAATAATTCTGACAGTTTTCTTCACATCATGATTTCCACACATACAGGGGAATGATTGACCAAACGGTTAATCTGTCTTTGGCTGAGGAAAGGATGTTGGGCTGGTGTGTCTAGCTGACAGAAAATAAGTCTGAGTTTCTGTTTAATATCCCATCGGTTATGCTAGGTCATTTGACAGCGGTATGGAGGAAATGGAAACAATCCCTCGGGGCTGCACTGGCGTGTTGGTCCAAATGACTGCTGTTAAATGTTGCTCAAAGCAATAATCTTCCTAAAAGTTTATTAATAAACTGTATCATGTCATTTCACAGTTTTTGTGTCTCTCTGCCAGTGGAATATTTACAAACCATTAATGGAACTGTCAAAAATTCCATTCACGCAATGAGCATTTATAGACCTGCATATCCCAATGCCTTCAATGAGATGAACCCTGTGGGAATTATTCTGATTTTGTCTTTGGCTTTGGCTTTGGCTTCTGTTGGCTGTCAGATTAAAGAAGCACCATCTACAGGGGGAAAACTAATGGGAAAGATACTATTTTTGACCCTTCCTTGTCTCTTTTGATTTCTTGATACATCTCCTCACTTTCTGCATGCTACTTTTGATCTTTTTAACTTTCTCCTGTTCTCCACTTAAATACTCTACCTTTCTCAACTGGGAACTTGTATTCATGTAGCACAGATTTGCGTATGTATTTTTTCTACAGACGGTGCAATTTGCTGAATGCCTGCAGCTTTTTCAGTTTTCAGTTTAATGAAGGCTGTGTACCTGAAGTGACATTTACTGTCGATTATGGCTGTGGTAGTGTGCAGTGCTGCTAAAATAAGCACTGCTTTGTGTTGCAAAGTGAGGGACCAATATCTGGAACTTTGCTGCAGGCTATTCGTGTCCGAGGACACACTTGCTTCCTCTTGGTCACGTCATTTGCTGTTCAGTGTGGGTAATGGAAGGTGACCAAGAAGATCCCCAAGAGTAAAGTCTGTCTGTCATACTCTCAGAATCATACCTTACAGACAATATCCCAGAGACCACCTCACAGTTCCTGATTATGTCCTGTCCTACTGGCAGAGACCCAGCAGAGATGGTAACACAGTGGTATTCAGCCAGGAGAGAGTTGTCCTGGGAGTACTCAATATTGACTCTGAACCCCATAAAGTCTCATGGCTTCAGGTTAAACAGGCAAGGAAATCTCCTGCAGATTACCACATACTGTCCTCCCTCGGCTGATGAATCAGTTCTCCTCTATGTTGAGCAATACTTGGAGGAAGCACTGAGGGTGGAAAGGACACAAAATGTGCTCTGGGTGGGAGACTTCCGTGTCCGCCATCAAGAATAGTTCAGCAGCAGTACTACTGATCGAGTTGGTTGGGTGCTAAAGGACATGGCTGCGAGATTAGATCTGTGGCAAGTGGTGAGGGAAAACATTTGACCTCATCCTTACCAATCTGCTGGCTGCAGATCTATCTGTCCGTGACAGTTTTTGAAAGTGACGACCGCACAGTCCTCATGGAGACCAAGTCCTGCCATCACAATTGAGAATACCCTCCATCATGTTACGTCATATTATCACCGTGCTAGATGGGACAGACTTTGAACAGATCTAGCTACTCAAAACTGGGCATCCATGACGTGCTGTGGGCCATCAGCAGCAGAATCGTACTCCAACACAATCTGTAACCTTGTGGCCCAGCATACCCCCCACTGAACCTCTTGCCATCAAACTAGGGGATCAACCCTGATTCAATGGAGGGCACGCCAAGAACAGCATCGGGTATACTTAAAAATGAAGTGCAAACCTGATGAAGTTACTAAACGGGGCTATTTGCATGCCAGACACGATAAACAAACAACAAGCAATAGAGCTAAGCAATCCCGCAACTAATGGATCAGATCTAAGTTCCATTGTTCTGCTATATCCCTATGTGAATGCTGGTGGACAGTTCAAAAACTCAGTGGAGGAGGAGGCTTCACAAATATGATGGAAGATCCCGACACATCAGTGCAAAAGATAAGGCTGAAGCATTCGTGGCAATCTTCAGCCAGAAGTGCCAAGTGAATGATCTATCTCGATTTCCTCTAGTGGTCCCTAGCATTACTGATACTGGTCTTCAGCCAATTCTATTCACTCCACACGACATCAGTAAATGGTTGGAGGCTCTCGATAATGAAAAAGCCATGGACCTGACAACAATCCAGTAATAGTACTGAAGACTTGTCCTCCCAAACTTGCCATTCCCTTAGCCAAGCTATTCCAGTACAGTTACAACACTGGCATCTACCCAACATTGTGGTAGACTGCCCAGGTAGGTTCTGTACATAAAAAGCAGCACAAATCCAAACCACCCCCATTGTCGATTAAAGTGATGGAAGGTGTCATCAGCAGTGTTATCGAGCAGCACCTGCTCAGCAATAACTTGAGCAGTAACGCCCAGTTTGGGTTCTGCCAGGGCCACTCTGCTCCTGACCTCATTATAGTCTTGGTTCAAACATGGATAAAAGCTCTAAAATTCAGAAGTGAGTGTGACAGCTCTTGATACCAGTGTCAGATTCAGTTGTGTGGCACCAGGGAGCCCTAGCAAAACTGAAATCTATGGGTTTCAGGGGCAAACTTCCCACTTGTTTGAATCATACCTGGCAGATGGTTGTGGTTGTTGCAGGTCAGTCATCTGAGCTCCAGGACATCTCTGCAGGAGTTCCTCCAGATAGTGTCCTAGGCCCAACCATCTTCAGCTGGTTCATGAATGACCTTCCCTCCATTGTTAAGATCAGAAGTGAGGGAATTTTTTTTTTGTTTTTTTTTTTTTGCTGCTGCGTGCACAATTTTCAGCATCGTTCATGAATCCTCAGATACTGAAGCAGTCCATGTTCAAATGCAGCACAATCAAGACGATATCCAGGCATAGACTGATAAGTGGAAATTAACATCCATACCACACAAATTCCAGGCAATGACTATCTCCAGTAAGAGACGATCTAACCACCATCCCTTGATATTCAACAATGTTGCTATCATTCAATCGTAGAATTCCTACTGCGTAGAAAGAGGCGATTCAGCCCATGTGGGCACACGCACACGCACACCCCTGCATTTACCACAGCGAATCCACCTAACCTGCACACTGCAGGGTCATATAGCATAGCCAGTCCACCTAATGTGCTTCTGTTTTGACTGTGGGAGGAAACCAGAGCAGCTGGCAGAAACCCATGCAGACACTTGGAGAATGTGAAAACTCCCATCTAGACATTAGCTGAGGGTGGAATAGAACCCATGTCCCTGGCGCTGAGAGTCAACCGTGCTAACCATTGTGCCACTCCGCTGCTCCCTACTATCAACATCTTGGGGGTTACCATTTGACTAGAAACTCAACTGGACACATCCTATAAATACACTGACTGCAAAAATCAGTCAGAGGCAAGGAATGCTGTGGCGAGTAACTCTCCTCCTGACTCCCTAAAACTTGAGCACCATCTACAATGCACAGGTCAGGAGTGTGATGGAATACTCCCCATTGCCTGGATGGGTGCAGCTCCAACAATACTGGAGAAGCTTGACACCATCCAGGACAAAGCAGCCCACAACATCAGTGTCTCATCTACAAGCATTCACCCCTTCCACCACTGACACTCATTAGCAGTGATGTGTACTATCTATAAGATGCACTGCACAAATTCACCAAAGATCCTCAGACAGCATCTTCCAAATCCATGATCACTTCCATCTAGAGAAACTAGGGCAGCAGATACATGGGAACACCGACACCTTCAAGTTCCCTCCAAGCCACTCCCCATCCTGACCTGGAAATATATTGTTATTCCTTTGCCGTCACTTGGTCAAAATCCTAGAATTCCTCCCTAAGAACATTTTTGGTGGTCTGTCTACAGCACATGGACTGCAGCGGTTCAAGAAGTCCGTTCACCACCACCTTCTCAAGGGTAACAAGGGATGGGCAATAAATTCTGGCCAGCCAGCAATGCCCATGACCCATGAATGACTTAAGAAAAGATCTGTACCCTCCAGTATTGTATCTTCAGTGTTATGCAGTGACAGATCTGTGTCCCCGTGACAATCCTGTCCCCATTAGTGCTGTACCCGGAGTGAGAATCCTGAAACCCCTCGACCCCTGGAGCACTATGGGTGTCCCTACGCCACAAGGACTGCAGGACTTCAAGAAAATAGCTCTAGGGTAATTAGGGATGAGCAATAATTGCTGGCTCAGTGCACATCCCATGAACAAACACACAAAATCCCCACCAGTAAGTATGGTTGTAAATATCTATTGTTTCTCCTTTTTTTCTTTGCATGTCTGTCTGTACCTTTTGTGTTTCTGGCACTCCATGTCTTACCCAAATCTGATGGACTCTGTGTGTCTTGCAGGTCAATGGTGAAAATGTTGAAGGGAAGCAGCACTCTGATGTGGTGACAGCCATTAAGACTGGTGGTACAGAGACCTCATTATTGGTTGTCGATCCAGAAACAGATGAATTTTTCAAGAAATGCAAAGTTTCCCCATCAGTTGCACATCTTACAGGTACTGGAGCAGCTGTCCACTCCAAGCTGCAAGTTTGTTTGCTTTTGCATATTAGTTTAGATTAGAAATAGTTGTTTAGTTTACTTTATTTTCCTTATTGATTTCATCTTGGTGATCTTTATAATGGAGTTTGGGTTGAGCTGGGGGTTTTGATTGTTTGCTGCCCCATGGTGGGGGTGGGGTGGGGGGGCTAACAATGAACTTTCACATTTCAGAGCTTAGCTCCCATCCTGGGAAACTGAGATTGAGGGTCGAAGCAAATGATTCTTGGTTTTTAGGTGTGTCTGGTCCAGCAATGTGATGCAGTGCACGTAATCACCCACTTGGAGTCATTGTCTTTGCAGGCAGGGCTGTGGGGAAGATCGATGCCCCTTCTCTTCCTCTTGTGGGTGAGAATAAGAAGAATTGTGCTGGGTGTTGGCCAGAGACTTGTTGATGTTCCACCACCTCACTCTGTCCCATGGGAATGCGAGAGGTTTGTAGCAGCTGCAGTTGTGCCACTCTGAACGTTGGGCATGACATTTCTTCTGCCAGGCCCTGTGCTAGGTGCTTTTCAATCACCAGAGACTATGATAGCTATTGTGCCTGCTCAAGTTGCTGTTCAGAATGTATGGATGCAGGGACTGGATTGGAGGTTGTGTAAGAGAAGCTGTTCTGCCTAAGTGGGAATCCAGTAAGCAAGATGAAGTAATTTCCAAACATGGCCAATTGGTCTGTTCTTCGATTGTTAGAGTGGTCATAAAGTTTTACATCTTGAGCACAGATTTAAGTCTTGGTCCCAGCCTCCCCAGCTTTTTATTTGTTGCTTTGAAGATTGTTAATTTAACAAAGTGGAGTGTGTGGACAGAAAGTAGAGGAAGAGTTCTTGTGGTCGAGGAATCAGCGTGCATTGAGAGCTGAAAGCGTTATTGGGCAAAATGGTGAAGCTGGTTCTGACTGGATGAGCTGGAAATTGCTGGGTATCTGGTGCCTCTTGTTTTGAGTTGACCTGGCCTGGGACTCCTTTAGGAAGCTTTCCATGAGGTGGCTGCTGTTTCTGGAAGCTCCTTTTTGGAGGGAAGGAGCATTGCTGAGATATTGATCGCTGTCCCAAATTGAGAGGGTTTGGTGAAGTTTACATATATCTAAACCCTTGTTGGTCTGTCTGAACATTAGTGAAACATAGGCTGTAAGAAGCCAAGGGCTAGCCATGTGCCTCTTCTCAGATATGCTGTGTAGTTGTCCCCTTAACTCTGTGGTAATGTACGTTGCCAGGGTAAAGAGCAAGGGGTGGGGTGATATCCCTTTTCTAGGGGATGGGAGTGTCAGATTTGGAGAGAAAGTGGAGGAGGTAAGCACGTCTCAGTGTGAGGAATAAATGTTCAGCTGGTATTTGATGGATATAGAGGAGTGGATGAGCCGGTGATCTGTTTTGCAGTTGTCTGCACTGGTCATCACTTTGGTAATGAGGGTATCCTTTTTGTCTTGGGATTGAACAATGATATAGTCAGTGTTATCCCAGTGCTTTGATCCTCAGAAGTTTGGAACTTTGTATTTTTGGTGGAATGGCATGTTGGCAATGACCGTCTGGTGTTCCACACATTTATTGAGCAGGAGAATCCTGTTGGAGTTGGAGTTGCAGTTCGACAGTCCTTCCTTTCCAGGGTTGGAATCGTGCACAATAAAGCAAGGGTTGTATCTACGTGTGTGCCACACTTGCCCAAAAGGATCTGTTGCTGAACATTGTCCTTTGACTAACTTAATGTAAAATGCAATGTCAAAGGCTGTAGAAAGGGGCATGCAGTTAACTTTGTCCCAACTTGCAATCAGGCAGGATTTCTGATCTCAAATGAATGGTCTCTGCTGATGGCTGTGCATATTAGGTGAGTTCACAACTGTGATGCCCCTCCATTTAGCTCAATGAGGGCTGGTGATGACTAAGGACATGGATTAAAGTTGCCCCAGAGAAGTTGTACCTTTATTCAGAGTCTGCTTCATAGAGTCATAGAGCTGTACAGCACAGAAACAGACCCTTTAGTCCAACTTGCCCATACTGACCAGATATACTAAATTAATCTAGTCCCATTTGCCAACATTTGGCCGATTTATTGCTCTAAATCCTTCCTATTCATATACCCCTTCAGATGCATTTTAAATGTTGTTGTAATTGTACCAGCTCCACCACTTCCTCTGGTAGTTCATTGCATACATGCACCACCCTCTGTGTGAAAAAGTTGCCCCTTAGACCTCTCTTTAAATCTTTCCCCTCTCACCTTAAACCTATGCTGCCTACTTTTGGACTCCCCCACACCGGGGAAAGGTCCTTGCCTATTTACCCTATCCATGCTCCTCATGATTTTATAAACCTGAGGTCACCCCTCAGCCTCCGATGCTCCAGGGGAAATAGCCGCAGTCTATTCAGCCTTTCCCTATAGATCAAACTCTCCAACCTGACAACATCCTTGTAAATCTTTACTGAACCCTTTCAAGTTTCACAACATCATTTCTATAGCAGGGAGACCAGAACTGAATGCAGTGTTCCAAAAGTGGCCTATCCAATGTCCTGTACAGCTGCAATATGACCTCCCAACTCCTATACTCAATGCATTGACCAATAAAGGCAAGCATATCAAATGCCTTCTTCACTATGCTGTCTGTCTGGGACTCCACTCTTAAGGAACTATGAACCTGCACTCCAAGGTCTCTTTGTTCAGCAATGCTCCCCAAGATCTTACCATGAAGTGCATAAGTCCTGCTCTGATTTGCCTTTCCAAAATGCAGCCCCTCTCATTTATCTAAATTAACTCTATTACCACTCCTTACCGGCTCCATCTGATCAAGGTCCCATCTGAGGTAACCTTCTTGGCTATCCGCTACACCTCCAATTTTTGTGTAATCTGCAAACTTACTAACCATACCTCCTGTGTGTGTGTGTGTGTGTGTGTGTGTAAGTGTGTATAATATATACATATATATGATGTAAAGAACCAATCCTTGTGGCATACCACTGGTCACAAGCATCCAGTCTGAAAAGCAACTCTGTACCATCACCCTCTGTCTCCTGTCTTCGAGCCAATTTTTTGTATCCAAATGGTTAGTTCTCCCTGCATTCCATGTGATCTAACCTGGCTAACCAGTCAAACATGTGGAACCTTGTCAAACGTCTTATTGAATTCCATTTAGATCATGTCCACCACTCGGCCTTCATCAATCCTCTTTGTTACTTCTTCCAAAAAAAAAACCAAATCACATTAGTGAGACCCAAATTCCCATGCACAAAGCCATGACAGAACCGTAGAAATGAAACAGAACAGATTTTGGCCCCTCATGTCCATGCTGACCTAAAGATATCCTGATGCCCTTTCTAATCTCAGCAGGTGGAAAAACTCTGCAAGTCTGGCAGCATCTGTGAAGAAAAAATCAAGAATTAATGTTTTGGGTCTAGTGACCCTTCCTCTGAACTGATGGTAGCTAGGAAAATGTCAGTTTAAACACAGAACCTGCCCATTTACCCCTCCCTCCCCAGTATCCAAGGGCCCAAACATACCTTCCAGGTGAAGCAGACTTTAACTGCACTTCCCACAATCTAGTCTACTGTATTTGCTGCTCACAATGTGGTCTCCTCTACACTAGGGAAACTAAGCGTATACTGGGTGACCACTTTGCAGAACATCTACATTCTGCCCAGAAAAAAGATGCTGAGCTTCCAGTTCATAGAATCATAGAATTCCTACTGTGTGGAAACAGGCCATTCGGCCCAACAAGTCCACACCACCCCTCTGAAGAGCATCCCACCCAGACCCATTCCCCCACCCCTGCATTTCCTAAACATCCCTGGGCACTATGGCCAATTTAGCATGGCCAATCCACTTAGCCTGCACATCTTTGGACTGTGGGAGGAAACCGAAGCACCCAGTGGAAACCCACGCAGACACAGGAGAAATGTGCAAACTCCACACAGTCACCCAAGGCTGGAATCAAACCTGGGTCCCTGGCACTGTGAGGCAGCAGTGCTAACCACTGAGCCACCGTGCCTGCCACTTAACACACCACCCTGTTCCCTGCCCAACCGCTCTGTCTCGGGCTTGCTGCAGTGCTCCAGCAAAGCTCAGCACAAGCTGGAAGAACAACACCTCGTTTTGCACTTGAGTCCGGAGGGCTGTAAGGTCCCCAATATCGGGTTCAATAATCTTAGTGCCTGAACTCTTTCCATGTTCTAACCCCCTACTCCACACACCAGGCCCTATTATCACATAGCCTGCCATTACGCACTACCTATTGTTAGCCTATTGTCTCCGTTAACAGCTATTCACCCTCCTAGCCAGATCGTTATGAACTCCTTTGTCTGTCCAACTATTGTTTTCTCTCTTTGGGCTCTATCCCTACCTATCATTGACTGCACCCCCTCTCCCCACCCTATCTTCTGCATATAAAACAACATTTTCGTAGTTACTGTCAGTTCTGCGGAAAGGTCACTGGACCCGAAACATTAATTCTTGACTTTTCTTCACAGATGCTGCCAGACCTGTTGAGCTTTCCCAGCAACTTCTGTTTTTATCACCAACTGGAAACCCAGCACAGTTGGGATGTTTGTTTAGTTTTGTACCTTTGCCATTTTGTTGCTTTTCTGGAAATATTTGTCCTGTGTTACAGCAGGTTGCATTAGAAAGTTCATTAAGTTTGCAGCTGAATAACCCATTGTAGATTTTCAAATAATCGTATTCAATGTTTTATAAATAAAGATTGAAGTTTTTCAAGCAATTGTGATGCTGTAGATAGCCTTTGTTAAAGGGTCTGGCAGATGTGATGCCGTACATTGCGCTGAATTATAAGGGCCTTGCAAATTTCGTAGCTTTGGGAGACTCTGGCTGTTATGTCATACAAGAAGTATAACATTCACATTTATTTTCAGAATTATTTTTCTTAAATTATTTTAAGAGCAACTTAGTTCCAGAATTATGGAATGTTTAAATCCAAATATGCAAGGGAGCAGCATCTATCAGCAATCATTCTCCTCTTCACCCTGTAACCCTAAGTGCTAACAACATTCTGATGCTGTGTATTCACTCCATATATCTACTGTTTTTATGTCAGATCAAGTGTGTGAAAGATCTGAAGATATTCAGCTTCTCTAATTTAGTGAGATAACAAGGTGTAGAGCTGGATGAACACAGCAGGCCAAGCAGCATCATAGGAGCAGGAAGGCTGACGTTTCGGGCCTAGACCCTTCATCAGAA
>NC_063354.1:29766113-29777763 GCF_021869965.1 Rhincodon typus
TCCCCACCCTTATCTGCTTTCCGGAGGGACCACTCTCTCCGTGACTCGCTCATCTGCTCCACACTCCCCTCCAGCCCCACCACACCCGGCACTTTTCCCTGCAACCGCAGGAAGTGCTACACCTGCCCCCATACCTCCTCCCTCACCCCCATCCCAGGCCCCAAGAAGACTTTCCACATCAAGCAGATGTTCACCTGCACATCTGCCAATGTGGTATACTGCATCCGCTGTACCCGGTGTGGCTTCCTCTACATCGGGGAAACCAAGCGGAGACTCGGGGACCGCTTTGCAGAACACCTACGCTCGGTTCGCAATAAACAACTGCACCTCCCAGTCGCGAACCATTTCAACGCCCCCTCCCATTCCTCAGACGACATGTCCATCCTGGGCCTCCTGCAGTGCCACAACGATGCCACCTGAAGGTTGCAGGAACAGCAACTCATATTCCGCTTGGGAACCCTGCAGCCCAATGGTATCAATGTGGATTTCACAAGTTTCAAAATCTCCCCTCCCCCTACCGCATCCCAAAACCAGTCCAGCTCGTCCCTGCCTCCCTAATCTGTTCTTCCTCCCACCTATTCCCTCCTCCCACCTCAAGCCGCACCTCCATCTCCTACCGACCAACCTCATCCCGCCCCCTTGACCTGTCCGTCCTCCCTGGACTGACCTATCCCCTTCCTAACTCCCTACCTACACTCACCTTTCCTGGCCCCATCCCCGCCTCTTCGACCTGTTTGTTTCCTCTCCACCTATCCACCTATCCTCTCCTCTATCCCTCTTCTATCCGCCTCCCACTCTCTCCCTATTTATTTCAAAACCCCCTTCCCCTCCCCCTTTTCTGATGAAGGGTCTAGGCCCGAAACGTCAGCCTCTCTGCTCCTGTGATGCTGCTTGGCCTGCTGTGTTCATCCAGCCCTGCACCTTGTTGTCTACAATTATATACTTGTGTTTATGCTTCAGACCACCCTCCTCCCATTCTTCATTATGTATTCCTATCAGCATTTCCTTCTATTTCTTTCTCCCTCAGGTGTTTATCCAGGTTGCCCTTAAATATATCTTTGCTATTCACCTCAACTGCTCCTCATGGTAGTGATCTCCATATGCTCACCATTTTCTCAGTAAGAGAGCTTCTCCTGAACTCCCTATTGGGTTTATAAGAAAAACTGTTTTATATTGTTGAATCTAGAATGAACTTTCACTCTAATGGAAACATCTGTTTAACTCTGATTACTATCAGTAATTTTGAACACTCACCTGTCAGGCAGCTCTATCAGTTCTGTCATCAGTCCAGGATATTATTCTGCACTGTAATACTAATCTTCATTCTGCACAAGGATCTATTTGATGGTCAAATAGAGCACAACCTGCACAATATCCAGGCTTGGGCTGATAAGCAGCAAGTAACATTCATATCCCACAAGTGCAAGGTAATGACCACATTCAGTAAGAGACAAATCTAACCACCTTCCCTTGAGTTTCAATGGTGTTACCATCACTGAATCCCCTACTATCAACATCCTGAAGGTTACCATTGACCAGGAACTGAACTGGGCTAGCTATTTAAACACTGTGGCTACGGGCCTCGATCAGATGGGCCATTGGTTTGAGGAGTGACAGATGGAGAATAATTTAGATAAGTGAGAGGTGCTGCATTCTGGTAAGCAACCAGGCCAGGATTTATACACTTAATGGTAGGGCCCTGCCAAACAAAGAGCCTAGGGGTGCAAGTGCATAGTTCCTTGAAAGTGGAGTCGCAAGTAGACAGGGTGGTGAAGGTGGTATTTGGTACGCTGGCTTTCATTGGTCATTAACATTGAGTAAAGGAGTTGGAATGTCATAATGTGCCTGTACAGGACACTAGTGAGGTCACTTTTAGAATACTGTGTACAACTGTGGTTATGCTTCTATAGGATGGATGTTGTTAAGCTTGAGAAGATGCAGAAAAGATTTACAAGGATGTTGCCAGGATTGGAGTTACAGGGAGAGGCTGAATAGGCTGGTGTTTTTTCCATGGAGTGTTGGAAGTGGACGGGTGACTTTATTGAAGTTTATTAAATATGAGGGGCATTGAAAGGATAAACAGCCAATGTGTTTTTCCGAGGATGGGGAGTCCAAAACTAGAGCGCATAGGTTTAAGGTGAAAGGGAAAAGATTTAAAAAGGATCTAAGGCAAAAGAACTTAAAAAGGATATTTTTCATACAGAGGGTGGTGTGTGTATGAAATGAGTTGCCAGAGGAGGATAGTACAATACAACATTTAAAAGGCATCTGGATGGTTATATGAATAGGAAGGATTTAGAGGAATTTCAGGCCTAATGCTTACAAATGGGACTAAGTCAGATTGGGATGTCTGGTTGGTGCAGATGAGTTGGACCGAAGGGTCAGTTTCCATGCTGTACAACTCTAAACGAGGTCAGAGGCTAGAGGACCTGCAGTGCATAGTCCACCTCCTGACTCCCTAAAGCCTCTCTACATTTAAAGACTAATGGTGTGGTATGGAATAGTCCCCAGTTATCTGGATTAGTGCGTCTCCAGCAACACTCAAGAAGCTTGATACCATCCAGCAATCAAGCAGGCAGCGTGATTGGCAGTACATCCACAAACATTCACTCTCTCCATGACTGATGCTCAATTACAGGAGTGTGTACTATCTATATGATGCACTGCAGAAATTCACCAACACTCCTCAGACATCACTTCCAAACCCAAGACCATAACCATCTAGAAGGATAAGAGCAGCAGATACATGGAAACACCACTAATTGCAAGCTCCCCTCCAAGTCACCCACCATCCTGATTTGGAAATATATTGCTGTTTGTTCAGTGTCACTGGGTCAGAATCCTGGAACCCCCTCCTGAACAGCACTGTCAATGTACCTACACTTCCAGGACTGCAGTGGTTCAAGCAGGCACCACCACCTTTCCAAGAATAATTAGGGATTGACAATAAATGCTAGCCCTACCATCAAAGCCAATATTCATAACTAAATCGAAAAATCCTCCCCACCTTGTTACTGGTTAAAACTGCACAGTGGCTCAGTGGTTAGCACTGTTGCTTCACAGTGCCAGGGACCTGGGTTTGATTCCACCCTCGGGCGACTGTCTGTGTGGAGTTTGCACATTCGTCCAGTGTCTGCGTGGGTTTCCTCCGGGTGCTCCGGTTTCCTCCCACAGTCCAAAGATGTGCAAGTTAGCCGGATTGACCATGCTAAATTGCCCGGAATGTTCAAGGGTGTAGGTGGGTTTGACACGGGAAATGCAGGATTACAGGGATGGGATGGGATGGGTCTGAGCAGGATGCTCTTTGGAGGGCTGGTGTGGACCCATTGGGCCAAAGGGCCTGTTCCCACACTGTAGGGATTCTTTGGAAACTCTGGGTTACGGACCTAGTACTGTCCCGTTGTGCCACTCTGCTCCTTTGTGAAGTGGTGGTAGTGTTCCTACCCCTGGACCAGGAGGCCTGGGTTTCAGTCCCACCTGCTCCAGTGTGATAATGTCTCTGAACAGGTTGATTTGAAAAATAGGCTAGTAATAAACAAAAATAAAATGACAGACCAATCAGGGTAGACAGAACAGCTTGTTTCCAATGAGTTGAGGAATTTTGAACAAAAGGGATTTGGGTCCAAGACTGAACGCAACAGGGATGCTCTTGTGGTGCAGTGGTAGCGTCCTTACCTGAACCGAGAGACCCGGGTTCAAGTCCCACCTGCTCCAGAGGTGTGTAATAATGTCTTTGAATAGGTTGATTAGAAAAATAGGTTAAGTTAAGAAAAAGACTGAATGCAAGAGATTTAGAACAAACAGCAGGGGAAAAAAAAAAACATCCTTTATGCATAGAATGGTCAGGCTGTGAAATGCATACTCAGAATTAATGATTATAGTAGAGACAGTATTAAGATTTCAGATTTAGTTAGCAAGATGCTGAAAGGAAGAAGGATGAAGAGGTGTGGGGAAGAGATCAGGTACAGAATAAGGGTGCACTCACACGGTCTAGTTAGCTCAAACACCGACTCTGGGCGAGTCAGCGGGGCAGGAGGAGATTGAATACTTTGGAGTGCAGGGTTGGGGTTCACTGCAATCCCAGCTAGTCCAACACAAAGACAATGGGCAGCTTCAGAGATGACAGTGTTTGTATTCATCACAGAATAATGTAAATCAGAGGACAGACAGCTTCCTGGAACAGAGACCAGGACAGATCATCAACAGCACAAAGCAAAACTGGTCAGGCTCCAAGAAGGTTCACTGGGAGTCAGAACATGAAAACGGTTGCAGGTTTGCTTGTGCCTGCATTTCCCTGTGGAATGGAACAGGAGGAATCCTAGATGCAATATGGGAGTTTGCCAACCCTGCAAGATTATCCTGGTGTCTCTTGGAACTGTTCTCCGAATACTGCAAACCCAGGAGGAAAATCATTTTGAATTTTAATTCCTTTTTCATTAATTACTAAAATTTAGTTGAGGAGCAGGAGAAGTGGAGAGAAAGCTATTTGTTTGGCTGCACTGTTAGAGACAACAGCTCAAGTGATGAAACTAGCCACGATTGTTTTCTTCCCAAATGTTGATGGAATTCAAGAATTATGCCAAATGGGATTGCCATGATTGTTTTAAAGAAGTACATCTTCATTGCGTGTGTAAAAAGCACATTGACAAGGAAGGAAATGGCCAGCTAAGGAACAATTTCACTGCGTTGGGAGGTTGCAAGCAGTTTTGATTTGATTATACTTTACACTTGCACACTAAATTCTATAAACAACGTGTTTCAGATCAGCGAGACTGCACAAAGTAAAAGGAGCTTTCTACCTTCTGTTCGATATCCCCATTCACAATCAGTTGTGGAAGAGGTCCTGCAAAACAAAACAAAGCACCACTCATTAGTATTCGTGCCGTGTTTCCAGTCCGAGCCATAAGTCTCAAGCACTGCAAGTGAATAAACCACCACCCTGAGAAACGCAGACCCCCAAACACACCAACCAGTGAAAGGCAGACCCCCAAACACACCCCACCATGAAAGAGATATTGAACACAGCAACCCTGTAAACACACCATCCTGTGAAACACAGACCTCAAACATATCAACTCATCATACAGACATCATGACTGAACCTCCATACCAAGCACACAGCCTAGTTCTCAAAACTTACTGACTGCCTTCAAAACACTTTCCTGACCAGACATCACTACAATTCACAACAGCAACAGTCAATAAAGTGAGCCCGATATGTTTCTGCTCTTGTACTCTCATATGCCTGGTGGTATGCTAGTGGTATGAGAGCTGTAGCCTCAGTTAGAGCACAATTAAAACCTTGCCTCAGAGAAATCCCATTATCACAATGTATTGAACAACACTGACCGTAACATAGCAACCACTGAAAAGGATTTAGTGCTCAATAAGACCACCCAATGTTTGAGATGGGAGAGCTTTCTAAAGTAAGAATTTAATTACTTCAGGACTAGCAGCATATTACTGGAAAACTGCAAGCCCAAAACCACATTCATGCCAAGTTATTAGAGCTTACTGCAGAGATAGACACAGCATTGAAAACTTCTGGGAAAGTGCACCTACATATCAACTTTATAACCCTTAGAATCACAGACAAAACTATCTGCTGCATTTTGAACAGGCACAGTGGGACGAGCACATCAAACTGCTAGTTTAACAAATTTTATACTGCATTGAACCCCATGTATCTGTCCTGGGAATGTTTGTTGGGTCATTACAATTCAGCCCTGCTGTAAAATACCTTAACAGCATAAACAGCACTGAAACAAGATGTTGGGTCAAAGGAATTGGACACTCAACATGTTGTCAAATTATAACTTTTCCTCTGTTGGTGGGGCAGTGTTGAGGAAGTGCAGCACTATTAGATGTGCCATTTTTCAGAAGCGCTGATAAACAGTGGTCCCTTCTGCTTGCTCAGGTTGATGCCAAAGGTCTCTCCAAACTTTTCAAAGAAAAGGTACCTTGTGGTCAATATTTATCGCTCAACCAACATCACAAACAGATTTGACAACCGGAACAACGTTGATTTTCTGAGATATTGCTGTGGGAAAATTAGCCATCTTGTTTCTTACATTTCAACAGTGACTACACTTCAATATCCTGATTTTGCAAAAGGGTCTACAGAAATACACATCCTGTCTCTGTTGACTCTTCGATTAGCAGAGCTTTAGTTGCACTGCACTCATTCTACCTCACTATATAATTTACCTTAGACACCTCCTTCCTCAAAACACTATTGTCATTTGCAGTTGCCGGTAGGTAACAGCCATCAGTTTGAGAGGAAATGGTAACATTCAGACAGAAACTACTGTAACTAGCAATTCAATCAATCACTTACTATAATTTCATCAAAGCTAATATTATCTGGACTTTCACCAAATGAATGTATCACTTTCACTAAGACATGGAGATCTATTCAAAGGATTGGTTTGGCAGTGAAGACTCACCAGGAGGACGACATTAAAGCCAGACTGACTACACAGTGTTGGTTCACTAGCGTGATGCTGAGGTTTGGAAACTATTGTCAAAGAGAGACATTTAAAAACACTGGGACTGTTACCACAGCAGCAGAGATTTATTATAGATATTTACATTCTTAAGACTTGAAGTACCAAAAGATTATTACCTCTGTTTAGGGTATTAGTAATGAGGAATCATCGACCCGAGAGGAGGGGTTTCAAAGAAATCACTTCCCATTAAGAAAGTTGTTGGCACGTCGAGAATGACTTGGTCTCTAACTGAACCATATCATTCCAAAGCAAAATATAAAGTACTCAAGGCACAGATTGATAATGGGGTGGTGGAGAGAGTGGAGCAGGTTGGATCAGTTCAAAGTTATGGGGTGAGAGCTGGTCATTGGGTTGATACTGGGCAATAGAAACAGAGAAAGGGACAATGAGTTCAGTTTGGGATTGATACAGGATTATGGGGAGAGTGTAAGGCAGTACTGAGATTTGTTTTAGATTTCACTGGCAAAGAGATGGTATAAATTCTATGGGTCAAGTGGTCTCCCTGGTTGTCAATAGTTCTAAAGTCACCCAGTGCCAATTGAAAATTCCAATGACAGTCTCAAAACGAGAGCAATGTACTGAATTTTAAGAGCTAATGCAGCCAATAGGAAGTGAAAGCAGAAGCTGTAACTAAACCATTCCTTGATGGGGTCTATTTCTTCACAATGATTACTTCAAAATGTCTTCAGGTATTAAATAACACTGGCTTCACGACAGATCAATGATCCAAACAAATATTGTGGTAGCACTCACTGAAGCGGTCTCTCATTCAGAGATCAGGACAACGAGTTATTGGCAGTCACAGACAGATAGGTAGGCACATAATAAAACTGACTGTTTTGTTTTGCACAACGATGTGTTTTGGAGAGATATAAGTGACCAGGACAGCAGCAGCAAAGTTCCATGTTATTTAAAAGTTACACTAATATGATAGATACCATTGCAGAGACTACAGATACGACATAGGTCTTACTCCTTTGAGACCCTAAGTTGTTCTCCCACGATGTCTGTACAATATCATTCTAATGATGGTACAAAAGGCTCTCCTCATTATTAACTTTTTTTTTTTTTTTTTTTTTTTTAAAAGGTACTCTCACTTTTTGACAATATCACTCCCAAGCTGTTCCCCCACTACTAATATTATACATTTCTGCATATCAATTACATTTGCCACTGGTCCCATTTTCTACTTCACATTTTCAGACAGCCTGGTGGTTTTACTATTCTCTCAGAACATGTTCTTTTTGCACTTGAAAGTTTGGTAGGGGGTCTCTGGGTTGCAGACTATTAATTTAAGACTCTAGTCCAGACAGTGAGGGCTGAAAGTCCCTTTAGACTGTAAGGCATTTCATTGCTTGGATTTCTTTTGTCGAGAATGTCTTTCCTGAGGATACAGGCAACCACCCCATTGCAACATATGGAGCACCTTTAATCTCATGGATTTTCTTTGCAAAGGATATCTCTATTGCTTCAATTCTGGATTTGGTTTCTTCATTAATCTGTTGATACCATTAAGATTTTTTTTAAAATTCTCTCATGAGACATAAGCGTATACTTCCAACTGTATATATAGTGTGTATTAAGTTGTTTACTTTCGGATTTAGTATCTAATTTGGAAGCTATCCTGGAGATATTATTTCTGATGTCATGTCCTCCTACTGAAATCCTTTATTTTCCTTGCTTATAGGATGTGTATTTTATTAATAATAGAAATGCTGCTTTGCACTGCTAATGCAAGGATTTTCAGCACCTCTTTATTCCAAATGGAGGATTCCTGCCTTCTCACAACTAAAATGGATGTTACCTGTGGCTTCACTAAACGAATGCCACTATTCTCTGAATAAAATTATTTCTATTTCCTTAAAGGTTGCCTGTTGCTTTAATAACGATGCCAGCTAAAATCATTTCTCTCCGCCCCGCTAATTCCTACTGTTTGTGACTCCAATACTATTCCTCATTTATTCCATGTTTTTGTCCTGAATGATTCCTGCTACGTGTGGTTTTGATAAATGTTTCCCACCTCTCCTTCAGTTTTAACAATTCATCCCCTGCCTTTTCTACAGCCTTATGAAAGTCTACTAACTTCCTTCTTCTCATTAGATCTTGTCTGCAGGGACTCTGAATGCCCCTTTATTAATTCAATTATTCTGTGACACTTGATGCTCCCTATTCTAATTGTGCTTATGGTGCCTGCATGCAATGTCTCCAACACTTGACCTAAGCTGCAAGTGTTTTTCTTTATATCTAGCTTTTCCTGCCAGTAATGAAAATACCCTTTGCCCATCAGGGATTTTAACTCGAAGTCTCCGATGACAGCTTGCTCGGAATCCCTGATTCAGGGCCACACCTACAGAACAGCGCTACCAGATACAATCTGTGCTTGCCGTGGAGAGCCTGATATTCTAGCTCCAGGGAGTTCCTACCTTTTCTTGCCGCTGTGGGCCCCTGTCCTGGTATGTAATGCTCTTATTACCAACTGTAGATTCTGCCTTGTTGCATCTTGCCATGAGGATTTCTTCTGTAGAGTTCTTGAATGTTCAGTTCTTCCTAATGCCTGTTTCTATAAGCAAGATTGTTAAAAATATTTCTGAACAAGTCTTAAGGATTACACCAGCTATTGTGTGGCATGAAGCAGCAAAACAGAAGCTGTACTATCACTCGATGGGAGGGTAGTAGGGTAGAGTATTTATTTCATAAATACAAGTGACAGTGAGATGTATGTAAGTCACCACACTTTGACGTCACTTTAATTACTGAAATTAAAAGAAAGAAATTGAGACAAAGTTTAAAACAAAGTTCAAAGTTCATCTTTTACTTCATCCACAGCTTCTGGGTTTGTGGACTGGCTATGGGACACTGCCACCAAAGAAAGGATTTCCAGATTGGACCCACCATGCTGCCAATACTGAAGCCAACACCGACGCCACTGCATCGCCACCATAGCAAGGAGGGACAGATTGGACCCACCAAGTATCCAACACCGAAGCCACTGCCTCATTGCTCATCGTGGGGTTGGTTTGCTACTTAACTGTCACTGTGGTGTGGGCTTTACCTCCAGCAGAGTATTTACACCTGATGTGGCGTGCTTACTTTGGCTCCCGTAACACAAGAACTAGTAATGTTGCATTGAATGCTTCAACAGATGTTTTAATGTAGCTCCTGGTTTATAATATACTTCACAATCACAGCCACTTTAGTTTCTGGGCTTATATTTTTGAGCTATTCAGTTAGAAAAAGGAGCACACTTTCAGCAGCAAATGGCTCCAGATGGAGTCCAAGTCCTTTATACCCTCAGGTCACACGGCATGTCATGGTGAGGATATCATATAAATCTCTTAAAAATATACTGCATGCTATGGGACATAGCACACCAGCTGCCCTCATTTTCTTTCCTGGTAGATCTACAGGGCCTGCTTGGTACAGTGTGGTACAGGAAAACCACAGGGTAACTGAGAAGAGGCTGAAATGATGTAGTTTGTTGCAAGTTAGTAACAAAGTACAAGTCACACTGCTATAGTTAACATTGTCCCACGTCCTCAGACCAGACAGAGTTAGTGGGAAATGTTACCTTTGGAGGCTTTCTCTGTGTGAACTTCCAGACCAGGAACCTACCTAACTGAAGCAGTCTAGTCCTGGCCCAGAATTCATGCAGTCAGCAGTAGAGTGCATCAGTGTTGGGACCAAACCCTCTTTTTCCAATACAGATGCCACATTCCAATATTTTAAAGTACCTGTAAGTACTTTGAGAGAAGGTACAAGGGTGGACGAGTCCAGTGCCAAGTGGGAGGATGCATGTGTTATGACTGCATCATTCCTGCAGAATTCCAAGAGATAATGAAACAGTCTCTCTGCTCATGGTCACAAGATGTGTTGAGTAAGATTCACCTGCCTTAATGGTGCATGTGATAACATTGCAGTGTCCAAGGTTCACTGGTTATCTCTGTTCCTTTCAGTTTAAAAGGAACACGTTCTCTGTAGATAAGGAGGGGTCAGAAGTGCTGCAGTGTTTCGAAACACACCTCTCATAGCATCAATATGTACATGAAAGCTGAGCTCTGTATGAATCTGCCATCTGTGCTCAAGAATGTTGGGAAGAGAGGTGAACAGGAAGCTGGAGGGACTGACATTTACATTCCTCAAACACTGAAGATGAGAGTAAACTACAGGATTGGTACTCACTGAAATTCTGATAAAGTTCTGGATTTAGTGCCCACACTCCCACTCAACACCATCACCTCACATGGCACAAGGGAGCAAACAGTCTGTGGAAGGGGCTGACTGATCTCCTGGCTAACCCAATCTGCAAGAAAACACACACACACACACACACACACACACACCTCAAAAAATTCTCTGCTCCATCTTTCTCACTGTGCAAAAACGTGTTGAGACCATGCAGAAGTCTTGATGCTCTGTCTGTCCTGAGAAGTTGAAAAGTGGCAATTATGCAGCATCTGAACATTTCTCTCCACCCCTGTAAATGCACCCTACTTATTAGGGAGGCAAAGACTTCATAGAGAGTTCTGACTGATTTAACTCAATAGTTAGCCAGGAAGAACTAGAGGAACTAAAACCTACTGTAACTCTTGGATAAATACACATGCATGCACATACACAATCTACTGCCCTCAGCCGACCTTCCTGAAGGATCAACAGCAGATATACAGACAAATTGTACATAGAGGTGAGATCCTCAGAGTTATCCTCCCACTTGGCAGTGGACTCGTCCTCCTACATACCATCTCTCAGCATCCGCCAAAGTACTTACAAATACTTTAAAATATTTGAATGGGACATCTGTATTGGAAAAAGGGGTATGGTTCAGACTTGAAACGTTAACTCAGGATTTTCTCTCCACAGATGCTACCAGACCCAAGTTTCTCCAACATTTTTTTATTTTTGTTTCAGATTTCCAGCATCCACAGTTATTCTGCTTTTATTACAACATGGATGAATCTGTTCTATACTGACAAACATACACACCATTTGTAAAGACTGCTGCATGCAAGGCAACAGGAGGCTACAACTGCAGTTAAATCTCTCTAGACAGACAGCAATGGACAAAATGGATTCCCTCACAAAGGTACAACAGCCAGGGCAGCCACAACAGGCTGAATGGACTCTTTCTGTACTTGCTGTAT
>NC_063354.1:29778263-29780147 GCF_021869965.1 Rhincodon typus
ATCAAGCCGCACAATATCCTGGTTGCAAAATGCTGCTAACCTCAGCATGCTATGAGGGTCAGTCCAACATGGTAATACTGTGGCTTTAATTGCCCCTGGATTTGGGAATGTTCCCTGGATTTGGGAATGTGTTTGAATAACCCGGCTATCCACAAACTCTCAGTGACCACAATCCTGACAGACTGCCAGTACTGTCATCTCTATTCTACTGTAAATGTTAATATGTCTCTTATTTATTTATCACAAGTGATAAATGAATCTCCAAATATGTTTCTTTACTTATAACATTTAGTTTAATTAATTTATCCAATTGGGTTTATTTTCTTGAAGTTAATGGTTTGGTTTTTATCCAGGCCTTGTATGTGTTATTTTAAATTTCCTACTTGTATAATTAAGTGTAACTGACTCTGAGTGGTTCATTTCTGGCACGATGAATAAGGAGGCCACAGCCCAGGAGAATCTAAATAGGGTAGAGGACCAAATGGGCTCTGAAAATGCAGATGAACAAATCTCAAAATGCAGTGATGCAGGTAAATGCAGCCAAGAAAAAACATGGAGACTAAACACTGAGGTTCATTTTAAAGGGTTCGTTTCAATTGAAAAGTCAAGAAGTTATGTTAATCTTGTATAGAACCTTGGTCAGATCACACTTGGAGGATTGTAATTGTTTAAAAGGGCCTGATTTCACATAATGCTGTACAACAATACTCTATACTGTACACAACAACTCAATGCAAACAGCCTCCATAAGGAAACCGATGAAGGTATAGTTCACAAGGATGTTTACCAGACCCAAGGGATTATAACCATCAAGTGGGATAGAGACGGTTATAGCTCATATCCTTCACTTACACTGGACAGACGTGATGATAATTAGGAAGAAGAGGATGTAAAGAGTTCAACCTCTTTGCTTCTCATTTTTACCAAACCAGCAATAATCTCTCATCCTTTGTTTGTGGTTTTATTTTTTTCACATTCTAGCCCCGAGCAAAGCTGTATAAAACCCCTGCAGCAGATTTTTTAATATGCTCTTGATAACCTACACTATTACTTATATGGATTTGTGTATCTGTCTGTAAAAGCCTCTTTCACAGCCAATCAACTCCATTTACAAACTTACTTTCCAAAACATAAGGGGAGGCTTGTTTAGAGTCAAGGAAGAAGGCAAAGGAGGGGTGTTGGTGGGTGAAGGGGTTGATTTGGTTAATTGAAAGGGAGGGTGTAGTGTAGAAATTGAGGGGTTATGAGAGGTGGAGATAGGGAGCTATGGGCCACAGGTAAGCACATTCATCTTGATAATACACTTGAATAAGAGTTGACCAACATGTGGGGAGAAAGTGTAGGGTCATGTTGAAGTTATGGTATTTGACCAGTACCAATAGTTCTAGGTATTAAGATAATAACATAAAAGAGATCATTTCACTCATTGAGCCCATGTCAGTTTAAGCCAACAATTCAAATTACTCTATAGTAAACTGTGACAGTGAATTTAATATATTTGTGATTTGTAGACTGCCTGGCCTGCAAAACCACAATGGTCATGGATGCATCACCTGGTTTACTAATGTTCTTCAGGGAAAGGGATCTACTGAATTTACCTGATCTTGCCTACATGTGATTCTAGTCGTACATGTATATTGTTGAATCCTAATGCCTTCAGGACAATTAGGGACTGGCAATAATAAAGTGCTGTCTATGAGAACCACAGCCACAAAATAAATAAAGAAAACATCAGGATCAGGATTCTTTGGGTGAATTTTCTTCAATCACAGACTCATTCTGAGGGCAATAGTTTCCTCACAGCTCATTACCATCCCCTAATGCCATCCCTCATCCCAATCCCCTATTCCCATCCCTCGTCCTAATCCCCTATTCCCATCCCTC
>NC_063354.1:29780157-29903316 GCF_021869965.1 Rhincodon typus
AATCCCCTATTCCCATCCCTCATCCCAATCCCCTATTCACATCCCTCATCCCAATCCCCTATTCACATCCCTCGTCCCAATCCCCTATTCAGATTCCTCGTCCCAATCCCCTATTGCCATTCTGTAGGATGTTCAGCTCCCAAGCTGGACATTCAGGATAAGTCACTCCTTGGTCATACAATTTTATTGCACCCAACGAGATATGTTGCTCCATTTGACTGTCAGCCTTGGCTCAGAGTTAACATTCTCACCTGCATCAGAACACTGTGGGTTCAAGGCCCATTTCGGGACTTGAGCACCAATCTGAGGCTGGCTCTCTAATCCAGTACTGAAGAATTCCTCACTGTCAGAAATGCTGCCCATCAGATGAGATGCTAAAGCAAGGCCATGTATGCCCCCTCTGGTGGATGTAGTAAATCAAAAAGGGAAAAGGCAGCTACAAGGAGTCAGGCTGCGGATCAGCCTGATCTGATGATAAAACAGGACAATTAAATAGCTTACTCATTTTCCTATTCTCTATGGCACCATTCAAAAGAGTAGTGGAATTCTCTCCAGTATCTTGCCTCAACCAACATTATAAAAGCAGGTGATCTGGTCTTTATCATATTGTTGCTTGAGGGAGTTTGCTGTGTATAAATTAGTTGCTGCGTTTCCTACAATAGGGACTGACGCATTTTGGGAGATCCTGCAGTGCTGGAAGATAGAAAATAAATGCAAGTCTTTATGTCAAGGGAGCCACATGAGAGGGTTATTGCAAAAAATGTTTATCACTCAGAGAGCCACAACTAGCTATGGTTCCAATGCGCTTATGTCACAATAATGGACTGATTGCTCAGAAATGTATCTGTTCTCAGAAGTTATTCACCACAAAGCAAAATTAAATGTATCCAACAACAGCAAATAGTCACACAAAGCCAATTTACAGAAATTAACTTCAATGAATGTCAAACTGTTTGGCTTCCATAGGATCTCAGTGAGTTGGTGACAATCCAGAGCAGATGCAGGACAGGTTCAATTATCAGTTATTAAACAACAGCAGGAATATCCCTCCTAATGGCGCCTGTGCCACGGAATACAATGGAGGTAATGTTGCAAATGTCTACCCCCCCACCCAGTCACAGTACTGCTGTGCTCTGGACATTGCAGGGATGTGAAAGGTGCTACATAGTGCCATATAGTGCTATTTTTTTCATTTACTTTGCCATTCTGCCACCGGTGTGATGACACATCAGCTTGAAGCGGCAGTAACCCTTATAGAGTGGAATTTTCCAGTCAAAGCAGAGCTGTAATGATTTCATGGACACCATAATATTTCAATGTCACAAAATAATTCTGTGCTCCCAGTGAGAGTTTACAGAAATTCTCAGAAACTGAGCTAAGTTAACAATCTAATAAACATCAGCGGATAGTCACACATTAAAATGCAAATACGTAAACACTTTAATAGGGAAAACAGATCAGAAAAATAATTAGAACAGGCATAGGCTATTAAATTCAGCCTCCTCTCCTACATTCCTTATCCCACCTATCCATCATCTCCCAATATTCCAGAATCTCCATATAATAACCTTCTTCATATGTCCCTCAATCCCTAACCAGCTACCTCCTCCCATATTCCTCACTCCCCACCTACCCACTTTCTCCCTCATTTCACCAACCCCACCTATCCACCTTCTGCCCATTTTCTTCAATTCCTCTTACCCCAACCTCACTCTATGTCCTGTCACTTCTCAAGGGCAGTTAAGAAGGGGTAATAACACTGGCCTTGCCAGAGGTGCTCACTTGCCATGAATGGGAAAAGTTAAAAATGAGTTTAGGAGGGCAAAATGGGGACGTCTCATTTGAATCTGTCGTTAAATCTCTTAGGTGTAGAAAATTGCAAGGCGCATAAGTTAGAGTAGATAGGAAGAAATGTTTCCACTTTGGAGAGGGATCAATAACCGGAGGACATAGTTTTAAGGTAAAGGGCGGGAGGTTTGGAGGAGATTTAAGGAATAATGTTTTCACTCAGGGGGTGGTGAGTACCCTGAACTCTTTGAAAGAGTGATCAAGGCAGCAACCTTCACAATGTTTCAGAAGTACTTAGATGATCACTTGAAGAGCAATAGCACACAAGAGTTAGAAAATGCACAAGGGTAGATAGGCATGTGATGGTCCATTACATGGACACAATGGGTCAATGGGCCTCTTTCCATGCTATAAAACTCAAAACAGCCTAACGGGTTGACAAGAAGCATTACAGAGAGGGTTTATGGTACTTTACCCCACAATTTGATGACTTCTGCATCTAGTGAACGGAAGATCAGAGCAAAGCCAACACATCAGATGGAAACTAGTGCCGCAAGACAGGCTGAGAGAGTTAAAAATATTTATCATGTGACAAACTTCCACTTACAGGCACAGGTAATTTTGTGCTCATCCAGTTGAGGGATGTCAATATTTGAAATTAGGAATTTGGAATTTCAAAAACTAGACTTGGCAACAAATACTGTTGGAATAGGCACAACATGTGTTAGACACAGTTGAACCCTGGATATAGAATGGAGCCAAGGGAAGGTGGTTTATGTCTGTCACTGCACAACACAGGTACAGTACACTATTGGTGGGGATAGGTCTGTTGCAAAGAAACATTTAGTCATAGAGTCACAGTCATAGAGTCATACAGCATGGAAACAGACCCTTTGGTCTAACCAGTCCATGCCAAACATAATCCCAAACTAAACTAGTCCCACCTGCCTGCTCCTGGTCCATAACCTTCCAAATCTTTCCTATTCATGTACTTATCCAAATGTCTTTTAAACGTTGTAATTGTACCCACATCCACCACTTCCTCACGAACAACTGTCTGTGTAAAAAAATTGCCCTCTCATGTCTTTTTTAAATCTCTCTCCTCTCACCTTAAAAATGTTGCCCCAGTCTTGAAATCCCCCATCCTACAGAAAAGACAACTACCATTAAGTCTATCTATATCCCTCATTATTTTATAAACTTCTATCAGGTTGCCTCTCAACCTCCTATATTCCAGTGAAAAAAGTCCCAGCCTTTCTTTATAACCCAAACCTTTCATACCTGGCAACATTCTGGTAAATCTCTTCTGAATCATCTCCAGCTTAATAATATCCTTCCCACAACTGGGTGACCAGAACTGGACACAGTATTCGAGAAGAGGCCTCACCAATGTACTGTACAACCTCAGCATGACTTTCCAACTCATATTGTTGGAAATATGACTCAGTGGTAAGCACAAGTCTGTCACTGCATAACACTGGGTTACATCACTGGTGGCACAAATCTGTCACTGTACAACACAGGGGTACCATACTGGTGGGTACATTTCTGTCATTGTATCATGGTGGTGTATGGTACTGGTAGGTGCAGGTCTGTCACCGTAAAACATTGGGATATAATATTGGTGGGTGCTGGTCTGTCACTATATAACACTCCATATCCTTTGATATATAATACATCAAACATTAGCCTTAAAAGTGAAAATTTCAATGGCAAGAGGCAGTGAAATAAAAATCCGATTATTCTATTTCTATTAGGGTTTGTTAAGGAGTAAATGTTGACCAAAATCGCCCCTTTTCAGCAAATAATGCCATGCAATCAGATGGGGTATTGGTTCTGATCTGAAAGTTGACATCCAGAGGACAGTGCTCATTGGCAACTACACTCTACAATTTGCAGAGGTCTAGATTGGGTCCTGAGGCAAAGCCAGACTGCTGCTCATTGAGCCATGGCTGGCTCTGTTAATGCTGGTGGGAACCAGTCAAGAGAATTAATAGGATTTTCATACATGGTGGCACAACCCACAGTCCTTTCAATCAAGGGATGAAATCCTTTGCTGGGGCTGGGTGGCAGGGTAGGGTGGAAATGTTTCCTGATTGTCTGCTGTAACCAACTGATGAGCGAACACCCACAAGTAACTGCAGGATGCCATCCATGTTGTTTCCATGCTGTATCCGTGGATTTTTTGAAGAAGTTACACTGATTACCAGGAGAGGTCAGTTTTGCACTGCAAGATTTTCAATGAGATAGAGGCTGTAAGAAATTGCATCTAATGTCCCCTACATTGTATTGAGCTGTTGAGGGCAGTGCTGCATGGTAAAATATAAACTATTCTCAGCAACAAGAGGAGGATGGGGAGGGACACAGCAGGAGCTCTCTACCTCTGTCTTGGAAACTCCAGGTGAGCAGCCCACAACCTTCTGGCAGCGGGGAGCGGGTGAATTCCTGATCTTTACTACCCTTCATTAGAAGAAGTGCTTCCTGATTTCACTCCTGAACAGCCAAGCTTAAAATATGTTTTGAGGTAATAAAATCAAACACAGTATATGGCTACAGTATAACCAGAAATTTGAACTTATTGGCACGGCTAGGATCTAACAAGCAAACTGACAGGATCTAATCACAATTCTGTTTTCAACTAGAACATCACTGCCCTTATATTCCACTTACAGGCAGCAAGCCCAAGAGTCTATGACCAGCTTGTTGCACGGTGGACTGCAAAGTGCAGATCTGTGACTTTTCCAAAGAAAAACTGTCACAGTGACCCATTAAATGATTAATTCCTCCATAACAATCAAAACCTATATGACCGATCTGTCATGTAACAAAAATGGCCTTATAATTGATGCATTACTTGAGGATGGATGCCATCAACAATTACCTGCTTTATATGTAACCAACACTATTGCTACAACCAGCAAAGTACACGAACCCAACAAAATCTGTAACAAATGCAGGTTATCACACATATGCAGAAACTGTCCAGCTTTTCTTCTTATCTGTAAGGCATGTGGCGCCATGGGACACTGAGCACATGGGCAGGAAATCTAATTCTGAAGTTCAAGCTGGACCCCAGAATGAAACACAGGTAACCAATAAGATGGTACAACACAACAACACTGGCAGCGAGGAAAGGGTTAACATATAAATGAAGTTCATAGTCAATCAAGAGAAAGGCAAATTTCAGAAAATGATTGAACTTTTAAAATTGTTAATCTCACACACCGTGTCAATGGATTAAGGTGATCAGAAGATCTTGCCACCATTAATAGCATTTGTCCTGAAAAAACAGGGTGACACACATTAAAACTAAAACTGACATGAGTGCTCATATCAGCTTATTGTCTCTATCCTATCCTGAAAGACATGCTACAGCCTACAAGAGACATTTCACGGCATATCACCAACTCTATGCAAGTTTATCTCGGCTTCCTGAAAACTTCGACCTGGTAGGTACCAAAGTTTCAGCACTGGCAGGAATTACCAGTCTGCACAAATCTGACAAAATTGTTAGCGTGTGAATCTATGCTCTGGCCAGGGATGAATCAGGATATTCAACAACTCTGGAATGCATGTGAGGCATGCCGAATGTCTCAACACTAACCCAGGAAGCTTCCACATCTACACAATGTTCCATCTACTCCTTGGATGAAAGTAGCAATAGACCTATTCATACCACAACAGAATATTACATCTTCAGATGAATTACTTGTCTACATTTCCTATTGTTCAATGACTTAACAATACAATGACTGTAACCGCTGATGACTTGATGAGTGCTATTTTCAGTTTATTTAGCGGCCCAATCTGATAATGTCTGAGAAAGGACTGCAGTACACTGGCAAGCCAATTCAAGATTTGTATTACGTGGGGAGTGACTCAAATTACATCATTACCCCACTATCCATGCTCAAGTAGTCTAGCAGAATGTATGGTACATCCTACTAATTCAGCTAATGATTAAAGCGGCAGGCAACAAGTCAAGAATTTCCCATTGCATTGATGTATTTCTGTGCAAAACCACTGCAGAACAGATTACCATCCACGCACAAGAAGACAAGTGTGAACTAGCTTGCCCAGTAACCAACTCTCTAACCCTTCTAAGACAGAAGACATTCTTCTTCACAGATGGAGGAGAATTAAAAACATACGTGACAAATGAGCAGGTAGGTAACTAACGAAACTATGCACTGGGCAGAGAGAGTGAGTTAGAAATACAACACTTGGATACCAGCAAAGGTTTCTAAAATATGCAACCAGCTCAGGTCATATTACTCAGCCAGCTCAGACCAATGTACGACACATAAATCTTACATGAGCGTGTCAGTAACAATATTAAGGCATGCAAAATAATAATAGGGTAATTCTATTAAGGGATTTCAACTACCTCAGTATTAATTGGGATAATCATAGCATATAGGGCTTACGGGGGGAAGATTTCTTGAAATATAAGATTAAATATAAAATTTGCCCATTTATATCCTGTATATGAAAATCAGCACAAATTCAACCCACCCAATTACTGCTCCATCAGAGTACTCTCGATCATTAGTAAAGTGATGGAATGTGTCAACAACAGTGTTATCAAGCAACACTTGCTCAGCAATAACCTGCTCAGTGACGCCCAGTTCGGGTTCTGCCAGGGCCACTCAGCTCCTGACCTCGTTACAGCCTTGGTTCAAACATGGACAAAACAGCCGAAATCCAGATGTGAGGTGAGAGTGACAGCATTTGTCATCAACCGAGTGTAGCATCAAGGAGCCCGAGCAAAACTGGAATCAATAGGAGTAAGAAGAAAAACCCTCCACTGGTTGGAATCAGACCTGGCACATAAGAAGATGGTTGTAATTGTTTGAGGTCCACCTCAGCTCCAGGACATCTCCGCAGGAGTTCATCAGATTAGTGTCCCAAGCCCAACCATCTTCAGCTGCTTCATCAATGACATTCCCTCCATCAAAGGTCAGAAGTGGGAATGTTTGCTGTTGATTGCACAGTGTTCAGCACCATTTGCAACTCCTCAGATGTTCAAATGCAACAAGACCTGGAAAATATCCAAGGGTTGGGTTGACAAGTGTTCAAGGTGACACTGTGGGAGCATTTTTGTGATGCTGACCTCAACATTAGGTGGTTAGATTATTCTTATTGGAGATTGTCTCTTATTGGAGATGGTCGTTGCCTGGCATTTGGGTGGTGTGAATGTTACTTGCCCCATGACATTCAATGATTTTACCATCAGTGAATCTCCCACTATCAAAACCCTGGGGGTTACCATTGACCAGAAACTCAAATGGACTCACCACATAAACACAGTGGCTACAAGAACAAGCAAGAGGCTAGGAATATTGCAGCAGTTAATTCACCTCCTGACTCCCCGACACCTGTCCACGATCTACAAGGCACAAGTCAGGAGTGTGATGGAATACTCCCCATTTGCCTGGATGAGTGCAGCTCCAACAATATGCAAGACATTTGACACTATCCAGGACAAAGTAGCCTGCTTGAATGACACCACATCCACAAGCATCTACTCCCTCCATCACTGTCACTCTGTAGCAGCAGTGTGTTCTATCTACAAGATGCACCACAGATATTTGCTGAAGATTCTTAGACTGTACCATCTAGAAGGACAAGGACAGCAGAAATATAACCATCCGCAAATTCACCTCCAAGCCACTCACCATTCTGATATCCAGGAAATATATTGCATTCCTTCATTGTCGCTGGGTCAAAATCCTGGTATTTCCTCCCTATGGGTATTGTGGTCTACCTATAGAAGATGGACTGCAGGGGTTCCAGAAGGCACCTCGCCACCACCTTTCAAGGGCAACTAGGGACATGTGTTAAATGCTGGCCAGCCAGTGACATCCACGTCCCATTTAGAGTGAAATGTAGGAGTATCAAGCCTAGAGAACCCTGGATATCTAGGAATATTCAGGACTGGATAAAAGGGAAAAGAGATATATAACAGGTACAAAAAGAGCAAAGCATCCTTAGAGGAGTATCGAAAGTGTAGGAGACCAAAGAGGGGCATGAGAAAATGCTGGCACACAAGATTAGGGAGAGCCTCAAGATATTCTATAAGCATATCAAGGAGAAAAGAATAATCAGGAAAAGAACCTATTGGGGACCAAGGGGGCAATCTGTGTGTGAAGTCAGAAGATATTGGTAGAATGTTAAATGAGTTTCATATTTCTCTTTACTTGGAAGAAAGAGGATGCAAGTACAGAATTCGAGAAGTTGGACTGTGAAGTTCTTGAGCAGATTGGTATAAGAAGTGAAGAGGTATTGGAGGTTTTGGTGGATTTAAAAGTTGACAAATCCCCAGGTCCAAATGAATTTATCCCAGGCTGCTGTAGGGAATGAGGAAGGAAATTACAGGGGCCCTGAACCAAATTTTTAAATCGTCTCTGGCCACAAGAAAGGTGTCAGAGGACTGGAGGCCAGCTGATGTAGTTCCACTTTACGAGAAAGGTGGTAGAGATAGACCAAGAAAATGTACACCAATGACCCTAATATCAGTGTAGGGAAACTATTGGAGAAAACAATGAAGGAGAAATTTAATCTGCATTTGGAGAGACAAGGTTTGATCAGTGGTAGTCAGCATGGCTTTGTCAGAGGGAGGTCATGCCTAATAAGTCTGGTGGAATTTATTGAGGAAGTGACCAGTGTTTGGTTGAGGGAGGGCAGTTGATATAGGAAGGATATTATTAAATTGGAGAGGGTTCAGAAAAGATTCACCCGGGTGTTGTTGCGAGGACTGAAGAGTTTGATTTATTAGTAGAGGCTGGAAATGCTGGGATTGTTTTCCCATAGGAAGTTGAGGGGTGACCTTATAGAGGCTTATAAAATCATGAGGGGCATAGATAAGGTGAAAAGCAAAGGTCTTTTCCCTAGGCTAGGGGAGTGCAAAACTAGGGGGCATATTTTTAAGGTGAGAAGAGAAAGATTTATAAGGGACCTGAGAGACAACTTTTTCACACAGACAGCAGTTCATATGTGAAATAAACTGCTAAAGGAAGTTGTAGATGAAGGTAGAGTTACATCAAAAGATGTTTGGACAGGTACATGAATAGGAAACGCTTAGAGGGATACGGGCTAACGCAGGCAAATGGGAATCGTTAAGTTTGGGAAACTTGGTCAGCACGGACAAGAAGGGTCTGCTTCCCTGCTGTATGACTCTATATGGATTTTGGCAAGGTCTTTGACTAGGTCCCTCAAGGGAAACTGTTAAAGAAAGTAAAAGCTCATAGGATCCATGGTAATTTGGCAAGCTGGATTCAAAATAGGCTTGGTGTCAGGACTCAGAGGCTGTTTGTGTCACTGGGTCCCAGTGTGCAATGGTATATCAGTGCTGGGTCCCATTGTTTATAATATTCATAAATAGCATAGATGAGAATATGCAGGGGATGATAAGTAAGTTTGCAGTGTCACAAAGATTGGCCCATTGGTTGACAGTGAGAAGGAAGGTGTTAGGTTACAGATTGGTCAGATGGTCAGATCAGTGGCAGAAGGAATTTAACCCAATAAGGTGAGACAATGGACTTTGGAAGAGGGAACAAGACAATTGGAAGCTCATGGGGATAGAGGGATCTTGGGGTGTTTGTCCACAGATCTCTGAAATTGGCAGGACAGGTTAATAAGGTAGGTAAGAAGGTGTACAGTATGCTTGCATTTATCAGTCTTGGCATAGATTATGAGAGCAGGGAGATCACGTTGGAGCTGTACAGAACTTTGTTTGGGTCACAACTGGATTACTGTGTGCAGTTCTAGTCACCACACTATAGGAAGGATATGATTGCAGTAGAGGTGATGCAATGGAGATTCACCAGGACTTTGCCTGGGATGGAGCATTTCAGCTATGAGGAGAGGCTGGATAACCTTGGGTTGTTTTCTTTAGAACAGGGAAGGTTGAGAGGGAAATGTACTCAAGGTGTATAAGATTATGAGGGGCATTGACATGATGACAAGAAAGCAGCTGTTCCCCTTAGTCAATGGGTCAATAACAAGGGGCATAACTTTAAAGTGAAAGGCAAGAGGTTTAAAGGGAATTTGAGGAAATCATTTTTCACCCGGAGGGTGGTGAGGGTCTGAAATACACTGCTTGAGAGGGTAGTTGATGCAGAAAACCTCACAACCTTTAGAAAGTATTTGGGTGAGCACTTGAAGTGTCATAACAGTGTCATGACCTAGTGCAGGAAAGTGAGACCAGTGTAGGCAGTAGTATATTGTTGGCAGTCAGACTCGATGGGCCAAAGGGCCTCTTCTGTACTGTATGATTCTAAGAATACTCAGAGGATGATTGTGGGTCATACTGAGTGAAAGCAATCAGCAGCAGGACAACACAGTTACTAAACAAGTGCAACAACATATGTTTTTTTTGGGACAAAGGGATGTTGTGCTATGTCTTACAGTCAGTATGTCAGTTTGCCATTAAAAGAAATGTTCATGAAATCATCACTATTTCATAGCATGTGACTCAAGTGTACAAACAGCTCATATTCCATCTTATGTCAGATCACTTGAAGCATGACACTCTACTGGTAGCATGCTGCTCTGTTCATGTCCAATAGATTAAAATTAGCCCAGATACTTAGTGTGCTTGTGGAATGTAATGCTTGCACATAAACATTTTTGTAACTAATGTCTACGGATTATCTACACCTAGTTTCTTAAGCTACGGGAGATTTCATAAGCAATGTTGCATCAGGCAACACCCTGTCGGAGGCAACTTTGCACTAACTATCAACTATCAACTCAAGCCTGGATGTTTCTGTCACTTCATGAATTAATGTGGGGAAAAGTAGAGATTCCAGTAGACACCCGTAGATTTCCACTAGTGAATTCCTGCCAGAATGTACATCAGTCATCACCACTCTATCACCCCTCCTCAATCCTCAATTCCTAACAGATGTTATAAGGCTCTCTCCAATTCCATGCAAATAATGTTATTAAAACCTTTTTGAAAGTCCATATAATATCCATTGAAATTCCTATATTCAGATTGTTCCCTATGAAAGGAAACATGGAAAAGAAAGTCAAAATCACCTGGGGAGAATCTCTAAGTCAGGTATATCAATAAATTAAACATTTTGAAAACAACAAGCATCAAATTCATGTCACATGCAACTTAACATCCATTGCCAGGGAACTGGCATATAGTAAATGATTATGTATCTGAACATTAATAATATGTAGGTCAGGTGGAGAGAGATTGATTTTTTAATGAACACTTCACAGTAATTCAGATCCATACAATCATATCCCGGCAACAACATGTAGGTTACATATCTTCAATCTCAGCTCTTCAGGAACTATTTTTCACCATCGATCCTAAACAGAGTTTTAGAAAATCAAATAAAAACAAATTTTCACAGATGCTGGAAATCTGAAATGAAAACATAATGTGCTGGAGAAACTTAGCAAGTCAGGTACCATCTGCAGAGAGAGAAGCAGAGTTAACATTTCAAGTCTAATATGGTTTTTCTTTGGAAAATCTGTTGTTTTCCTTAGGCTGAGAAGGTTAAGGGGAGATCTGCTGGTGATGTTCAAGATCATGAATTGTTTTGACAGAGTAATTAAGGTCATATTATTTCCAATGGCTGCAGGAACATTAACCAGAGGACACAGATTTAAAGTGATTGACAAAAGGCAAAGTTGGGGTGAGGGGTTTGGGGGGATTGGGAATGAGTATTTACTTACTCAGTATTGTAATCTCTAGCGTAGAGTGCTGCCTAAAAGGGTAATAACGGAAAGCAGATTCCATGGCAACTTTCAGAATAGAATTGGATTAATATTCCAAGGGAAAATATTGCAGGACAGTGGGAACATGCTGGGTAGTGAGACTAATTGGATAGTTCATTCAAGGCGCTGGCATAAAAATAATGGACCAAGTGGTGTCCTTTTATGCTGTACTAATCCATGATTTTACACAGAGTACAAGTTTCAGATCATCCCTGTTTACTTTCTCTCTCTCTCTCCCACCCCTTCCTTATCGCCACGATCATTCCCGCTGTTCATTGCCCCTCTGTCCCTTCTTTGCCATTTCCCCTCCCTGCATCCCTCCAAACCCCACCCACCCCCATGCTCCTTTCACTCCCTCCTTTCATCGTGACATAGGTTTGCCGTCTGAATAAAGCTGGGGTTAATCGCAGTGCCCACACAGACACACACACAAGCCTCTCATCCCCCCACTCCCAGCAGCCGGCCGCGGTATAAACTCTGCCAGCGGACTGAACCCACCGCCACTGCATCAACCAGAAGCGCCGCTTGTCCCTGACCTTGGACAGGGAGCCGCCGTTGCTGCTGCTCACAAACTGCAGCGCTCCCCGTCCCCTCCATAGCCACCGGCTACTCACCTGATCTACCGGCGCTGGGGAGAGATGTGTACCGCCCCATGTGTCTCCTCCGGGGGCTTCGGCTGCCCTCAGTCCGCACTCCAAGCCCTCTCTCGCTGATTCATTCCCGGCTCTGTGTGTGTGTGTGTGAGGTTTTGTTTTGGAGGGGGGTGTGTGGGTAAAAGGAGACGCACTCGCGTCTATCTGATGCAGACGGTGCAGTCTCCTCCTCCCGTCCTGAAGCGAATGCTGGCAGCTTTCACAGCGAAGCTTCGCCCAAAGAGCACACACACACACACACAGAGGGAACTGAGTGAGGAGGAGAGTGAGTGAGCATGAGAGAGGGAGGGTGAAGGAGCTCATTGCAGGGAGTCAGACCCTCTGATGCCTGCAGCTTCTCATCAATTAACTCAAAACAATCCCAAATGCTGACGGGAGAGGAAGGATTTCCCTGGGTAACCGGGATAACTAGGGCCAACGATACTGTAGTTGGATTGGCACTTACAGAACATTCCATCAGAGACAAGGCAAAATGTGAGTCAGTTTTCCTGATATTCCCCCACCGCAGAGCTGAGAGAAAGCAAAGCGCAATTCTCTAAAACACTTTTCACCATCCCAGGAGCCTGCACAGGTCACAAACCTTTGGCCATTCAGTAAGATCACTGTGAATCTTCTGGGCACTGCCTTCCTGCCCTATCCATATTGCCCTTGAAAAACCTGAATGCTCAAAAATCTGTCCTTCTTAGTCTTTCTGAGGTGAGAACAGGCATGGTCCAGAGAAGTCAGACTAGAACATATGACGTAGGAGTAGGCCATTAGGCCCCTCAAGCCTGCTGAGGTGGAAAGCTGCAGAGAGAGAGGAGGGCAGTGACAGTCCTGGAAGCAATGGCTTGATATTCACTAATGGGGCCATGGTCCAAGGGGAGGAAGTGTCCAAGAGTTGACATTCAGCGTCTACTATGTAGAAGTCACTTTGCCAGACAACAGCATCCCTTTCATTAGGCCTGTTTTTGTTTAGGAATGACTGGAGAGTCCTTGGGGGGACTCCCAATTGCACATCAATCCCAACCTCATTCCAGGAGTTTCTGATTTTCACCAGGGCCTTTTAAAGGTGCAGCCCATTTGGTACAATGCACAGGTGTACTTCCAACATGGCCAGCTCCATAGATGGGACAGCAATATATCCTAGACCCATTTAATCTTAAAGAAGTCAATATAAATCTTCAAAGAGTTAAAGTTCACAGTAATGAAAATTGTACTCTGGAGCCACTTCTTCAGGTGAAGCTAGGGATTTTCCTGCCTCCCAGTAGCCACTTCAGTTCGGACAATTCAGACTGCAGTGTTGGACCTGAGAAATTGAAGTGCAGAAGTTTAGAAGGAGACAGTATTCAGTGAGAGACGGGAGCAGAGGAATTATGATAATTAATGTCATGCTGGCAGTTCTTAATGAAAAGACCAAGAGAGAATAAAAGGACAGAGGGAAGAGTGGGAGGTGGGAGAGAGAATACTTGAGCATCTGTAAGTGTAGGGTAACATCTCCTGGCCAAAGAAATGGCTACAGAGACAAAGGTGAACAAAGAAGAGCTCAACATGGTGCCAATCACAAAATTCATTAAAGTGAAGGTGTAAGAGCATATAACTAAGTCCTTTGCTCAAGACAGATCATTTAGTGTCAGAGAAGGGGAAGAAGGTAGTGTAAATCTAGCATGAGATGAGTTTGAGGAAGGGATAGGTCAGGGAGAAATCAAGTGAGATCTGTGTAGTTTGAGCTTGTGATTTTTCACACCTGAAATGAAGACAAGAAGTTTTTTGGTCAAAGCATGAGATCCAAAGAATGAAATTAAATGGCAGAGCAGGACAACAATGGAACGGAATGAATCAGACCTGAAGAGCTTAAACTTTGCTATATTATTAATGTTGTTTCAGAGATAGTAAGAACTACAGATGCTGGAGAATCTGAGATAACAAGGTGTAGAGCTGGATGAACACAGCAGGCCAAGCAGCATCAGAGGAGCAGGAAGGCTGATGTTTCGGGCCTAGACCCTTCTTCAGAAATGGGGGAGGGGAGGGGTTTCTGAAATAAGTAGGGAGAGAGGAGGAGGTGGATAGAAGATGGATAGAGGAGAAGATAGGTGGAGAGGAGACAGACAGGTCAAAGAGGCGGGGATGGAGCCAGTAAAGGTGAGTGTAGGTGGGGAGTTAGGAAGGAGATAGGTCAGCCCAGGGTGGACGGACAGGTCAAGGGGGCGGAATGTGGACTTCACAAGCTTCAAAATCTCCCCTCCCCTTACCGCATCCCAAAACCAGCCCAGCTTGTCCCCGCTTCCCTAACCTGTTCTTCCTCCCACCTATCCACTCCTCCCACCTCAAGCCCCACCCCCATCTCCTACCTACTAACCTCATCCCGCCCCCTTGACCGGTCCGTCCTCCCTGGACTGACCTATCCCCTCCCTAACTCCCCACCTACACTCACCTTTACTGGCTCCATCTCCGCCTCTTTGACCTGTCTGTCTCCTCTCCACCTATCTTCTCCTCTATCCATCTTCTATCTGCCTCCCCCTCTCTCCCTATTTATTTCAGAACCCCCTTTCCCTCCCCCATTTCTGAAGAAGGGTCTAGGTCCAAAAGGTCGGCCTTCCTGCTCCTCTGATGCTGCTTGGCCTGCTGTGTTCATCCAGCTCTACACCTTGTTATCTCTTATATTATTAATGTTTTCAGTTATGAAGAAAGGTCATGATCTGAAACTAACTCTATTTCTCTTGTACCAAACCTGCAGAGTTTTTCCAGAGGTTTTTGACTTTATTTCAGAATTCCAGCTTGAGCAATATTTTGCTTTTCCCTAGCACGAGAAGACCATACCCTTAAATATCTGCTGCACTATCCTGTCACATACCTGTTTAACCAGATTTTCTGAATAAGTGGCAGAAAGAATGCATGTTGGCACAGTTTGAGCAATCACTGGAGCTTTGATAAATGTTTTTAATCTTTTAAAAAAAAAATCAACCTGCTCAGAGATGATATTATACACCTTTGGAGCAGGTGGGACTTGAACCCAGGCCTCTTAATCCAGGAGTAGGGTTACCAGGAGTATGCATTGCAAGAGCCCTTCACTGGCACTTTGAAAATGTCAGAACACTGATTAGGGTCAGGCTGCCACACATGTTCATGAATTGCAGTCTTCAGCTGCCTGAAGATCCCTAAATTCTGCAACTCCCTCCCTAAAGCTCCCCCCTCCTCTCGTTTTCCTCCTTTAAGATGCTCCAAAGCCAGATTTTGGTCACTTGTCCTACTCTCTCCTATTGTTGAACTTTATATAACACTCCCATAAAGCTCATTGGGAAATATTTCTCCTATATGTAAAAGGCACTATGTAAATGCAAGTTTTTGCGGCAGATTGAGTTTTAATCTTAGGAAAGATCTGGAAACTTGTCACAGTAACCAGGCCCATTTCTCTGAGACTGACATATTCCTGACTCTGCTGCAATGAAACAATGAATAAGCTTTGTTCCGTGTTCAATCAAATAACAAACCTGACCTGAAACTGAAAATGCTGGGAAACAAATTGTCAAAATATATTCCTATTTCTCTTCCTTTAAGATTGCCTTAAATTGGGATTTGTGAATTCAATGGTGTCTCTGAGGGAATGCTCGAGGGAGACATGAGTTCAAAGGACTATGTCAATCAAAGGTCGAAACAAAAGAGCTCAAAATCCATATAGCAGGTCTATTAATGATTATAAAAGACAGGGAAACGCTTTGACTAGTCACAAGAACATGTGAAATGGGATCAGGAGTAGGCCATTCAGCCCTTTGAGCCTGCTCTGTTATTTAGTACACTCATGATGGATCTTGGCTTTCAACTTAACTTTCCTGCCCAGTTCCTATATCCCATGATTTATTGAGAGAGCAAAAATCTGTCTATCCCAGCCTTAAATATTTTCAGCCATACAGCATCCACAATCCTCTGGTGTAGATAATTCCAAATATTTGGCACTTTGAAATAATTTCTCTATATCTCAGTCGTAAATGAACAGTACCTTATTCTGAGACTGTGTCTCTGTGTTTTAGATTCCCAAAGCAGTGGAAACAATCTACATTATCAGTGTCTACCCTGTCAAGTCTCAACAAAATGTTGTATATTATGATGAGATTACTTCTCAATTCTCTCAATGGATAGGGTATTTAAAAAGTACCCAGTTTACTTCAACATAATAGCACATAGACCAGTCAGGCATGATCAGTTAAACAATGCAATTCTTTTCCATGAAAAAATGTTCAGGCAACATGATCAGTTCACATTGGTTCGAAACATCTCCTCTGTTATTTGGAAATGACATGGTAACAGTACCTAGCCTGTAAATGGACAAGGGTTTGAATGATCCATTTTTCTCCTCAATGGGAATTCATCATAGCAATAAGGGGCAGGTACTAAAACTATTGTGTTAAGTGATCAATCTCTTGATTGTATCAGGCAGTGACAGTAATGGCATTTCCCTGCACCACTGTCTCATGCTGAGTCACTGCTTGAATTTAACCCCTTTGTAATTGTGCTGAGGGTTGTTTCTTAATTGCAGCTCTATGGGGTTTGAGGCTTTTTTTCATATTTAATAAAGTTCAGGAGGGGTTTCTGAACCTGCAGGAAGAAATGTAGCAGCAACACCAGCACCAGTTGCCTTCTCTTCAACCACACGTTCCTCCAAGGGGCAGACTGGGTAAGAGCCCAACACAGGCTCGAGAATTAGGAGATCAGCTCTCCTGATATCCCTGTGCAACTGTGTCCCAGGGATTCTGTCTCATGGCATTTGCTGCTGTGCAGCTTCCTGGGAGAAGACCTCCTTCGCCATTGGTTGACAAGTAGGCTATCATTACAGGGCCATCTTTCCCATCTAGCTCTTAGCCTCTCCTTGGAGTTCTGCATTCTCTTCCCCTGCACGAAGAGAAAGCTGAAACTTATCAGAGTCATAGAAATGACTTGTGTAAAGAGAAAGGAAGGACATCATTTGTGGAGGGCAACTGTGAGGTATGCGAGTGAAAAGGCAACAGGATGAGGAGGGTGAGTTTGAATATTGGCTGTTCAGATGGGGATGTAAAGTGCCTGGAGAAAAAAGAATGTGTGGAGCTGTAAAGCATTTTGTCCTAAGGATCCCCATTTAGGAAAATGCTTGGATAGTCAGAGTGTAGTGCTTGAAACTTGTACATGTTATGCCGCTCACCTTTCTTTCTCCTCTGCCCTCCTGAACACCTTGGTACACTGTCTCTAGGTTGGAGAAATCAGTAGCCAGTTGACTTCCTTGGTCACTTCATTCTATGACTGTTTGATTGGAGCAGTTAAGTCATAGAGATATACAGTACGGAAACAGACCCTTCGGTCCAACTCATCCATGCTGACCAGATATCCTAAATAAATCTAGTCCTGTTTACCAGCATTTGGCCCATTTCCCTGAAAAACCTTCCTGTTTATATAACCATCCAAATGCCTTTTAAATGTTTTAATTGTACCAGTCTCTACCACCTCCTCTGGTGGCTCATTCCATAAATTCATCACCCTCTGCGTGAAAAAGTTGCCTCTTAGGTTCCTTTTAAATCTTTCCCCTCCCACCTTAAACTTATATCCTCCAGTTTTAGACTCCCCTGCTCATCTCAGGATGTATAATAAGAGTGTCATTAGACAAAATAAAATTAACAATCCAAAACACATATTCCTATACTTTTTTACTTAATATTCATTATAGATTCCCCTTATAATTGAATTTGTTTTGCTTCAATGATTGTAGCAAGGCATTCCTTACCCTATAACCTGTGGGAAACTAACCTCTTCTTTACAGCCTTTGAAGAGCATACCCACACAACAGACCTAGTTGGGAGAATAGGTACAAGGATGGGGCTGGGATGCTGGAGCCTTCTGCAGTCTCCTGTCCATTCCAGTAGTTGCTGAAGCCTCAGATCTCCATGTTCACTTCAGCCACTGTGACTTCTGCTAGTCCCTTTAACCAGAAATTGTCTCTTCGACATACAGTCCATATCTCACTTATTCTCTCTGATTGGATGGGATTCTTGGAATTGGAAAGTTAATACAATGGCTGTTAAAGAGTTACAATAGAGCCACTAACTAAACAAAGGTGTTACTGACCCATTACCAATCCTTAGTAGCTGTTAAGATCCTGCACACTATTTGAAAATCTTTGAAGCCCCTTGCAATCTCCCTTTCGAACCACAAAAAAATTCACCATGGTGCCATTGATGGATTTATGGTACCATTACTCAAAAACTGTGCAAAGGATAAGCCAAATAATTATAGGCTGGTCTGTCTGACCTTGGTGGTGAACAAATTACAAAAGTCAATTCCAAGAGATAGGATTATGTGTTACTTAAACAGGCATTGATTAATCAGGGATAGTCAACATTGTTAAGGGAAGGTTGCATCTTATTAACTTAATTGGATTTCTTGAGGAAGTAACAAGGAGGATTGATTAGGGTAGTACAGTGGATGTTGTCAACATAGATTTTAGTAAGGTGTTTGACAAGGTCCCATATGGCAGACTGGTCAGAAACAAAACACATAACTCAGAGAAATGTGGAGTTGGATCCAACATTCGCTTAGTGACAGGAAACAAAAGGTAATGTCAGATATTTTTGTGAATGGAAAGCAGTTTCCAGTCATGTTCCACAGGGCTCAGCACTGGGTCTCGTGCTGTTTGTGGTAAATATTGGTGGTTTAGACTTAAATGTGGGAGGAATGGTTGGGAAATTTGTAGACAAGATAAAAATTGGCTATTGTGGTTGGTAATGAAAAGGATGGCTGTTGACTAGAGGATGATATCAATGGCATGCTTGAATGGATGGAGATGTGGCAAATGAAATTTAATCCAGGGAAGTGTGATGTTGCATGTTTAGAGAAGCAAACAAGCAAGGAAATACGTAATAAATGGGAGGAAATTGGGAGGGTCAGAGGAAATGAGAGACTTTGGTGTACATGTCAACAATTCATTGAAGGCCGTAGGACTATTGGAGTAGAAAGCTAACAGTGAACGCATATGGTCTGGTTCCTAGTCATGATGAAAGTTGGAAATCATCCTACATTGGGTAAGAATAAGACTGTATGCACTCTTTCCTTTCACTGTCCAATACAATGTCAACACACATTCAGACCTACAGGTGCAAAATGATGCTTGGGAGAAGTACCAGAGAGTGTCCAGAGTCAATGAATTGAAGGCCAAAGTGGGTCAGCAGCTGTGATTTGTTTTCAGGATCTGTTCCCAAAACTCTCCTAAGGATAGCAGAAATTCCTGGCTAACATTTTCAGGCAAGTAGAGAACCAGGTGTAGGAAGGAACAGAAAGGGCTAAACCTTCCATTACACTAAAAGCAAGCCTTCAAACAACAGTGTCTTAGATGTTGAATCAAATAACGCTCATAATAAATTTATGGTCACATCAAAATGTTATTAATAAATAATGTTCTGTGGAAAAGAGGTCCTGTGGCTACTAAAGAAATAATATAAATGATCTAATAGGGAACAGAAAGTAATCCATAGATTTATCTGTACACAGGATGGTTAGTATATTCCAGAAAGCAACTGAGAGGGGTCAACAAACGAGAATATAGAACACAGAACAGTACAGCACATACAGGCCCTTCGGCCCACAATGTTGTGCCGACCTATTATCCTACTAAGATCAATCTACCCTGCAAACCCTACATTTTACTATCCTCCATGTGCCTATCCAAGAGTCGCTTAAAAGTCTCTAAAGTATCTGACTCCACTACCACTGCTGGCAGTGCATTCCATATGCCCACCACTGTTCTGTTACATCATTAGCTGGGAACCAAGTTGGTGGTAACTGGAGACAGAGATGAGCTGAATGACCCATACTGCAAACCTAACTAAGGACTGTCATTAAAATGAGTGAAAGTCATAAATATGGACTGGCACTGAGATTTATAGGCTTTACACCTGGAGAGAACAGATAGATTCAATCCAGCTACAGAACATTTGTGCACATATGTGTTTGCTACTGATTACACCTTCCTTGGGAATGTTTGATGAGACAGTGTAAAGATAGCTTTACTTTGTATCTAAACTGTGCTCTCTGGGCCCTGAGAGTGTTTGATAGAAGAATGTAGAAGGAACTTTATATGAATCTACCTATGACCATGGAAGTATTACTGATTACAATCAGTATTACTGATTGTCGGAAAAACCCATCTGGTTCACTAATGCCCTTTAGGGAAGGAAACCGCCATCCTTACCTGTTCTGGCCTACATGTGACTCCAGACCTACAACAATGTGGGGTGGACTCTCAACTGTACTCGGAAATGGCCTAGCAAGCCATTCAGTTCAAGGGCAGCGAGGGACAGGCATTAAATGCTGACCAGCCAGTGACAACCACATCCCACAAGTGAATTAAAAAAAAACCTAGATGGGAGTATTTGATGGATCTGTTTAGAGGCAGTTTTACTCTGTGTTTAAATTGTAATGTACCTTCCCTAGGAATGTTACCAACAGGAGCAAAGTGAACTCAGTTGACTGAGCAAATATATGAGGGGCAGATTTGAATGCAAATACAAAGAAAAGCCATGTTTAAACATTCCTGGTATGTTGCAACTATAAATACAAACTTTGAACTGAGGTCATTACCTAAAGGCTGAAACCTTATCCCATGGACAGAGCAGATCCTCTTTGTCCCAGCAGGTGGTGCTTTTGTCAGAGATAGTAGGAACTGCCGATGCTGGAGAATCTGAGATAACAAGGTGTAGAGCTGGATGAACACAGTAGGCCAAGCAGCATCAGAGGAGCAGGAAGGCTGACGTTTCGGGTTTGTCAGACAGGATTTGTCCTGAGTGGTGTGAGCGTTGCAGTTTAAGAAGGCTGTTGTAGACGCAATTCAAGCAGCTCAATCTTATGGGGCTGGATTTAACAAGGCACTGCGTCCCTCAACTAAAAGTTTTGAGGCAGGTGGTGGGGTTGCAACTACAATCCCTATGGCTACACTAGTTTAACTGGGAGTAATTTTAAATGTTTAAGGTGAGAATTCTACCCCTATCAGAGGCAAGCAGCTCTGCAGTCCTATCAGCACCAACAAGATTGAGTGCTCCTGGGACAACAGGCTGTTCCGCCACATGGAGAATCCCAGGTAAATTCTGGGTCAGACATCATGGCTGGAATGGAGCGGTGGTGGGGAGAAAGAAAGGGGAGGAGATAGGTTTAAGAGATAAGGAGAGGTTTAAAAGGGGAAGATGAACTGTGGGTTATTTGCTTTGATTGGTGCAAGAGAACTGAACAGGAACTGTGTGGGAATGGTAGTCCCTTCATGAGGATGACCCTTGCTCATGCCAAAAACCTGAAATTGGAGTCTTTGAAAGTGGGGAGGCTGGTGGACTGTACCTACCATATGGTTTTGTCTGCCCTGCCGTTACTGCCTACCATGGGGTGTATCAAAATAATTTGCAGATTTGGCTGCATTACATACCTGCATGGTCATCAAGTCCTGTGGTAGGACTTGAACCCAGAACCTGTAGCCCAGAGGTAGTCCACTATCACTGCACCTCAAGCCTGAAAAGGAGGAACCCTACTTTTTTCATATGAATCTATGCAGCTAAAGTTACTGGTCTTCCTGCATGGCACGGGTCTCCTCCCCACACAAGTGAAATATCTTGTAAAAATCTTAGTGCACCTCGAACAAATCTGTCCTCAACCTCCTTTGCTCCAAGAATTGTTCCAGGGGATGAGACACTTCAGTTGTGAGGAAATAATGGTGAAGTGGACTGTTTTCCTTGGAGGTGAGAAGGTTAAGAAGGGACTCAATAGAAGTTTTTAAAAATTATGTTGGGTCATGATTAGACGGTAGACAGGGAGAAATGACAGCCATGACAGCAATGATAAAGTGTTTTGCTGAAGAAACATATGCAAGAAAGAATTTTCTCACAATCAAATGGTTATGGTCTATGAAGAAAAGGAGTGGTTAAATAAAATTAAAACCCTGACACTCTTTATAATCAACAAGTAACAATTTATTTATCTAACTCTAACAGTGAACAAACTAACTAAACTATTAACAAACCAATAAATCCCTTCTAATTACTAACTATTCCCAAATAATACAAGGTTATAATGGTATGCAGTTCCAATAAATACAAGCCCCAATTATATAAAATAAAAAGAATTAGAATTTAGTCTCTCAAAATTACAGCCAGGTTACATCTTCCAGAATGTTCTGTGTCTTCTCTGACAAATACTTCTGTCAGGAACGCCTTCTCGGTGAATCTTTCTGTCAGGAACGCCTTCTCGGTGAACCTTTCTGTCAGGAACACCTTCTTGGTGAATCCTTCTGTCAGGAACACCTTCTCCATTGAATTCTTTTGTCAGGAACATTAACTATTTGTGCTGTTGGTACCTTTAATTTAGATGGAGCTTACTGTAAGGCTTAGAGAATTCTGTGAGAGCCCATGATTCTTTCTTTTAGAGCTGAGAGTTGTTCTTTTGGCAGATGGCAGTTGGCTCTTCCCCGATTTTCCAAATGCCCTCATCTTTTATACCCTTGATGACATATCAATTTCTAACAATAGGATTGATCCTCTGTTGTCAAAACTGTCAGATTTAAATTTAATTGGTTTTTGATATCTGAGGGCCTGGTTTAAATTAACTGGCTAAATTCAAAAACCTGTTGTCTTGGTAAAAATGCTGCTTTTCCTGCTAACAGTATAGCCTTTTGATACAAATGTTTTAATTCAGGTGCTCTGTGCACCTGCAAACCCAAAGACAACCTTTTTGAATCTCTAAGTGTAGAAAAAGCACATCACCCTTTAAAGGGACCATGCAGTGCTTTCCCCATACTATTTTACAAATACCATCATTTTACAATACAAACACCAACATTTTATAAACACCAAATTATAACGTCCTGCCTTCCAATCCATACGTACACCACCTAACTTTGCAACAGTCTGGAATGCATGATCTGGAAGTGTGGTGGAGGAGACTGGCACAAAATAAAAATGCTCAGAGGGCCAGTGCAAGTGTGATGGGCAGAGTGGCATCCTTCTGCACTGTAACAATTCTGTGATTCTGTGAAAAAGAACATCCCCAGTTTCTCTAACAAAAACAGAAATCACTGGAAAAGCTCAGCAGGTCTGGCAGCATCCGTGGAGAGAAATGAGTTAACGTTTCGTGTCCAGTGACCCTTCTTTAGAACTGTTTCTCAAGCCAGTTCCAACCCCAGTTTCTCCAATCTGACGTTGTAGCTAAAATCCCTTATCTCTGGAACTATTCTTGTTGTGATATTGTTTTAAGGGCTGAGAATATTCACCAACCAAGAAACAGGCTGATACTTTGTTATCAGCAGCCAAAGGAGGTCTAGGTTGCAGCACACAAGTGTAAGGGTAAGTAGATATGTTCCTCTGTAAGTTTCACTATCAACTTCTGTGGTCATTCTATCTGGTGAGCAAACTTATCTTGGATTAAACTGAACCTACATTGTTTGCTGGTCCTGTGTACACAAAGTGGCAAATGGTAACTTTGCATTAGGGAAAAAACACAATTCTAGCAAACCTTCCCTCACCCTATCAAAACCTTCATATCCTTTTTAAACTGTGGTGACCAGAATAAGGTGCAATACTCTAACAAGTGTAGTTTACAAAAGTTTATAGAGATTCATCACTTCTCCGGTTCTGTGTTTAATGCCTACTTATTAAGTCCAAGATCACATATGCTTCACTAACTACTCTGTCACTATGTCCTGCTACCTTCAAATGGTGAGGATGGTACCAATTGCAACAGGTCACAGATAGGCTAACATATTGGGCAAATTAGTGACAGACGAAATTTAATGGAAAGAAGTGATGTGCAGCTCTTTGGCAGAAGGATAAGTTGAGACAACATAAAGTAAAGGTACAGTTCTAAAGGTTACTTAAGGGACAGAGCAACTTGGGGGTCAAACATGGTCAAGCTTTTGCAAATCAGTGCGAGCCTGTTTTAATTCGGTCAAACATCTCCAAGTGCCTGTTAATTTTTCCCTGATTATTTCTTCTGAAATCTTACCTATCACTGATGTTAAACTGACTGGCCTGTAGTTGTTCGCAGTATCCTTAGACACTTGTTTGAATAAGGATGTCATATCTGCCACTCTCCAATTCTTTTGCATCTACCCCATATCTAGGGATGAGCAGATGATTATGAGCTTTAACAAAGTGCACCAGTACAAAACCTTTCACTATCTGCATCTGACTTCCTTTAGCAACCTGGGATGCAAGCCAACTGGCACAAGTGACTTATCCATTCTAAGCATAACCATTCATATAACATCTTTTCTAGTATATCCTGCATTAAAATATTTTATCTAGAATGGAATAAAACTAAAAGCTGATGATCTAAGGCAAAGTGACAGGTCCAAATTTGGTTCATTGAAACAAGTGTTGTGGTTGGCAGGCACTGTGATTGCAAGGCTGTTTCTTGTGGGATGTTACAGGGTTCAGAACTGTAGCCTTTGCTTTTGTATGTATCAACTGAGCCTGTGCCCTTTACATGTGGACTAGAGAATATCTCGCACAGCCCATTCCAATATCAGTGCCTGAGACAGAGCTTCTGAACTGATCCTGGATCCCCTGAACAAATGGAAAAATGGAAACAGACCCCTCTGGGCAAGGCTTCTTTCAGAGTCATCACAGCTCCCAAATCTTCCACAGCAATCTCCCCAATCTTGCAGGGTGATCTTTAGAAGCCCGAAGTATGACATGATATATAAATAAGATGCAAGTAACATATCTGAGACAAAGAGAATAAAATTGTCTGGAGTTTCTATCGGGGTGCAAGTGTCAAATTGTATCTAGAATCTGTTGGCACTGCATTAGTTTTGCCAGGTTGAACTTTCAAGAGTGAACATGGAAACCTGGGAATAATGAATTTCAAATGAACCATCCAAAAATGCTGGGTAGTCGATCAACAACTGAAAGGATAAGGGACCTCAAGGTATTGGCAGAATAATATAATGTGATGGGAAAAGTAATTCATTTCGCGTGACGCTGAAGTCCATAAGATAAAGGAAACTTCTTCTGTTTAATCGAATTCGTATTCCTGCAGTAGCAGGGCAAGCTTCTGGCTTTAAATAGATGGTGATCACACACGAGAATTATGTGATTACAAGCATAAGTTCACTGGAAAATGTGGGCATAAAGTAATAAATACCTTTGACTAGTGCATTCAAAGAATTTTGCCATTTCAAATGGAAAGTGAGAATAAGGGTGGCACGGTGGCTCAGTGGTTAGCACGGCTGCCTCACAGCTTCGATTACAGTCTCAGCTGACTGTCTGTGTGGAGTTTGCATGTTCTCCCTGTGTCTGTGTAGGTTCCCTCCCATAGTACAAAGGGTTAGATAGATTGGTAGATTGCTAAATTGCCATAGTGTCTAGGTATGTATATTTCACCATGGGAAATGCAGGATTATGGGGAGAGGGTAGGGGGTGGGTCTGCATGCGATGGTGCAGACTTGATGCGCTTGCCCCCTCACAGTAGGGATTCTAACAGGGATTGCTTCAGGTAAAGGAACTGTTAAACCATTATCAAAGGTCTAGAATACTTCAAGTGGTTTTAAACAAAGCCCAAACATGGGGAAAAGGTGGCCTGGTGGTAATGTCACTGGACGCTCTGAGGCCATGGGTTCAAATTTCACTCTGATTGCTGCTGGAATATTAATTTGATTATTTATAAACCTGGAATTGAAAATTAGCCCCCGAGATATGTGACAAAATTCACATACTTTCAGAGTGGTATATTCCAGACATCAGGTCTGCTGGGATGATATCTATTGTGTCTGCTGGTACCATCTGAGATGCACTGGGTAGATTCACTGCCACTAATCCTTCTTATTGGTATCAGGCGAAGTTACTTATACCATGTAGGGAAGGATGCCCATATGAAGGTTTCAGCAGAAGTGAGACTCGGTCATTGTAAACAGAATAGCTTTAATGCATATTATTTAAGTTATTTGCATTATATCTGAGATTCATGGTAGTCTCTTGAGAGACATCAAGCTGGATTTAAAAGTAAGTACAGGTTACTATTTAGCTGCATGGATCTAGTACTACACCAGTGGAATGGAATAACAATACTAGCTAGCTCATCCCATCAACAGTCTTTTTATATAGAGATAGATTCAGCTTATCTTGTGATGTCACTTAACTCATACTGACTGTCCAATGCAACACTATCAGTGAGGATGACCATGATGTATTATTCAATATTATAAAAAAATCTCTTTCTTCACTAATGTCAGTTTTACTTGGTCTGGATTAGATACAACTCCAGATACACAGCAATGTGGTTGAATTTGTTAACTGCCCTCTGAAATGGTTGAGCAAGCTACACCATTGGCCAAAATTGCTGCAGGTGCCTCAAGAAGATGTCCCACCATCATTCTTTCAAGGCAGTTAGGGATAGACAATAAATGCAGGCTTGCCAGAAACGCTCACATCTCACGGTAGAATTAAAAAAAAATCTGCAATTTCACATAACTTGTATTTGATTTGATCCAGTCCAGATTCAGCTGTTATCTGGATGAAAAATTCTCATTATGAAATAGTTGCACTTTGATTATAGGAAGTTATTAGAAGTTGAACTTTGTTTCAGAAATTAAGTATTGTTTGTGCACTGAGACTTCAGAGTTCCTCCTTGCAGATGTTCTGTTGTAGTGGATATTATGAATCAACCTCTGCAGGTATGTTATGATACACCACTGGAGCTGGTGGGTCTTGAACCCTTTCCACCCCTATTGTACAAAAACAGAAGTTGCTGGAAAAGCTCAGCAAGTCTGGCAGCACCTGTGAAGAAAAAAATCAGAGTTAACATTTTGGGTCCGGTTCCCCTTCCTCAGAACTTCTACCCCTATTGTAGCTGGACCTTGAATATGATGAAGGCCAGCAGCCTTTAGTTAATCTTTATCCATGGTTAATGGTTTTATAATGCCATTGTTTATTAGCTATCAAAAGTTGGAAAAGAAAAATATTTTTTAGCTAACATTTAATTGGGTAATGAAGAGCTTGTTCATTTTTAATTGGATTAGGAAGTTACTGACTAGCCATGACAGCTGACCAATGTGGTAAATATTTTGAACATATTTGAAGAGAGGATGCTATCCAGCCAGAGCTGATGACCATTGTGAACTCAGCAATAGCTCAGGAGGGCTTGTGTGGTGCAGTAGTATTGCCCCTACCTCTGAACCAGGAGACCTGGGTTCAGGTCCCACCTGCTTTAGACGTGTGTAATAACATCCTTGCTAATTGATGAGTAGCAAAGAAAGCAGCAGCACAGAAAGGAAATGGGCTTAGAGTCTAAAATCCCCTGTTTCCTCACTATCACTCATATGTAGCTGGCTCAGAATGGTCTTAAGCAGTGGAAACAGAACAGCGGATGATTAGTGTGTGGGTGGTCGTAGTTGATTACCTGTGTTTCTCTGCCATTCCACCTAACTTGGAATGCTCTCTTTATCACCAAGGAACATTTAGATATTCAGGTTGAAGAAACCACCTTTGTTCATCCATCCAGAAAGATTAAGTGAGCTTAGTTAAGAGATCAATATTAACTCAAAATAGAATAAAAAGCCCTCTTCTTTCTTGAAATTACTATTGTATTTTTTAGATTCGCTTGAGGGGAAACCAAACACATTTTAATTTTCATCTGAATAACCAATTGATATCAATGTTAAATTTAAATTTTATTAATTTGAATCTTTGGCTTCTGGTACTACTCTATCTTTCTGTGGACAATAATGTATAGCTTCATTGGGTAACTGTTGAAGGGCCTGTGTTCACCTCCTGAATGACGTCTGCTTACCCATGTGACTGCAATGCTAGGCAACTTAATTTTCCGAAGGAAAGTTTCAGTTAAGTGTGCAGGGTAAATTGACAATGAAAAAACCATAGGGTGGGAAGGAAATTGAGCACTGTAGATATGTTTAAAGTAGTGCATATTCTGTGAATGGAGTAGGTAAAAGGAGCAACAATAACTGAGGATGATGAGAAGCAAGGACTCCCATGTTCGTGTTGAATGCATCAATTTGTTACTATGATGATCAAGAGCCAGACTGGACATTGTTCATTTGCTGTTATAATTAAAAGTATGTATAGTATTAAAGTTGAAGTTTTACTCCTATGTGTATACATTCAGCTTGACCTTTGAAGGCACAGTGACACAATACATCCAGTAGCAGAATAAGGGTTACACGTAACAGTCTCTAAGTGTTGATATTGTTTACAGAGAAGGATGGGAGAAAGGGCATATTCGAGATAAAAGGATCTAAGGCAAATGGGAGGAGAATGTCACCAATGAACTCTTTAAAATGTCTTCAACCCAAAACATTGCAAAATAAGCAATGATGATTTGAAGGAGAAAAATATGGTGTAGGTTAGCACTATACTTGTTATTAGTAAGTGCCAGTACTTACAGAAAAGGAAGAAAATTGGGGGGGGATTTTAAAGAAAATTTAATATAATTTCCATAAGTATGTAAAAATCAAATAAAACAACAAAATCAACACCATGCTACAGATATTTATACACTTAAACACATTTATCCAGAGGCTCTGTGTCCTGCTCCTTCAGATCTTCAAAGAGAGAAGAAGCTTCGCTGATCATAGATTTTATCAATCCATAGACCTGTAAGGGGAGAAACAGAGATTTCATGATTCAGGGATTCATTTCAGTGACAGACTCAGTCATTAGTATCTGGGGTAGAGTCAACAGTGGGCAGTGAGTTGTAGCACCAAGATTCCATAGTCAGGAACACATAATTGGCCAGTTAAACCATTTTGTCAAACATGACTTCCCTTTCTTAAATATCTGTTGTCATTGTCCAAACATAACATTTTCTAAATGCCCTATTACTGGCATATCTAATAATAGACCAATTTTCCCTATCAGTATTCCTTGGAGATACCACACACAGTACTGTGGACAGATTGTGGTCTCTTTACCTGAAGAAGGACATATCTGCCTTACAGAAGGAGTAGTATTAAAGTTCACTGGACATTTTCTGGGTGAGGGAATTGACCTAGTAAGAGAGGTTAAGAAAACTAGACCCTTATTTCCAGGAGTTAAGACAAATAAGAGTTGATGTAATTGAAACTTAATGTTGTTCGGGGATTTGACAGGGTAAATGCTGAAAGGCTGTTTCCTTAGCTGCCTAACGGAATTACTGCCTTATGGTAAGTAGTCAGACATTTAGACTGAAATGAGAAATTTCCATATTCAAAGGGTTATGAGTCATTGGGATTCTACACAACAGAAAGATTTAGCTGCTCCTATGATGCTGCTTGGCCTGCTGTGTTCATCCAGCCCTGCACCTTGTTGTCTCGGATTCTCCAGCATCTGCAGTTCCTACTATCTCAGAAAGATTTAGCTACTCAGTTCATACCGCAGATCAACAGATTGTAGAAAACTCAAGATAATCAGGGGTATGAAGATCATGTGGGTAAGTGTAGTGACATAGGAGATTAGCCATGATCATAATGAATCATGCATCAGGCTCAAGGAGCTGACTAGTCTACCCTTCCTATTTCTATTGTTCTTATGGAAGATTAATTCACACAATAGTATTTAATAAATGTTTAATAAAGATCCCTAAGGTTTTTAAAGGAAAGGTGCAATATCCATCTTCTTTAGATGTCAGTTTTGCCAAGTGATAATACTTTCTCCTCTGAGTCAGAAGGTAATGGCTTCAAATTCCACTGCAGAGAGTTGAGCCTAAATTCTAGGTTCACACTCCAGTATAGTAATGAGGGAATGCTTCACTGTTAAACGCACTTTGACATTGTTGCTTTCCTATTTGTTGGAACCTGCTATTCCAAAAGTAACTTAAACACCTTTAATGTATGAAAAAAATTCAATTCAATTCACAGGAGTATTATCAAACAAAATTTGGTACTGAGCCAGATAATCATCTATTGTTAAGCTTGGTCAAAGAGGCAGGTTTTAAAAAAAAACCTTAAAAGGAGGAAAGAGATGCAGTGAAAATAAAAACCAAAAGAACTGCAGATGCTCTAAATCAGAAACAAAAACAAAGTTGCTGGAAAAGTCCAGCAGGTCTGGCAGCATCCGTGAAGGAAAAAACAGAATTAATGTTTATGAACAGAACTATTCTGAGGAAGGGTCAGCAGACCCGAAATGTTAACTCTGTTTTTTCCTTCACAGATGCTGGATGCTGCCAGACCTGCTCGGCTTTTCCAGCAACTTAATTTTTCTAAGAGATGCAGAGAGGTGGAGAGGCTTAGGAAGGAAATGACACAGCATAGGGCCCCCAGGGCGTGGATAACAATAGTGGAATGTTGAAAATAGGGGATGTTTAAGAGGTCAGAATTGAAGGAACACAGACACAAAGAGGGTTGTGGGACTGGAGAAGATTTCAGAGATAGAGAAAGGGTAGGGAATGAGGGGGATTTAAAAACAAGGATTAGAATTTTAAAATCAAGGCATTGTTAATCCAGGAACCAATGTAAATTAATGAGCACAGGAATGGGTGAAAAAGACTTGGTGAGAGTGAGGACATTAGCAACAAAATTATGGGCAATGTCAGAATTATGAAGGATACAAAAGCGATTCTGGCTAGGGGCATATTTGAATAATCAAGTCTAAAGGTAACAAAAGGACCAAACTTGCAGATGCCAGGCTTCAGCCAAATTGATTCATTTCATGTAATGTCAAAAAATGGTTGAAGGCACCGATTACTGCAAAGGTTGTGGGCCCAAACAACATTCTGGCAATAATACTGAAGATGCTCCAGAACTTGCCACACCCCTAGCCAAGCTGTTCCAGAACAGCTACAACATCAACCCAGCAATGTTGAAAATTGCTCAGGTATATCCTGTACAGAAAAAGCAGGACAAGTCCATCATGACCAATTATGGACACAATGACACAAAAGTGTGAGGTGATTCACTTTGGAAGGAGTAACAGGAATACAGAGTACTGGGCTAATGGTAAGATTCTTGGTAGTGTGGATGAGCAGAAAGATCTCGGTGTGCATGTGCATAGATCACTGAAAGTTGCCACCCAGGTTGATAGCGTTGTTAAGAAGGCGTACAGTATGTTAGATTTTATTGGTAGAGGATTGAGTTTCAGAGCCATGAGGTCATGTTGCAGCTGTACAAAACTCTGGTGCGGCCGCACTTGGAGTATTGCGTACAGTTCTGGTCACCGCATTATAGGAAGGATGTGGAAGCATTGGAAAGGGTGCAGAGGAGATTTACTAGGATGTTGCCTGGTATGGAGGGCAGGTCTTATGAGGAAAGGCTGAGGGTCTTGAGGCTGTTTTCGTTAGAGAGAAGAAGGTTAAGAGGTGACTTGATAGAGACATACAAGATGATCAGAGGATTAGATAGGGTGGACAGTGGGAGCCTTTTTCCTCAGATGGTGATGGCTAGCACGAGGGGACATAGCTTTAAATTGAGGGGTGATAGATATAGGACAGATGTCAGAGGTAGGTTCTTTACTCAGAGAGCAGTAAGGGCGTGGAATGCCCTGCCTGCAAAAATAGTAGACTCGCCAACTTTAAGGGCAATTAAATGGTCATTGGATAAACATATGGATGATAATGGAATAGTTTAGGTTAGATGGGCTTCAGATTGGTTTCACAGGTCGGCGCAACATCGAGGGCCGAAGGGCCTGTACTGCGCTGTAATGTTCTATGTTCTATGTTCTAATTATTGCCCCATCAATCTATTCTTGGTCATGAGGAAAGTGATGGCAAGTGTCATCAAAAGTGATATAAACCAGCTGTTGCTTAGCCATAAGCTGTTCACTAATGCTTAGTTTTGATCCTATGATCCTGATCTCATTGCACCCTTGGTTCAAACATGGACAAAAGAGCTGAATTCCAGAGGTAAGGTGAGAATAACAGCCCTTGACATCAAGGCCACATTTGACCAAGTGTGGAATCAATCAGCCCGAGCAAAACTCAAGCCGATGGGAGCCGGGAAGAATCTCTCTGGTGGTTGGAGTCATACCTGGCATTAAGGAAGATGGTTGTGGTTGTTGGAGGTCAGTTAGCTGAGCTCTAGGACATCTCTGCAGCTGTTCCTCTGCGTGGACCAACCATCTTCAGCTGCTTCATCAATGACTTTTCCATAAGTTCAAAAGTGGGGATGTTTGCTGATGATTGCAAAATGTACAGCACCATTTATGACTTCTTAGATACTGATGCAGTCCATGTCCAAATGCATCATGAGGGACAAAATCCAGGTTTGGACTGACAAGTGGCAGTACATTCATACCACATACTAACATGTAACAATTGTCTTCAATAAGAGAGAATCTAACCATCGCCTCTTGACATTAGATGGTATTAGCATTGCTGAATCACCGACTATCAACATCCTGGGGCTTACTCTTGATTAGAAATTGAACTGGACTAGCCATATAGAAACTGTGCCTCCAAAGCAGAGCACAGGCTAGGAATCCTGCGGTAAGTAACTCACTTTCTGTCTCCTCAAAGTCTGTCCATCATCTGTAATGCACATGTCGGGAATTTGATGGAACAATCTCCATTTGCCTGGATTAGTGAACCTCCAAAAATACTCAAGAAGCTTGACACCATCCAGGATAAAATAGCCTGCTTGACTGGCATCACATCCACAAACATTCACTCCCTCCACCACCAATGCTTAGTAGCAGCAGTATTTATTTATAAGATGCACTGTAGAAATTCTCTGAGGCTCCTCAGACAGCACCTTGCCAAACTCATGATCACAATCATCTTGATGGGCAAAGAGCAAGCTCTTCTCCAAGTCACTCACTACCTTAATTTGGAAACTGTTCTTTCAGTGTTGCTGGGTCAAAATTCTGGAATTCTCTCCCTAACAGCATTGAGGGTCTATTTGCACCAAATGGACTGCAAGGTTCAAGAAGGCAACTTACCACCACCTTTTCAAGGGCAATTAGGTTTAGGTAATAAATGCTGGTCCAGCCAGGGATGCTCATATCCCATGAATAAATAAAAGAAAGTTACTGTGCTTGCACGTCTGTGCAAGTGGATGTTCAATAAATGAGCCTTGTATATTTACAAAAAGAGAGGGAGCACCTGTGAACACCCTAAGAAGAAGGGGAAACGCAAAACAAGAACATAAGAACATAAGAAGTAGGAGCAGGAATAGGCCATCTGGCTTGTCGAGCCTGCTTCTCCATTCGATAAGATCATGTCTGATCTTTTCGTGAATTTAGCTCCACTGATGTTCACAGTTATAATGCATCGGCAACATTTCCATATGATGGTTCTCAGTGAACACATAATTTTCTGGCATCATTCATGGTGAGAGAAGTAGAATTAACATTTCGAGTCCGCTATTATTTTTTGAAGTTAACTCTGTTTCTCTCTCCACAGATGCTGTCAGGCCCACTGAGTTTCTCCAGTATTCTCTGTATTTGATTTAGATTTACAGCATCCGCAGTATTTCATCTTTACACTTAATCATTTTTGGCAACTAGACTTGCACACCCTGCCCTCTGTACAATCTACAGGAATATGAAGCCTGCTTGAAATCAGTTCCTGAGTCCCATGGCCCAGTATGAGTCCAGGCAATGGGTGCCAGCGACTTTTGAATGACACTGTGACTATCACAGCTGAGCCTGAAACTCACTTTGTTCAAAGACAGTACGTTAAAATCTCTCAATAGGTATTTGTTAGAGCCCTCACTGATTTTTTACTATGTTTATTTTATTCTTTTATCAATTTTGGTTTGGAGCTGTGAACTATAAGCTGAAGATGACTTTTGGACAGTGGGAAAACAAACTAAACAAGCTTTTGCTTATTCATGAGGCCAGGCCTGGAAGTTAATTGCAGGTAGTTTCCTGTTCAAAACGTTCCACAGATGCTTTGAACCAGAAAAGAGCATTATGTATAAACAGATGGCAGAAGTTGGCTATTAACAAGGTCAGTATCTGGGAATTGGTACCTGCAAGTCTGGAAAAAAATCTTACGGTCAACCAGATAGCAAATGTTGAATGGTAACTGGGACCTAATGGGGAAGGCGATCGAGTTTCAACTGAGTTTTTGGCTGTGTTATCTCAAAATAAAACGGATTCTGGCTGTTGATGCATGAAGATTTGATAGCTCCCTGCCTAAGTGCGCATGAGCAGCTTTTGGAAGTTTGGAGAATAGAAAACTAAATTATAAGTATTACTAACTTTATTTGAGCAAACTATGTAAAGGTGAGCCTAATTGACATCTTCAGGAAAACAACTAAGAAACCATTATTTATGCCTGTTAGCCCAGTAGGCTGGATGGCTAGCTTGCAAAGCAGAGTGATACCAACAGTGCATGTTCAATTCTCACATCGGCTGAAGTCACCATGAAGACCATGCCTTCTCAGCCTCACCTTAGGTGAGATGACCCTCAGGTTAAACTTACCACTTAATGAACAGTGGGTTTATGGCAACTTTGTCTTTGATTGTACCAGGATCACTTCACTATTTCACCATTGACTGTAAGATTAGCCAAAATCAGGCCAAAGGAACAAACAAAATGTGTAATTCTGCTTCCAACAGCAAGAAAGATGGAATGTTGCTTACATTTCTGCTTTAAAACATGAAACTTCATTGTCTTGTCTTACCCTGCCACCTCAACATAAGTAACAAGGATTTTAATAAAGGTTTCTTCGCATTCACTGTGCTGGTTGATATAACAAAGAATTTAATAACTCCGAGGCTCTCACCTCTATGTACAATTTCTCTCTGTATATCTGCTGTAGGATGGGGTCTTCCTGATTCAGATCTGGTTCAGGACTTTCCCTGGATGTTGTTGGCTGCTTGCTGGCTCTGGATGATGGGGGACTGATATATTTTTTATCATCTCTGGCCTTTGACTTTTTGGCAGATGGTCGTTTCTACAAGAAAAAATGGTGCAGGTTAGTAATGCTTTACAGTTGCAGTACTGAGGATCAGGATTCTGCTTTCACCACGCAACAATTTGTACATGTCATGGATGGTACTAAAATATCAGGCTTAGTAAATAATATTGACGATCAAGGAGAGCTGCAGATGAATAGGTTGGTAACTCAGGCAAAAAGATGACAAGTAGAATTCAGTTTCAGAGTGTGTAAGGTGGTACATACCGATGTTTAAAAACAAATACCTGTTAAAGGTAGAAAGTAATGTGATTTGGCAAAGGAGACAAACTTGATACTTCAGCTTGCAAGTCATTAAAAGGGACACCTCAAGTAGGCAAAGCCATAAAAATGTTAATGGTATCATAGGTTTCAGAGCAATTGTTATAGAATACAAAAATCATGATGTTGCAGTGAATCTATATAAAAAATGGTTGGAATTCTGCATATGGTTTAGACTCCAACACAATAGGGAAAATATTAATGCAAATGAGAGGGTATAAATTCACCCTGGTGCAAGAAAATACAAATAAAGTGAACTTAAAAAATGTCTATTTTTGCCTAGAGACTAGGATGCATTTGACATGCGTTATAAAATATTAAGGACAGGCCAGTGTAGGTAGAAAGAGACTAGCTCGGATGTTCCACTGTACCAGTGCTGTATTCCTCACAACCCAGTGTAAATGTCAAGGGTGAGCCCAGACCTACTGTGCTGACTAGCCCTGCACCAATCACAGCTTCAGGTAGACCATCTGCCCCCATGTAGGGAGAAAATTCCACATCCTAAAAGGTGGTGGTCAATCAAATGGCTCGCAGCTCTCTTCTCACAATTGTGTCACCAGATGCTGAGGTTACTGTTACTGTGCAAGGGTCCTGGAGAGGCCAGAATGGCAGAATAGCAAGGGAAAAGAAATGGGAGAGGAGGGAACCAGGAGACCTTGGGTGAAATAATGTTTTCACAAGCAGTGAAATCTATTGGGTTTCACTCTTGGCACCAGTCCTGGGAAAAATTGTTTGGGGGATGATGGAGAAAGAAGAAGCCTTTGCATGGCTATTTAGCCAAGGGCAAGCATTTAACCTAACACCTCCTAAAATGGTAGGCAATGGGAATGGTATTGCACCCGGTCTCTCTGGCCTGTCAACAGAATGTAGAAGTTAGCCCATTGTTTCCAATGAGCATCTTCAACAAAAGGAGTTAAATACTTGCTTTATACAGAGAACTGTCAAGGTATGAAATTTATGGCCAGACCAGGTGATTGTATCAGAGACAGTGTCAACATTTAAGAATTCAGTACATGTCAAAGGGATAAGGCAAGAGGTCAGATATAAAGTAAGGATACTACTTGTGTGGAGAATAAACAGGGGCCATTCAAGTTTAAGGTTCATTCCTGTTGCATGTTCAATGCAGGTTTTTGTGACTTCTATTATCGTGTCTAAATCCAGTGGTGGGAGTAGGAATCACTTCCACTTTGAGATGGCCTGACTTTTCTCAAATGATGGTTTTGAAGGTTTGAAATAGACTTTATTTTCTCATCTTGAAACCTGACTTAGACCATTGAGATAAATGTCTCATCTGCTAGTTGCAATGGTCTTGTGTCATAGGGATGAAGACAGAATGGAAAGGTGAGACAAATCAAAAAAATAGAAAAAATAAACCATGCTTGGAGTTTAGGAACCAGAAAGGAAAACTATGGGGAGTTCCATACTGTTAAGCCCTTAAAGTGAAAAAACAAATAGAATTAGGACATGGTATGAAATGCCTTGATTTCAACACAATATGGTGGAGAAAGTGTGTCAAGCATTTTACCTGGATCTTAAAACAGATTATATTGGCTACAGGTTACTCATAATGCTGTCTGCAATATTTATGGCCCTATAATCAATTCCAAACTAATCATGACTCCAAAGCAAAAAGCAAAGCTAGCAATTTAACAAAGCAGAAGAGAGAATTCAAAGAAGCAATCATACCTCCTTCTCTTCTTCTTTCCCAGCAGATTTAGTTCCTTTCTTTCCTTTTTTGTCAGTTGTTTTCTTGTCATCCTTTTTACTTTGTTTTTTGATTTCTGTTTGGCAATGATATTACGACAGTCGTAGACAATTTATGGGAAGGAATTTTTAATGGACAGGAAAGGAACAGAGAAATATCTTAAGTTCCAGGTTTCAAAAATGTCTGTTTGGCAATTACATGTTTTTAAACAAAACTCTGTCCAAGACGGAAAAAGATTTTTCCATGCTCTGCCCTTGACATGACAGACATACCTAACACCTAAACCAGTGGCTTTCATTTTAAATAAACAGTGCAGTTTACACTTTATATAAACTTTGATTTTTAGAACTCTTTAATATATGTACCCACTTCCCACTGAATATCACATGGATTATTAAACATTCGCTTCTCATGTTCATCTCTTTCACTGCCTCATCCTACTATGTCTTAAATGTTCTCCAGCCACATACCCTCTCCAGAATCATTATATCTTGACTTATTCAATTCATCCCTTTATCCTGTGACTGACAGCATAGCCTTCATCTGCAACAATCCCGGTTTCTGGAATTCCTCTTTAAACTTATCACCTTTAAAAATCTTCTCAAAACCCATACTTTTGATAAAGCTTAGTAACTTCTACAAATGTTCCTCCCTGGGCTCAGTATCTTTTTTAAAAATTCTTTTCAATTTTTCTTTATTTTCCATTAAGCCCCCACCCACCCCTAGCAATTGCAAAACACCATGTGGTAGTTTCTGGCTAAGTGGCTACTCAGCTAAAGTGGGACCTGGGTTTGATCTGAAATCTGTGCTGAGTAATTGACCTCAACAGCAAAGCTATTGAGTGTGCTACAATAAGTCTTGATTGTCCTAGCCTGGAAGAGGTAAATGCACCAAAATTTTCACAATTTTTTGTAAATTATTTTGGGAATTGTATGATGAGTGAAGGCAGGATTTTGCTCCATTGGGATTACAGTACCTTCTTCCAAATGTCAAACATTATGCTTATACACAGCTTCTGGCATCTCAGTTGATGAATGACTACGTGGACGAAATATTGGAGTGCAGCGAATGCCCAGAAATATAAATCTCAGCCTAAATCAATGCTTTAAGGAATGTGGTGGGAGAGGGGGCAGGAGGCAGATTGAAGGTGCACATCTCAGGACTTTAACAGTCATTGTATCTCTATATGGTGTAGTGGTTTTCCACAGTAAGGACTCACTTTAGTTCTTCCACCCTGAGCTACTCCTGTCCTTAAAAGTGCTGATCTGTGTTCACCAATTTGAAATGGACATGGGCTTTCCTGCATATGGACATGGGGTTTCCTGCAGCAGTCAGTGGGGTGATGATTAGAGGCAGAAACGCTGGCTGATTTTTTTTCTAACCATAATCTAAATGTTGCCTAGGCTCAGATTGGCTGATCAAGTGCAGAATGAGGATGGAATTCCAGCTCTTATGACTTCTATTGCCGGAATGGAAAATGTCTATACCCATGTGCCTATGGAAGGAATATAGAAGTTTAATATTTATACTGCACTCAGCTGTCAGTTTACAATCTTTCTGAAGTTCTGATGGTTCAAATTGGTGTCTCCTGCTATTAAATGCTATTTTAATAATTTATGAAAATAAAATAGATTGTTAAACCCCACAGATAAGTTTACTTGTTTTCACTTGCGAGACCACTTTTGAACTGAATATTTTGTTTTGGCAGTGGCAACACCTTCATTTTGGTAATTAAAAACAGGACCATTTTCTATTGCTGCATTTAAAAGATGTCTCCAAATGATGCACAATTATTTTGTAGCTGTGGTTTTAGTTTGGGCAAAATATAATTAACCAAATGCACCAAATTGTCAGGCAATATTCCCTCAGTACTGCATTGAAGTGTCAGCCTGGATTATGTCCAGATTGGGGCTTGAATTCTGGTTTAGGGTAACATAGGGCTTTGTCACTGCACGTGTAATCCAGAAACCTGGATTATCGATCTATAGAGTTCAAACGTGAGCTCAAATCTCAGCACAGCAGCTGCAGAACTGAAACTTAATTAATTAAATAAATCAGGAATTAATATTGTGTCAATAATGGTGATCACAAAACTACTGGATTGTTATAAGAACCTACCTAGTCCACTTATGTTCTGTAGGAAAGGAAATCTGCTGTACTTATTCAATCTAGTTATATATGACTCGAGATGCACACCAATGCTTCTGACTCTTAACTGCTCTCCAAAATAAACTAGTAAGCCACTCAGTTGTATCAAACGGAAATATGCTGGTCTTGCCAGTGATGCCACGTTTCTGAATGAATTTAAAAAATCCTATAACCTCTGACTCAGAGGCAAGGGTACTCCGCTTGAACCAAGAGCATATTTCACAATGAAAAGGAAATGGTCATTCTTCAGCGTTGCTGATTCTTTTCCAGATTAACTGCAGAGTTCAGTTTTGCTAATTTTGTGAAAGCTTTCTCTTTGTTGGTTGCATGAAATACACTGCTGTACAAGCAGGTCCATCAGTATCATCTGTACACGTGCCATCGTGCCTACATGACAACTGGAGAATGGAATCTCCATTTTCTTTTATCACAGCCCTTTGCAAAATGTCTCATGATTCTGGTTTTAGACTAGCTACAAACTAGCATTTTCATATAAAAAGCGTTCTGATGATTGTAAGGTCATTTTAAAATCTAAAACAGACAATGGTTAAACATGGTTTCAGAAATACTCACAAGTTGATAGCAATCTCCTGAAAACACTTACTTGTGGGTCAAAAGCATTGAAGCAACATTGATAAAACTAAGTTCTCCAATCCAAACTTTTCATACAGTCAACGCCTATTACTATTCATTCCGGATGAAAAGATGATACTTCGTGGCTCTGTAGGACTGTGCATTTATATGGAATTACAGAGCACTCTTAATTTTCAGAGAAAAACACATTTTGGTGGCTAATCTGGGAGCAACCCTCTGGGAAAACCAACCTATATTTCTGCAATGGTTGTCACTGTTTCCATATTTTCACACTTGGAGATTCATGGCAAGATTTAAAGGCTGATAGAATAATGTTGTTTTCCAATCTTCATGTTCATCCTTTGAAGAACAATATGGAGCAGTGGAAGGATTTTGGACATATTAACAGTCTGACAAGCCAGTCAGGATCACTCAATTACCATCATTATAGCAGCTCATAGAATAGTTAGTTCCATAGGGGAGGAGGACATAATGGACTCCCATACGTCCTAGCATGAGCCTGGGTCATCCATTCCCACCAGACCTGATATTCTGCTGGATGTCAACATAGAATTCATAGTCAGAGCCCTGGTCTCCACTCCATAACATGGACTGAAGCAAGGTTCAATCCTGAACCTTTATGAGGTGGGTCTGTTCCCACTGAATCTGAGGCTGGCTCCATCTGCATTCAATGAAGTAGGAATACTTCAGGCAATTGGTAAAGAGAGAGACAGAGAACATAGTTAGAAGTAAACAAGAGGTGCTCAAGAAATCATGAGATTAAATCAAACCACTAAAACCTTGATGCACATCCAGCAGTGTAATGTGGGAAAGCCAACAATTATAGAGGCTAACTCAACATATCATGATTATACTTTCTTGTTGAATAATAAATTCTATTTTGTTTGTGGCAATGTCATGTTAGTTTCTTGCAAAAAGGTTGGATCAGTTGGATGGGGTGATGATCAAGTAAGTTGTATTGTCCTGATTGGTGTTGAGCCACTTGAGTGTTGATGAATTTGCACCCACCAGCCTAGTGCATAGTACTCTATCACACTCCTGACTTGGTTACAATGAACAGGTTTTGAAGAATCAGGAGTGAGTTACTTGCCAGAAAATTCTTAGTCTTTGACCTATCTTGTAGTCACAGTGTTTATATGGTCAGTCTGTTCAATGTCTGGTCAATAGTAAACCCCAGGATGCAGATAGTGGGGAATTCAGTGCTGTCCATTGAATGCAAGAAACAATAGTTAGGTTCCCTCTTGTTGGAAAAAGTTATTGCCTGGTATTTGCACAAATGCTATCTGCCACTTATCAGTCCAAGCCTGAAAGTTGTCCAGATCTTGATACATGCAGCGCGAACTGTTTCACTTGAGGAGTCATGAATAGTGTTGAACACTGAGCATTCATCAGCAAACATCCCCACTTCTGACTTTATGTTGGAGACAAGGGTTGTGATGGTGCACCTGTACATCAATTAACCTAGTACACTATTCTGAGGAACTCCAGCAGTGATATCTTGGGCCTCAAATAATCATAGCCATCTTCTGATCTGTCCTGATTCCTATTGACGATAGTTTCTCTAGGACTCTTTCATGTCACATTCACAGTCAGTGTTTGCAGAACACACTAATATGTTTTACATCTAATGTATATGTAGTCTTGATTGTGCCAATGAGTATACTTGTAATAATGCTCTTGAGAGTAAAATGAGAATACCAATAGTAGAATTGAGAGGGTATACCTGCCAGCAAAGATTTAAGGGTGTATGGCTCTTTTCTCTTGTAAAGATATGACTGAGGAATGATCTGATAGAATACGTTAAGATTTTGAAAGTTTGAGAGAGTAAATATAGAGAAGTTGTTTCTACTTGTGGGCAAGACAAGAATGAGGATATTGTAAATACAATAAGTTGAAGAGGGATGTCAGCAGACATTTCTTAGATCAGAGAAGAGTTAGAAAGTGGAACTCCTTACCACCACATTAAGCAGTTAAGGTAAATAGCATAAAAGAATTTAAAGGATAAACATGTAAGAAAAAAGCTATTGGGGTTAAATAAAGAACGCTGGCAGGAAGCTTATGGAAAGTGTTAACATTGGTCTTACTAGGCTGACTGATCAGTTTTTGAGCTGTAAAGATTTTGTTGTGTGCTCTGATATAGTCCATGGAAAGGTTCTGTTATAACTTAGTTAGTTGTTGTAATTCCAGTTCTTTATTGTTGTTGTTGAACTATTTTATAATTTAAGTTGATTGGGATCCAATCCCACCCATCTACTCTAGAAGGTTTCCTACTTTAATTTTAATGCTTGTCTATACTAACTTAAGATATTCTGACAATTCTACAACTTCCTACCTTTGTTCTTGTTTCTACTTACCAAGTGCTTTAAAACGACCATCCTCTGTATCAACACTAGATGCAGCTGGGTTATTACAAGAAAGTTAGTAAAAGGATAATGGAAAAGGTTCTCCTGTGTTCTATATTGGGTTGACATTAAATAGTCTAAATCAATATTCACAGAGTTCTAAAGAACAGCATTATATCTCCAATTTTTGATACTTGAAACAAGGTCAGCTCTGTCTGTCTGTCCTCCAGAGTCCTAAGTTTTGCAGTCCCCTAGCATACTGTTCTGTGACTCAGTGGGAATGTGTGTCTCTCTAAACTGCTATAACTGCATAACTTGACAAACTGATTTCACCAGTTACCTATTATTTAAATTAAGGAATTTGTTTTTAACACAAAATTATGTTCCTTAGTAATCGCTTAACTGATTTCCCATTTACAGAGTTTGATCACATAAAAGAAGGGAACTATCACAATGAGAGATAGCAAGAACTGCAGATGCTGGAGTCAGAATCAGTACAGTATGGAGCTGGAGGAACACAGCAGCTCAGGCAGCATCAGAAGAACAGGAAAGTCGACGTTTCAGGTTTACACCCTTCATCAGGACCGGGGATCAGGAAGGGAGCTGGGAAATAAATAGAGGGAGGAGGGGTGGGGCTGGCGAAAGGTAGGTGGGATGGTGGGGATTGGTCAGTGGGAAGGATGGCTCGGATAGGCAGGAGTGAAGGTGGACAAGTAGTGTCAGGTCAAGGAGGCGGGGTTGAGAGGGAGGCTTGGACATGGGATGAGGCTCATCCTCCGAGACACCACCCCACGGCCTCCTACCTCCCTTGACTTCTTCATCTCCAACTGGCGTCGTGACATTAATTGCCTCAATCTTTCCACCTCTCTCACTCACTCCAACCTCTCCCCATCAGAATGTGCAGCCCTCCGCTCCAACCCCAAACTCACCATCAAACCGCTGATAAGAGAGGGTGGGCGGTGGTGGTATGGCGTACTGACCTGTACATTGCGGAGGCCAGGCACCAACTCTCTGACACCTCCTACTACCGCCTCTTTGGTTATGACCCCACGCCTGATCACCAAACCATCATCTCCCAGACCATTAATAACCTCATCACCTCAGGAGACCTCCTACCCACAGCCTTCAACCTCATTGTTCCCACACCGCCTGTTTCTATCTCCTTCCCAGAATCCACAAACCTGACTGTCCTGGTTGACCCATTGTCTCTGCCTGCTCCTGCCCCATTGAACTCATCTCCGCTTACATCTACTCTGCTTTTTCCCACCCCACCCCAGTCCAAGGAACTTTCCACCTACGTTCAGGACACTACCTGTGCCTTCCACCTCCTCCAAGACTTTCAATTTTCCGGCTTCTAACACTTCATCTTCACCATGGTCTTCCAATCCGTGTACACTTGTATCCCCCACACAGATGGCCTAAAAGCCCTCTGCTTCTTCGTCTCCTGCAAGCCCAACCAGTCCCCCTCCACCGACACCCTCATCCGTCTAACAGAACTTGTCCTTACCCTCAACAACCTTTTCTTTAACTCCTCCCACTTCCTACAGACTAAAAGGGTGGCTATGGGCACCTGTATGGGTCCAAGCTATGCCTGCCTCCTCACAGGATACATGGAACAGTCTCTCTCCCTCTGTTACACTGGCACCATCCCTCACCTCTTCCTCCGCTATATTGATGACTGTATCAGCACTGCCTCATGCTCCCATGAGGAGCTTGAACAGTTCATCGACTTTACCAACACCTTTCTTCCCAACCTCAAATTCACTTGGACCATCTCCGACACCTCCCTCCCCTTCCTGGACCTCTCCGTCTCTATCTCTGATAACCGTCTCATCACTGTCATCTATTTCAAAAACCACCGGCTCCTATAGCTACCTTGATGACAACACCTCTCACCCACCTTCCTGCAAGAATGCGATCCCTCACTCCCAATTCCTTTGCCTCCGCTGCATCTGCTCTCAAGATGGAGTGTTCCACTCCCGGACATCCCAGATGTCCTCCTACTTCATGGACTGCAACTTCCTACCTCCATTGATCCACAATGCCCTCAACCGCATCTCTTGCATTTCCCACACTTCTGCCCTCAAACCCCCTCCCCCAGTTAAAAATAAGGACAGAGCTCCCCCTGGTCCTCACATACTACCCCACTAACCTCCACATCCAGTGCATCATCCTCCACCACTTCTGTCACCTGCAATCCAACCCCACCACCAAAGAGATATTTCCCTCCCCACTCCTATCTGCCTTCTGTAGGGACCGCTCATTCAGTGACTCCCTTGTCCACTCCACACTCCCCACCAGCCCCACCACACCTGGCACCTTTCCCTGCAACTGCAGGAAGTGCTACATTTGCCCCTACACCTCCCCTCTCATCTTCGTCCAAGGCCCTAGACAAACTTTCCAAATCCAACAGAGATTCACCTGTACATCCTCCAACCTGGTCTACTGTATCTGTTGCTCCTGATGTGGTGTCTTCTACATCGGTGAAACCAAGCGCAGACTTGGTGACCAATTTTCGGAGCATCTGCGCTCTGTACTCTATAATCAATAGCACCTTCCAGGTGCCAACCAATTTAACTGCCCCTCCCACTCCCTTGGTGACATGTCCATCCTGGGCCTCCTCCTCCTTCAATGGCACAATGACGCCACATGCAAACTGGAGGAACACCACCTCATACTCTGCCTCAGGAGCCCAAAGCCCGAAGGCTCAATGAAGAATTCACCAGTTTCAAAATCTTCCCACTTCCGGCCTCATCCCATGTCCAACCCACCCTCTCATTTCCACCTCCTTGAACTGACACTACCTGTCCATCTTTTTTCCCATCTACCTGTCCCATCCTTCCCACTGACCAATCCCCACTATGACTCCCACCTGCATTCACCTATCACCATTGCAACAACCTTCCGCCATGCCCACCTTTCCTCCCTCTATTTATTTCCCAGCTCCCTTGCCCCTCCCTGGTCCTGATAAAGGGTGTAAACCTGAAAAGTCGACTTTCCTGCTTCTCTAATGCTACCTGACCTGCTGTGTTCCTCCAGCTCCACACTTTATTGAAACTGACACAATGAGGAGACTTTCCTCAAAAATTGAGTTTGAGACACATTATTGGATCAGTGTAAGTCAAGCTTTACCTCAGTGACTGATGCAAATTCCATTGTTCTAAAGTTAAAAGTGTTCCATTGTCAGTCCCAACCTCCCTCACGTTGACTAGTGCCCAATTCACAAAGAAATAAAAGAGTTACAGTCAAATCTCTTTCCTTCTTTAATTAAATGGTTACTCTTTGTTATGTGTCCACCAATCCTTGAGTATCTTTAATGCTCCATGAACCCCAGTTGGCTTATCCCACCTGGAACGCTTGTGATGTTGCTTCTTTAAGAACTGACACTTGACTGTGTCATGCAGGACCAAATTTGCTTGGTCCTGATTTTACACAAGCATCTTGTATGTGTCGATAATTTACCATTTATCTAGTCTGGTTTCAATCTCTGAAAATGCTACCTTACACTTATCCCTAAGCCATATATCCTGCTGCTGACAGAAAAGTTTATGCCTTACAAATTATATGTGGAACTAGCGTTGAGTTCTGGGAGTCCTACCATCAAGAGGAGGGTGATGCACTGGAATGAGTAGAAAAAAATGTGACAGAAATAATTTCAGGTCTCAGTGCTCTCAATTATGAAGAGAAAATAGCGTCCATGTTTTTGTGAAGAGGAGAGGAATGTATGTTGTTATTCCATTTGTCCCCAACAGAGGGATTTAGTAAAATGGATCTAACATCTAACAAAATGTTGATACCCTTTAAAATATCTAATAACCATGTGATTGGAATCAGGACTGAGGTAGTAATAGGCAGAAACCACAACAATGTGAACAGGACCCTCACTGGTAATTGAGGCCATGACAATGTCACATCAAGATGCAACGGGATCTGAAAATTTGAAAATTCTGAAGTCCGTTTGAAGGAACCTTGATTATAGAAAATTAATTGGTGCACATGCTGATAAGGTAGACTTTGGTACTGGAGATCAAATGCGTGTATAGAGTCTGTGATAGGGCAAAGTGTACACTGGTTCTGAAACAGTATGACTGATGGGCTTCTTGACTTTTCTTCCCTTAACAATTTATGTTCCTAACATCAGGTTCCATGTATCCAACCTGTCCAAAGATTTCTTGTTGAGAAATAACCTTTTCCCAACATTAACCAACCCAGAATAATCAGGGGGCAATCATTTCTAAATAACATTGGATTTATACGGCAAAACCTATAAAAAGGCAGTTTGATATGCTGAAACACAATTGATGCGACAATTAGCAAGTATGCTGCGATCACAGTTTACTTGTTAACATAGTTCATGTCCTTAAACTCATAGGTATCAAAACTGGTTGTGTCTTCCACCTAATCAAGGCCCATATATTAAGAATACTCAAACGATTTCAGAACCAACTCCTAGACCTGTATCTGTGACTTAGCTGTGCAGAGGATGTCATCATGTCTTGGTGGTGCCACTTAGACAAATATCTCTCATTCCATAATAAAGTATGCTATTCATTACTTTCCCAAGAAAATAGCAAGCATGATACCACTTAGCCTAATATTTATTCACTGATCATACTTTTTACGTGCTGTTTGATAGGTAGTAATTCCTGAATCATGACCTTGGACATTTGTTTAAGTTGCTCAATAATAAAAATAGCTAATTGTCTTGAATAAACTGACACCTCAACATTGCAGGATACTCTGCATAGGGATCCTCCAGATATTGCTCTTCTATTGAATCACCTGTCAGGACCCACTTCACTCACCTGTTTGTTTCCAGCTGAAGCTAAACTGACTCTAGCTAAACACTTACTACAGCCTCCCTCCTTCAGAACTACACAGTCTTGTGTGGTTGTGTCTGTGGAGAATACATTTTATTTAAAGAATGAATAATATTTTATGACAAGTATTTCATTTATATAGTGCCTTTTACAACTCCTTAAAAGCTGTTCTGGCTAGCCTCCCATCCTTCACACTCCACAAAATTGAGCTATCCAGAACTCTGCTGCCCATTTCTAAGTTGAACCAAGTTCCATTCATGCATTACTTATGAGCTCATTGACCTACATTGGCTGCTGATCCAAGAACACTTCAAAATTCTCATCCATGTATCAAACTGCTCCAGTCTTGCACTTTCTTATCTCTGTAAACTCCAGCTCTACCTCCTGTTCCCTTTGATCTCATTTGCACTAAACGGTTCATCACTCAACATTCCCTCTTGGCCCACATATTAGTCGAATTAGTAAACAGTTCTCTCCCTTCAGGTACTGTCTATCTCTCCATCAAATATGCCATTATCACCCTCTCCTCAAAATCCAATCCTTGATCCCACCAGCATTGTACTGTCCCATCTCTAGGCTCCATTTTCTCTCCAAACTCCTTGAACATGTTGTCACCTCTACCTGCTCCCTCTTTCACAGTATCCCACGTTTGAATATCTCCAATCAGGTTTCCATTCCTGCTGCAGTATTGAAGCAGCTCTTATTAAAGTTTAATATCTCCTTGTGTGGCCGAGTATCACACTTTGAAAAGCACCTTGCTACATTTCATTATGTTAGAGGCGCTTTATAAACATAAGTACTAGTATAAATGCAATATTTTATCAGGAACAGCCTACTTGGACCATTTACCTGCAAAATGATGTGCTGGAATGATATCAAAGGGCCAAGGTTAAACAAGTTCACTGTAGCAGTTAAACAGCATATTCCAAATACCTAGATAACATATGGCCAACATCGTTGAGCATCAGCTGATATGACCTATACAGCTTTACTTTAGTGAGCTTGTGCTGAAAGGATAGGCTGTCATAGTATTTTCTGGAAATTTCTTGTTTGCAGCCAACAACTTGAATTAGAACAAGGTGATTCAGGCCTCCAAGCCTACTGAAACATTCAACACAAACATGGCTAATTGTCCAATTCAATTCTATCTTCCTGCAATGTAACCTCATTCCCTCAGTGTTAGAACATACTCAACAAATGAGCACTTACAGTCCATTTGGGGTAGAGAATTTCAAAGATTCTTTAACATTTGGTCTCCTGGAAAACTTGCAAAATTGGACATGCAGAATAAATTATCAGAATGCTGATATTTTAAGGCCTGACACTTATTCCTGATCTTGTCAACGGGCAAGTGACATTACCTGAACTTTGGCCAATAAAAGTCATAATCATAAATGATATTTAGCTTCAAGTCAACACAGCATTGAGAAGTGTATATGTTTGGAACTGCCAATGTTCAGCATGTATTTCCCACAACCTTGCTCAGTGGCTCTCAAATACTTCTGGTTGAAGAAACTGTTTCCAATTGATCACCCACGAGGGAAAAATAGCATCCTGGGAAAACGTGTATAACGTTAGTTTTTAAGATTAACAATTGTATTTACAATTTAAAAATATTCATAACAATCTCCCATTTCTGATACACGGCTGAATTCATCTATAGCTCACCATCAACCTTGGTAACTGTGGGTCTACCTGTTGATTAAAAGATATTTGGGCAGGTACATGAAGAGGAAAGATTTAGAGGGATATAGGCCAAACACAGGCAAATGGGACTTGTTGAGTTTGGGAGACTTGGTCGGCATGGACTAGTTGGATTGTAGGCTCTATTTCCTTGCTGTATGACTCTACTACACTGTCTGTGTGTCATTCTCAGCGCTCCATGTGCACTGTCCTACTACGTTAGATAGCCAGCCCAGATGTAATCTGCTTCAATCTCCAGGCTCATGCCAAGCCCATCTTTATCTGCTTATTCTTGACCAAGATGCACCCCTTTCAACAATGACCTGGGGAGTCAACCACCCTTTGCTAAACACTTCCAAACATGTGATATATCCCAGCCTGCTGTGGAATGATAGGGAGGAGTTTGCAGAGGTCCTGACATTAATTTTCAAATGGATACAGGAGAAGTGCTAGAGGACTGGAGGACAGTCAATCATTATTCAAGATAGATGGTAAGGGTAAACCAGGGAACTTTTGACTAGCAAGTCTCACATCAGTGGTATGGAAACTGTTGGCAAAAATTCTAAAGGGACATAATTAATCTCCACTTGGAGAAGCAAGGAAAAATTAAGAATAGTCAGCATGGCTTTATCAAGTGGAGATCATATCTAACAGGTTAGTTTGATTTTTTTTTTGAGGAGGTGACTAGAAATGTGGATGATGTAGTCTATATGGACTTCAGTAAGGTTTTTGACAAGGTCTTGTCATGGGAGACTGGTCAAGTAAGTAAGACCCTGTGGGATCCAGGACAATTTGGCAAACTGGATTCAAAACTGGCTTAGTGGCAGGAGGCAGAAGGTGATGGTTGAATAGTATTTTTTTTGACAGGAAACCTGTGTTTACTAACATACTGCAAGGTTTGGTGCTAGATCCCTTGCCGTTTGTAGTGTAAGTAAATGCTTTTAACATAAATGTAGGAGGTATGATTAGTAAGTTCGCAGATGGCACAAAATTTGGCAGTGTGACAAAGAGCAAGGAGGAAAGCCTTAGACTGCGGGACGATATAGACAGGCTGGTCAGGTGGGCAGAACAATGGTAAATAGAATTTAATCTCGAAAAGTATGAGGTGGTGCATTTTTGGAGAAGTAACAAGGCAAGGTAGCACACAATGAAGGATAGGACTTTGGGAAATAAAAATAATTGGAGGGATCTTGGTACGCTGTCCACAGATCCCAGTGGTGGATAAGATGGTTAATAAGGCATATAGAATACTTGCCTTTATTAGTTAAGACACTAAATACAAGAGCAGATAGGTTGTGATGGAGCTCTACAAGACATTAATTAGGCCAAAGCTGGAGTACAAATTCTGGTCACCAGACAATAGGAAGGATGTGTTGGCATAAGGGAGGTGGAGAGGAAATTCACCAGGACATAGCTGCAGTGCTCCAGCTCAAGCAATGAAGAGAAACTAGGTAGGCAGGGGGTGTTTCTCTTAGAGCAGAGAAGGCTGAGGGGGTGGCCCCATTGAGTTGTATGAAATGATGAGGGGCATAGAAAAAATAGATAAGAAGAGACTTTTCCCCTCAGTATAGGGATCAATAGTCAGGGGCATAGACGATAAAGGATAGAAGGTTTAGAGGGGATTTAAGGAGGACTTTTTTCACCCAGAAGTTGATGGGTATCCGAAGCTCAATGCCTGAAATGTTGGCAGTGTGGGAACCATAACAACATTTAAGTATTTAGATAGAGTTATACAGCACGCAAACAGACCCTTCGGTCCAACTTGTCCATGCCGACCAGATATCCTAAACTGATCTAGTCCCATTTGATGATCACTTGAAGTGCCCTAGTATACAAAGCTAGAGACCAAGTGCTGGAAATGGGACTGGAGTAGATAGATGTGGGACGACCAGCACAGATACGATGGGCTAAAGGCCTCTTTTTATGCTGTAAAATTCTATGACCTGTAGGTGTCTGCAGACACCAATTTCAGAAACACTGCACTAGGCTACACTCCTACAGTTTGCAGAGGATGACAATGGATACTGTTGCATGTTATGTCAGAAATACACCCAAAGTAGTTTTACCTGCAGTTTGAGAGTTTAAAAAAATCACTAAGAGCCCAGTAAAGCAAATTTTCTTTGGAACTTACGGGTTTCTTCCACGATGACACTGCCTTCACTCTCCTTTTCAGGCAGCCCCATTATCTCCCTGAGATGCATCGAATAACCAACAAGCCTATCGACTGTTTCTTGCCAAAGCTGATAACTGTAGCAGAAGAAATATAGAGAAGCAGTTCATTTGTAAAAAAAGTGCAGCAAGACAGTAGACCTGCTGTATACATGACCATTTTGATATAAATGCTCTTCAGTCACTAGAGCATATTCTGTTTTAGGGCTTCCATCATAACACTTCTGTGAACCATCAACATATAATTCCGTATCCACTCCATCTGGGGAATATTCTATTATACATCACTGTTGGTCCTCCTCCGCTATATACCCAAGGCACCCATGGGTTATTCCTTCTGCTAGCACTATACCTTGAACTGTGTTACGTTCCACATTCTGCATTTCCCAAAGACAACCAGTAATATGGCTTCTCAAGCTGCCCTCCAACCATCAGATATTGTATCACACCTGCAGGAGAGTGTGTTTCATGTGTAACACTTCACCATTCATTGTGAGACAACAAGGTGCAGGGCTGGATGAACACAGCAGGCCAAGCAGCATCATAGCATTGTGAGTGGCTCACATGCCTCCACTGCCTATTACGCACAATCAATGCCTACCTTACAGAGTGCCATGCTTCCCACTCCAGGTGGCAGCGTGGCTGAGAAATTTGCCATCAGCTCCATCTGGTCTCTTTGTTCCTAAGCCAATGTAGCCCATAGTGCCTTCTTTCGTTATGGACACACCAGATGAAAGGCTGTTGTTAAGTTTTTACTGGGGAATTATACCAGGAATATGGAATAAAAGTGAGTAATCATGAATAAGATACAGATTAACCATGATCTAACGGAATTACATAACAGTCTTGAGGGGCAGAATGGCCTTCTCCTATGCTTAGACAACAAAAAGGTTCTAAAAATAATGTTAACTGGAGAAAAGGATAGAATAATGGGCTAACTATTGGTGCTGTCTGGAACCAGGGTTCAAATTTTATCCAGAATGTTGGGATCAGAGTTTCCTTGCTGTTATGCAGCATGTTGGTGAGATCTGGAATTTGGTAACAGACTAAACAATAATTTTAAAAGGGATTTCAGAAAATTTTTGATGAGAGAAATTCAGGGCTGACAGGATAGGGAAGGGAAGTGGGATGAATTAGATAGCACTTCCAATGGTTTGGCACAGGTACCATGAGCTGAATGATCTCCTTTTGTGTTGTTTTACTCCATAATTCCACTCTGATGGTAAGGCTCCTGCATGAAAGAAGCGTATGCTTAAAGCATGAAGTCGCTTGTGTTTTGGTAAATTGACTTTGAGCTGACCATATTACAAAGGTGCTACAAATGGGAAACTGTTGCATTCAGTCCTATGGTTAGTACGTATTTAATTAAAAGCTTACCAATTTAAAACAAAATAGAATGAATAATGAGTTCAAGGAGTTCCACTTACAGCACTTTGTAGAAAATATTCTCTTGCAGACTCATTGGTGTTGTGCTGAGTTCAAGCACTTTCAAGTTGAGCATTTCCAGAGCGTCATCCTTTTGTTTCTCACTCACCAGCAATGTTAGCACATCCTGATGCAGGAACACATTTTAAACAAAGAGAGTATCATCGGAAAAACTGTCTCTCTTTTATTAATGCATAGCTTCCAATTCAAGTGCTCCAATTATTGTACGAGTTCCATTTTGCTTATAATTCTACTTATAATTAAAAATAATGGAAATGGCATCCACAAAGATCGCATGTAAAACACTATTGGTGAGATGTGAACACAACCAAGAGTCATAGAGCCGTAGAGATATACAGCATGGAAACAGACCCCTTGGTCCAACTTGACCATGCTGACCAGATATCCTGTATTAATCCAGTCCCATTTGCCTGCATTTGGCCTATATCGCTCCAAAGCCTTCCAATTCATATAACCATCCAGATGCCTTTTAAATTTTATAATCGTACCAGCCTCCACCACTTCCTCTGGCAGCTCATTCCATACACACACCACCATCTGCGTGAAAAAATTGCGCCTTAAGTCCCTTTTATATCTTTACTCTCTCACCTTAAACCTATGCTCTCTACTTTTGGATTCCCCTATCCTGGGGAAAAGACCTTGCCTATTTATCCTATCCATGCCCCTTATGATTTTATAAACGTGTATAAGGTCACCCCTCAGTTTCCGACACTCCAGGGAAAATAGCCCCAGCCTATTCAGCCTCTCCCTAAAGCTCAAACCCTCCAACCCCGACAACATCCTTATAAATCTTTACCGAACCTTTTCAAATTTAACAACACCCTTCCAATGGCAGGTAGGCCAGAATTGAACATAGTATTCCAGAAATGGCCTAACCAATGTGCTGTACAGCCGCAACATGATCTCCCAACTCCTACACTCAATGCACTGACCAATAAAGGCAAGCATACCAAAACGCCTTCTTTACTATCCTATCTACCTGTGACTCCATTTTCAGGGAATTATAAACCTGCACTCCAGATCTTTGTTCGCTTTTTCTCTTTGTTCAGCAACACTTCCCAGGACCTTACCATTAAGTGTATAGGTCCTGTCCTGATTAACCTTTCCAAAATGCAGCACCTCGCATTTACCTAAATTAAACTCTATCTGCCACTCCTTGGCCCTTTGGCCCATCTGATCAAGATCCCATTGTACTCTGAAGTAACCTTCTTTGATGTCCACTACACCTCCAATTTTAGTGTCATCTGCAAACTTACTAACCATACCTCTTCTGTTCACATTCAAATCATTTATATAAATGACAAAAAGCAGTGGACCCTTCAAAGCAATTGCATGAGTAAATCTTGGGTAGTATAAGTACAGTTTACTCAAATGTTGCAATGTTCATTTTGTGAGTCAGCTTTGGATTTTTCTTAACGTTGCTTGATTATAATGCATAGACAAGAATGGAAAAAGCACCAGATCAAGCTGGAAGGCACATGACGCCAGATTATAGTCCAACAGGTTTATTTGAAGGACCTCACCTGAAGAAGCAGAACTCCGAAAGCTTGTGACTTCAAATAAACCTGTTGGATATAACCTGATGTCATGTGACTTCTGACTTTGTCCACCCCAGTCCAACACTGACACTTCTACATCCAATAAGCTGGACAGTTGACCATACCATGTCTTGGTCCAGATGAACCAGCCAAAAAATAGAAGTTTCAGTGACCCCATTGGCAAAGGTATGATGTCACTTATACTATGAAGAACTTAGAACAACACTCTTGCTGTTTATATGCAGCACAGGAAAGACCATTTAAAGCATTATGCCTGTGCTAACTCTAAGAAGAAGTTATTGAATTGGTTTTAATGTCCTGCACTTTACCAAAAGCCCTGGAAATATTGCCCTTTTTTCACAAATCAGCCTCTTCCCTAGCCTTTAAATCTCCTGGCTAAAATTCCCAGCCTCATACTCCTCACAGTAAGAGCTTTGTATGCAGAATGGCAGGAAACTACTCTCATATTAACAGTAAGACCTGATGCTGCATGAGATTTATGTTGTTGGATCGTGAGCATTGACACTTTTTGACAGTCATGCCTGGCTCTTCCCCTATTTCGTCCCTGGTTCAAGTAAATATCCTACGCCAAGAACAGGACGTTGGATGAGGATGGTAGGTTTATCCTATGAGTATTAGCCAACATAGCCTGACATCAGGAAGTAGGAAGAGATTAGTTTGCCACTTTCGTAAAGTATAAAGCCTAAAAGCTCAACATCAACAGGATCACATCAGTTCTCCCGCCATGGACAGAGATCAGAAGAAGGGAACGTCATATTTAAAAACTGAGATGAATACAGCTATGCTATAATGTTGGAGCCCATAGAAACGTAGGAACAGAAGTAGGCCATCTAGCCCATCAAGCCCACTTCATCATTCAAAATGATCATGGCCAATTTTCTACCTCAACAACATATACTCGCTGTCTTCCCATATCCTTTGACACTTTGAGCCTCTAGAAAGCTATCTTTTTTTAAAACATATTCAATGACTTGGCCTCAACAACCTTCTGCGGTAGAGAAACGTCTATCTGTCCTTAGTATTGGATATTTATTTGAACTGACAGCAAGGACAGGCATAGCTAGGCTTGACACTGAAAGAGTATCAATTTTCAGAATCTGATGACAGAGATCCTGTAAGGTACCATACCTTACTGCTAACAAGAGGGTAGTTCCTTTAAAGTTTTTTTTGCCATTTGATGTGCTTTCATTTTGTGAGGAGAATGAGGCTGGTAAGTCTAGCCAGGAGATGCCAACAATGGGCCACCTGTCAGCATTAGGAGGAGTTAAAGGACAATGGGCATTGGGTAAGTTATATGGAGTACAGTGAGTGAGTACTTTTTTAAAATTGTGGTTCATTCCAAACTGGAATATTTGTGATTACAGCAGTGATCCTAGTTTAAACTGTTTGTCCCTATCTGCCTAAAAAGCCTTGTACATTACCTGCACACAGATACCAGTGCCCATCACATTGCCACCACTACTTGTACACAGTGGCTGCATTATCTGGGGGACAGGGAACCTGATGCACTGAAGCATCACGAATCCCTCAGTACTTAGGCTCACACATAGAAGAACGGTTCCTATAACAATCTTGCCTTCAAGACACAGTTTGAAAACTAGGTCAAAAAGATTACAAAACTACAGAAAATGAGACAGAAAAATATATCCAGGATGTAGGAACTTAGTGGTTATTAAATTTCACTAGGAATTTGTGGGCAGTATCAAAAAATGGACCTGAATACTGCTGGATTGTCTTAAGTTCCCAATATGTTGACCAGTGTTCTTCAGGGCTGGGAAACTGCCCTAACTGCCCCTTTGATATGACATGCTGGGGCATGAACAAAAAACACAGGTTCCCTGTCCAAGCACAGCACGGTGCTCCTGCAACCCGAGTGGAGCACGCCCTCTAGTTATTGGATTCGAATGTACCACCCTGTCCTGGGTCTCGGTGGCCAATGCCTTCAGAGAAAACAAATTTAGACAATAGGTAACTCCTACATCTGCAAAACAAATACATGAAACACAGTGATTTCATCTAGTTCTTAATCCCTGTAAACAAAGTACATTATTTTGTACTTTAAGCCAAATCACTGAAGATTTACAAGAAACAACAGCAAAACAGAACTATACCTTTCTAAAAGAGTCGATTGACAAGTCCCACTCAGGTTCAGATTCATCAGGAGGTGGAGCTTTCTTGATTGGTATTACCTCTTTGGGAGCTTTTACATTCTCTACTGGCTCCACATAGCGAGCAGATCTCCTGCCATGGGAACGGGTCTTCTCCTTGCTTTGCTTTTCTGAATCATTAGCTCTGGCAGGTGATGTGTCTTGATGGTGTGACTGATGAGAAGATGCCTTTCCATGGGTACGGGTCTTGTGCTTGGGATGGTCGTCTACTTCATCAGTTGATGGAGTTTTGTTAGTTGGTGTCCTTTTATCATGGTGCTTTGTTTGCTCCGGATCTTCCACACGGTGAGAAGTTGCCTTGCCATAAGAACGTGCCTTCAGCTTGGAGGACTCCTCTGCTTCGTCAAATGATTGACGTTTAGTGGGTGTGCTTTTATCTTGGTACATTGTACTATTCAGACGATTCATATACTTGGCGGGGGTTTGGCTCTTGTCTTTGGGCCCTGTGTAGGGAGGAATGTTACTACCTCTGGGTTGGTTTTCACTTGTTGTGTCTGCTTCTAACTTATTGTGTGTGAAGCACAGTTTCCATAGTTCCTTGAGGCTTTGCACAATGACATACTTGTAGTGCAGCTGCAGAGGAGGTAAACAGAAATTCTGGTCAGCCAGATTCTCTGGCAAAACCTTCAATGCATTATTATCAGAATAGGTTCTGCTATTGGAGGAATTCATTCACATTTTATTTGCCTTATCACTCCCTCCTCTTCCTCTTTCCCCAAGGAAGCCAAGGTAGTGAGTATTGGCAGTAAATTACTTGACAATGGACAGAGCAAAACACTAGATTCTGGAAATCTGAAACAGGTCAGTCAGTATTTCTGTAGAGAAAGAGAGTAGATATTTCAGATCAATTACTCTTAAACAGAACTGAAGAAAGACCAATCTAGTACATTTTGAGCCTTAGAACAGGGGAGAAGCCATTGACCTGAAATATTAACTCTCTTTCCCCACAAATGCTGCCTGACCTAAGCATTTCCAATTCTTATTACACATAACGATGGAACCTTGTTACTGTCAGAGAGTCAAGGGAATGTGGATTTCAATGTAATCCTTCAGTTATGCCTGTTACTTTGATAGGATATCAGCAGAAACCCCTTGAGGAGTGTGAATCATCATTTATAACATCTCTGGCAGAAAACAGCAGACTCTCTGTATAGACATCTTTCATAAGGGACATTGCTTCAATGGCACACAGTGGGATTACTATTATTCATTTCTGAGGGCAGACCAACGATGAAACCACGTACATGGAGTATGAAAGGTAGCAGCAGTGGCAGTAGCAAGGGATGAGCTTTCTGAACCATGTAAATGGTCAGTTAAGTCCTTTAAAGAACTTGTTATTAGTTTGTTAAAGGACCAGTTTTGGTTGTTATTTATGAGGAGTAGGTTACCAAGTGGTAGTGTCCCCAACTCTGAGCGACGAAGACTGGGTTCTAGTCCCTCCTGCTCCAGGGATGCGTAATAACAACTCTGAACAAATTGATTAGAAAAATGTCTAGAAAGTACCTATAAGGAACAGATTTGATGCATCATCAGAACCAAGAAAGAACACTGAAGATGAAAGATTCAGGAAAAGCCCTCATTCACAGCTAAACTGATGTGCTGTGTGAGAAGAATGATCTCTCATGTCTCTGCAATCTTGCAAAGGCATTTTGTGAGGGAGAGCAAGATTGGAGGGGATTTGGGAGGGGTGTGTTCAATTCCTTCTGCTTATGGCTTTCACTGGCCCATAATGGAAGAATGGTTAAGGAAGAATACATTTAATTGCCCATGAGGGACGGAGTGTTAGAAACATTTCTTAGGGGGAGATCATGTCTGACAAATTTAATTGAATTTTCTAAGGAGGTGACTAGGTGTGTACAGTAGGATGGTGCAGTTGATGTAGTCTACATGGACCTCTGTTTAGCTTTTGACAAGGTCTCACACATAGACTGATTAAGAAGAGCCCAAGATAATTTGGCAAACTGGATCAAAAAAATCACTTTGCGGCAGGAAGCAGAGGGTGATGGTTGAAGGTCTTTGTGTGACTGGAAGTCGTTGTCCAGTGCCATACCATAAGGTTCAGTGCTGAGTCCCTTGTTGTCTGTAATGTACAGTAATGACCCAGACGTGACGGTGGGAGATATGATTAGTAAGTTTGTAGATGATACAAAAATTGATGCTGTAGTAAATAGTGAGAGAAAAAGCCTCAGACTTCAAGGCTATATAGATGGGCTAGTCAGTAGCAGTGAACATGGCATGGAATTTAAATCTGAAAAGTGAGAGGTGTTGCTTTTTGGGAGGACTAATGAAGCAGGGGGGTACATGTTGAATGACAGAGGCTCAGAGGGTCTTTGGGTGCATGTCATAGATCTTTTATGGCAGCAGTACAGGTAGATAAGGTGGTTAAGAAGATATCTTGGATACTTGCCTTTATTAGTCAAAGCATTGAATACAAGAGCAAGGATGTTACGATGGAACTGTATAAAACATTAATTAGACCATAGCTGGAGTACTGCATGTAGTTCTGATTGCTAAAGGAAGAATGTTATTTTATTAGAGAGGGTGCAGAGAAGATTCACCATGAGGATGCCTTGGCTTCTGTGATTCAGCTATGAAGAGAGTCTAGATTGGCTGGGTTTGTTTTCTTTCAAGCAGAGAAGGCTGATGAGGGACCTGTTTGCAATGTACAAAGTTATGAGGGGCATAGATAGGGTAGGTAGGGAGAAACATTTCCTACTACTAGAGGAGTCAATAATCAGCACATTTTTCAGGTAAGTAGCAGGAGGTTTAGAGGGGATTTGAGGAAAACCTTTTTCACCTACAGTGTGCTGGAACTCAATGCCTAAAAGGGTGATAAAGGTGGAAACCCTCAAGACATTGGAAAACTATTTAGATGAGTATTTGAATCACCACAGCATATGAGGCTACTGGCCAAGTGCTGGAGAATGGGATTAGAACAGATAGATGCTTCATTACCAGTGGGGACATAATAAGCTGAATGACCTTTTACCATGCTGTAAAAACTACACTTCCTGTTCTCCTGTTTGTCACCAACATAAAAGAAACACTAAATCTGGCTTAGCCCAAATAATTTCCTAGCATACACATCATATATTTACATAAGAGATCCAAGTGATGCATGAAGAGACACCACTGATAAGGGAGCTGACTCACATTCAATCCTACTGACATAGTAGCCTGCACTCATAGGCACTCCTCATGACATGGCGGTTTGTGCTCACAGCCACACTTCTGAACACAGAAACCTGCATTTACAGCCACTCCTTTGAAATGTTGCCTCTGGATTTCAGTGGTGGTGCCTGGGCAGAAGGCATTCCAAAGATTGCTGCACTGGCATCACCTTAGGGGCAGTCTCTGTCATAGAGCATTCGCCCATCACATGTACCATTGGAGATGGACGTGGATGAGAAACCTTATGAGGGAGGGGTGGCCCCCTCATTTCCATGTTGACACCTCAGCCATCTCATGGCACCCTTGATCACTGAAGCATAGCTGGTGTCTATGCCATGCTTCAATACAGCATTTGTGACACTGAACATTCGATGCCATAGAGTACAGCGTGCATTCTGTGCGTGTCAGCACTGTTCCTGCATGCACTTGAGAGTGATGTCATAAATATACCCTCTATGAAACTGACCACTTTCTCAGTGAAGAATCTTATGGACCTTATGCACTGAATCATTGTGAAACACATGAGGTGACTAGATTCCTCAATTCTTATTCCTTGACTCCAATTTACTTGGGCAAGTTCAACTTGGGCACATATCTCACCCAGATTCTTCAGGCAGAGCTGCCTGAGGCACTGCACCCATACCCTGATGAGAAGCCTGGAGTCTGTTCTTCATTCTCCAGGGGTTCTGGCTACAGCCCATTCTGCCCTGTCACAAATTCTACCACTCTGACAGGGCATGTGCTTCATTCTGTGCCACCCTCTCTTATAACACACACAGACTCACAGAGGTGTGGATATCTGCATTGGCGGTGTGTAAATAAAATGTGATAGTGCATGCTCCAGGGTGGTATTCTCTTCTGATTCATAGGGATCTTATGAGTGTTATGTGGGCTGTTGCTCCTCTACGGCTGACCCTGTGGGAGACATACATGAGGAGGTCATGAGAGAATGGAATATTTGACAGATACTCATGATGCTAAGTGCAAAACGAAATGTCAGCTTAGGAATTGATGAATTATTGCACAGGGAGCAAAGTCAACCATCTCCTGGACATGAAGATGTTGAGATGCTTTCACCTTGTCTATGACAGACAGTTTTCTTCCAAGCACAGCCATTCTGTCTAGGTCAGGGGCCAGCTCGATAAAATACATCAGCAATGTTAGCTGTGGCACCTCTCGATCCAGGCATACTTTCACATATTTATTCTCAATTCCTGTTTGACCTGCAAGGTGAAGAATGATGTCATGAGCACAATACCTCTCTTCCTTACCACACATCGCAGCAGTCTGCATTCCAGCCTGCAATCTGTTCTGACCTATGCTTATTTGTTACAAAGGCTGCTGAACACGTCAATCCTTTGTTCAGAAGAATCTATTGCACCCTGGGGAATGTTCTCTTTTTTATACCTGTATAAAATATTTGTACTCACCTTTCCAGAGCTGTGAAGGTCACTGAAACGTAAAGACACTGTACCAAGCTGCTCTTGAGCACTTCTCCACTCTTGACTTCATGATTCACCTCTCTCCATGCCCTCTTGGTGAGTCTTTGCAGGCTTTCTGTTGTCGCTGGCAAACAGCAGGATGCTTCTTCTATCTGTCACCTCCTTTGGTAACACCAGCAGTGTGGCATCTGGTGAGGCTGGTGGCTGCACTGCAACAGGTTGTTGGTATTGCCCTGGCTGAAGGATTCTTCTTTTGCATTGCCCTTTGCTCAGCATCCTCCAATGACCCTTGGCCAAATGGTAACATTAACAATGGCTTGCATGTTAAATAGGGCTAACCAGTGCCTCAATCCCACCTCCAGTTGCATCTACCATTTCTAATTGGACAGTGAGACAGCCTTGGCCACCAACGTGCAAACTGTGATCTCATGAAATTGAAAGCTGCCAACAATAACAACAAAACGGCAACTCATACACATTGCATAGTTGGTGCTGGCAAGTAGAAATTAACATAACATTGGAGCCCTGGCCTAGGTATCGAAATTCTGTTGCATATTACACAGATTTCGTCAGGAAAAAACATTTGACGAGAACAAGTCTGCTCTGGAAACACTTTGGTTCCAATTTTCACCTTCTGTTTGTTCCACTCGCATCATCCCATCATCTCTCTCTCTATCTTTTGACATCAGTTCCTCTATGTTGACTGAAAAAGTACTCTGCGCTATGACTTTAAATTAAACATACTAAATAAAAATGTGCTATACCAGTTTGTGACAACATTCATTCCTGTAGAATACAAGTTAACTATGCTGGAAGTACTTAGGTAAGGTAGCTTCTGTGCAGAGAGAAGCAGAATTAACTTTTCAGACCGATGTTTTTTGAGCAGTACAAGCCTTTATCATATGTCTTCTATCTCACTGGGGACATAAAACTTTACTATGTACGTTAGTGTAGCTACCAACTTTTTATCTGTATGTACCATAGTTATAACTGGCACTTTCTGGTCTAAACTTTTGTGAAGAACATTCAACATTTCCAACCTGAAAATACAGTCGGCAATTCACGTTAATTTGAGTTACCAAATGCTTACATTGGGGTTCTTCTTCTCAAAGACCTCTTGCTCAATTAATGGAATTTCAACAGGAGATTGGGATCGCTGTGGAGTGCGCACTCCATCTATCACCTCATTCAGGAGCTGGTCGATTATGGTCATCTTTTCTTTCTTCTCAAGTTCTTCCTGAAGTGAAAAACACATGGAGAGAAGAAAAGAATAGGTAACAATTCTGAAGGATGGTAAAACCCACTACTCTGAGTTCTCTAATATGCTTGATTATAAGATAAAAACATTGCTGAAACACAATCAGAAATGACAGTAATGTTACAGTGCATGTATTTTTCAAAAAAGAAATACATCAATATTTTCAAAAATGAGAGTCCTCAAAGTGGCTCAGACAAGGTTACGCAACAACAGCAAACAATTCTGAGCTCTAAGACAATTTTACGTCAAAGATTAACCCGGTCATACTTGTGATATAAAGAACAAAGAACAGCATCATGATCTCACAAGCAGACCTTGTCTACAGAGCAAGTGACAATTGTGTATTTCATTGAACATAATTTATAGTTCACTGGCTTATTCCCACATTCAATTGCTATCACCCCTTTATTGTCTACAATTTGATAATTTTCCTTAAATCTAAGTTATAATGATACATTGGTCAATTACTATTCACAGGGGTACACCACACAACCGCACTCCACTTCAGCCCATTCGACAGTTACTTATTCAAGGCACTTCCTATCCACAATCACAACTTTCTGTTTCGCCGCCTCATGCTCCCACGAGGAGCTCGAACAGTTCATCCATTTCACCAACACCTTCCACCCTAACCTTAAGTTCACCTGGACCGTCTCTGATACCTCTCTCTCCTACCTGGACCTCTCTATGTCCATCTCTGGCAACCACCTGGAAACCGATATCCATTTCAAGCCCACCGACTTCCACAGCTACATAGAGTACACCTCCTCCCACCCACCTTCCTGCAAAAATGCCATCCCCTATTCCCAATTCCTTCGCCTCCACCGCATCTGCTCCCAGGATGAGGCATTCCTCTCCTGTACATCTCAGATGTCCTTGTTTGTCAAGGACTGCAACTTCCCCCCCACTCAGTGGTCGAGAACGCCCTCGACCGTGTCTCCCGCATTTCCCGCAACTCATCCCTCACACCTCCTCCCTGCAATAACAACCAAAACAGAATCTCCCTCGTCCTCACATACCCCTCCACCAACCTCTGGATCCAACGCGTCATCCTCTGACACTTCCGCCGTCTGCAATCCCACCACCACACCAAAGACATTTTTCCGTCCCCACCCTTATCTGCTTTCCGGAGGGACCACTCTCTCCGTGACTCCCTTGTCCACTCCACACTCCCCTCCAGTCCCACCGCACCCGGCACTTTTCCCTGCAACCGCAGGAAGTGCTACACCTGCCCCTACTCCTCCTCCCTCACCCCCATCCCAGGCCCCAAGAAGACTTTCCACATCAAGCAGATGTTCACCTGCACATCTGCTAATGTGGTATACTGTATTCGCTGTTCCCGTTGTGGCCTCCTCTACATCGGGGAAACCAAGCGGAGTCTTGGTGACCGCTTTGCAGAACACCTACGCTCGGTTTGCACTAAACAACTGCACCTCCCAGTCGCGAACCATCCCTCAGACGACATGTCCATCCTGGGCCTCCTGCAGTGCCACAACGATGCTACCCGAAGGTTGCAGGAACAGCACCTCATATTCCGCTTGGGAACCCTGCAGCCCAATGGTATCAATGTGGACTTCACAAGCTTCAAAATCTCCCCTCGCCCTACTGCATCCCAAAACCAGCCCAGCTTGTCCCTGCCTCCCTAACCTGTCCTTTCTCCCACCTATCCCCTCCTCCCACCTCAAGCCCCACCCCCATCTCCTACCTACTAACCTCATCCCGCCCCCTTGACCTGTCCGTCCTCCCTGGACTGACCTATCCCCTCCCTAACTCCCCACCTACACTCACCTTTACTGGCTCCATCCCCGCCTCTTTGACCTGTCTGTTTCCTCTCCACCTATCTTCTCCTCTATCCATCTTCCATCCACCTCCCCCTCTCTCCCTATTTATTTCAGAACCCCATTCCCCTCCCCCATTGCTGAAGAAGGGTCTATGTCCGAAATGTCAGCCTTCTTGCTCCTCTGATGCTGCTTGGCCTGCTGTGTTCATCCAGCTCTACACCTTGTTATCTCTTATTCCTGTTTCTTAAGTTTTTTTTTATTATCAGGAGCTTTCTGATGACCTTCTGCACGTTGAAGCACATCATACGTGCCTTTGTGACAGGTAAGCACCAGATTAGCTTCAAACAGGCATTTCTCAAATGCATCCACAGAGTTACAGAACTCTTACAACATAGGAGGAAACATTAGGGTCACAGAGTCCATGCTAGCTCTCTACATAGCCGTCACATCAGTCTCACTTTCCTACTGCATTCCCATAGACTGAATGTTCCTTCAAAGGTGCATGCTATTTCTTTTTGAAAGCATTAATCATCTCCAATTCCACAAACTTCATAGGCAACCAGCATTTGCAGCATAAAAAAAGCTTCTTTGTCACATTCGACTTGCATCTCTTGCCCAAAACCTTAAATCAGGGTGAAAGACAGGGAAAATTCAATGTCAGAAGAGTTAGTCTTCCAGTGCTATAGGGGCCAGCAATATGGCAAGAAAAGAAACAAATGATATGAATAGAATCATTCTCACAGACAAAATGGACACATTCTGCAAATCAGTTAACCAACTGTGTTTGGTCTTCCCACAGTACAGAAAACCACATTGTGAGCAGTGAATACAGAGGATTAGATTGAAAGTAGTACATATAAATTGCTTAATGGCTGAATGGTATGTTTGAGGCCTTGGATGGTCAGGAGAGAGGGGTAAATAAACAGGTATTAAGTGATGTATGCATAGGAACGTCCTTAGAAATGAGCAGTGTGAAGTGATGCACTTTGATCAGAGAAACATTGAAAGATAGTACAAAATAGGGCATGCAGGAACAGAGGGACCTGGGTGTTTGTATGTACAGATCCTTGAAGGCGGCAGGCTGATTGGAGAGATTAATAAGTAAAGCATAGTGTTGTTGGCTTTATTAATAGGGTCATACAGTACAAGAGCAAAGACCTGACGTTGAACTTGAAAAAGATACTTGTTACACCTGAGCTGGACTGCTGTATATAGCTGTGGGTGAAAGGATATGAATGCACTTGAGAGAGTGCAGAAACAATATACAACTGTCCAGGAATGACAAACTTCAGTTATAAGGATAGATTGAAGAAGTTGGGACAGTTCTCCTTGGAAAGAGGAAGGTTGAAAGGAAATTTGATACAGGTTTTTAAAATAATGCGCAGGCTGGATAGATTGGATAGGGAGAAGCTGTTCCCACTGGTAAAATAAAAAAAAACACAAGGACATAGATTTAAAGTGATGTACAAATGAAGCAAAGGTGATGCAAGAAAAAAAACTTTTTCACTGTGATTTGTTAGGGTATGGAATTCACTTCATAGAAAGGTGGCGGAGGCAGGTTTAACTGAGGCATTCAAGAGGGCATTGGATGATCATTTGGATAGAAATGGTATGAGGGATATGGGAAAATGCAGGAGATTGGGACCATGTAATGGGTCATGTGAGGCTAAATTGCCTTCTTTGGCTGTAACAATTCTGTGATTCTGGGATGGTCCTTTGGATGTCTGATGTATAATGGAAGGAATTGTCCCTTTGGAATACTGAAAGGAGGAAGGTGGTGAAGTGAAGACATTGGTGATGCATGAAGCTGAAGGTGGTAGAATTGGCAGAAAATGATCAATTGAATACGGGGCTGGTGGAATGAAAGGTGAGTAGAAGCAGAATCCTACTATGGTCCTGGGAGGGCAGGGAAGGGTTAAGGCCCTGGAAACCATGGTGGGGGTGGGATGGATCCTCATAGAAATAAAAAAAAGGATGTCTCAGAAATGGAAGCCATAGAAGGCATCATCAAAAACTGATATAATGAAGATGGGGGAACTGGGAGAATGAATGAAGTTCTTTCAGGTTGGAGAGTGTGAGAAAGTATAATCAAGTATGCTTTGGTAGTTTCCTCAAACTCCAGGTTCTCCAATAACCTTGTCGTTAAATTCAATTATCCTGAAATTTTTCTGGTAAATTTTCTGTGCCTTCAAAACCACATTTATATCCCTCTTAAAGTATAGATATCGGAATGGGTTGCCATTCTCCAGTTGTAGTCTGACGAGAACTTCAAAATGGCTCAGCATGACTTCTCTACTTTTGCACTCAATACCTCCACTCAAAGATCTCATATGCTTTGATAACCATTCTATCAATATTTCTTTCCACCTTCAAAGGTCTATGCATAGGAATTCTCAGGTCCCTGCACACCCTGTATTACTGGTAATTAAGTTTATATTGCCTCGCCCTATTTGTCCAGTCAAAATGAATCACTTCACACTTCTCTGTATTTCTGTTACTTGTCTGCCTATATTTCTGGCTTGTGTCCTGTTACAGTTGATTAGGCATCCTTGGTATCAGCAAAACCTCCAAGTTTGGTATCACAGGTAAATTTTAAAATGCACTCTGAATTCCAATATCCAAATCATTCATATATCAAATAAACAAACAATGGTCTTTAAATAAAAGTAAAGTACTATGGTTGCAGATCTTCACAAATAAAAAGACAAAGTGCTGTCTACCATCCCTCAGTCTGAAATGCATCCATTTACCATTTCCCATCGTTGTACGATTTTGTTACCTAAGCTTGCACTGATCCCTCCTTTTTTCATGAGCCTCAGTTTTGCTAACCAGCCTTCAATGTGCAACTTTGTAAAAACATTTCTTAAAATCCGTATGGATAATTACCTCTGCATTCCATTTATCAACTTTTCCTGTTGTATTAGATTAGATGCAGACACAAATTTTACAAACCTACGCTGGTTCTCCGTAAGTAATTGAAACCTCAGAAAGTGTCTGCAGATTGTTTTCTCCTATTATTGTTTCTAAAACCTTACCCACCACTGATATGAAATGGACAAGCTTGCACCTTCTTGGATGTCCCTAATAACTTCTTATTTCGTTTGATATAGTCGAGAGAGAGAGAGAGAGAGCAGTAGCCAGTAGCAGGAGATTAGCTGCATCTCTGCTTCACTTAACATCAAGAACATTGAGGTTTATGGTGCAATGTCAAAGTTTGGCTACATTAAATCAACTCCCATAATACAAAGTCACCTTGAGTTCACTTCAGCACTTAATCAGAAATTATCGCTACAATCACTCAACACTTGTACAGTCCCACATCAAATCCTTCACTCCTCCAGGTGCATAACACAAAAAACAGGATCTCCTGATTGGGTGTTGCTCTAAGAGTCCTCAATATTAACTTTTGACCGAGGAAGTCTAACAAAATCAAGTTAAGCAAACACTGGAAAGTAAATATCCTGCTGATTACCATCTATTGCTCTAGCCCAACTGGTAACTGGGACGCTGAAATCGCTTGGCAAAGTGGAAAACTTCAATATGCATCAGCAGTGTACAATAGCATGCCAGGTACAGCAATGGGCATATCTGAAAATTGACGTAGAAATCTGGTGAAATTTCGGCACAGGACACTATGCATGTCAACTGTGGAAGGAGGATGAATTAGACAAAGTTAAGTGAATTTGCAGTCAATGGTTTAGATCCAAGTTCTAAAGTTCAGCCACCTACAGTTGTGAATCAATGCCAGTTTACCTTTGATTCAAGTACGGTGTACACTCAGGGTTGGGAGCTGCTGTCATGGGCCTTCATGTGATTGAGGGAGCTAATTCTCAATGCACAGATCTTTGGGCACATGGAGCAGGATATCCCATGAAATTATAGATTTGGGAGTGCAAGATTTACTTTCTCTATCACATTATTAGAGTGATGGGACACAAAGCATGATAAACTTGATGGACAATTTGTCACCATTCTGATTGATTATAAGTAGGCCCTACTAGTTAGCATGTTTGATGTCACAGCGCTTCAGAAGGAAAACTTCAGAGTGCCTTTGCAAGCATTTTCTTTGCTCTTCCCTAGAACTTTGGCTTTTTGAAAGTTGAGAGAACAGGACCTGGCTTGGGAGATGGGTGTCGAACACATCAAAATTGACTTTGCAGAAGATTTGCTTCAATGTTGTAGATCTAGCTTTATAGATCTTCTCAGCCCCAAAAATTGTGAGAATTGGCAAGAAGGTTGGAAAAAAATGGTAAGATGGGAAGTAATGAGATTCTCAGCAAATCAGTCCAGAGAGTTACTGTTAGTCAGTTGGGAAGTTGCAGAGATCAGTCAGGGGTCTGGTAGATCATCAGTCAAAAATTTCCATCTAAAGTCAACAAAGTGGTTAGTCCACGGTCAGTCCTGGAGTCAGCTGAATGAAACTCAAGGAGGGGGTTATCAGGGCCACAGCTGTGGTTGGCGAAGTCAATTGTGGGAATTGGAGAGGAAACTCAATCTATAAGGAAAGGAGTTGATACTGCATTGAAGGTCATGAGTTACTGCAGGAGGGGGATCAACAATGCTTACAATCCCCTTTGCTTCAAGGAGTTGAACAGCGTAGTATGATGGTTGGCCAATCTAAACTACAGGCTACCCAAGGCAATGGGGAAAGAGTAGCACTGCTGTGGGCAGGGTTCTAAAATGGGATAAGACTAAGGATGGGTAACCTGTGTAGTTCGGTTCTTGATTGATCTGGTGAACAGCTGGGCTTTAAAAATAGCAGCGGCACAGGGAGTCTCGAGAGGTCTTGGCAGTGGTGAGTACTTCTGTGCGGCAAGAGAGAAGTTCGGACAAGAGGTATGTGGCATGGTTAATGAAGTGAGAATAGAAAAGAATATTTCACAAAATAGCCTGCAAAATGGCTCATGGAGAAAAACTCTCCATAAAAAACTCATCCAAAATACACACCTAACCGATTTTTGGTAAAATTCGGTTCTAGCATTTGGTCGACAGTTCTTCTTTTGGATCTGAAGGATATGGTAGAGCAATTGCTTACAGAATTTCTCCACTGTTTTTACATATTACTGATACACAGTCCAGGTCTCACTGCAGGAAAGCTGTGTTGTGTTGATACTCCATGCACTAGAGGTTTTATTGACGCTTAATGTCATTGTTGTCAAGTGACTTGTAACCATAGCTGGTATAAGACAGAGCTGGCACACCTGATCTGATGCTGAAATCTTCCGGTCAGTGGTAGCCTTTTGAGCGAGGTGATTGCTGAAGAACGGTAAGTGTTCAATAAATTCCAGAGGTTTTCCTTCACTGTACATAGGAGTGGGCTATTTGACTGACAAGATGTGGGTTAATATATCACCTTTGTTTTGGCAACAGGCTGAGTTTCTCGTATGCAAATAGAAGAGATCAAAAATGGGAAATATCAATGCAGTCATTCACAAACTGTAGTATCTGTAGAGATCATCATCCATGAGGATCAGTTTAATTTTGGCACAGTAGCAACACAAGGTCAAGAGATTTCCAGACAGACAAATTTAATATTGAGTTGCATTGTCACTGTCAGGTAGATTGTAAATAGTATGGGGGCTATCACACAGCCTAGCTTGACCATGGTCCAGATTTTAAATGTATCTGTTTCAGAGCTCCTGCTCAAGATGTTTGCAGTCATATCAATATGGAAGAATTCAAGATCCTGCTGAAGTGCCTTAGACAATGAAATAATGAATGGTGGTGGACAATAATGCAACTAATATGAGGGGATAGCAAGAACTGCAGATGCTAGAGCCAGAGACAATACAGTGTGGAGCTGGAGTAACACAGCAGGTCAAGCAGCATCAGAGGAGTAGGAAAGCTGACGTTTCAGGTTGGGACCCTTCTTTAGAACTTCTGAAGAAGGGTCCCGACAGAAACATAACAAAATGAAGGAGAGGCTTCATGAACATTCCCATCTTCAACATTGGTGGAGCTTGATACAAATATTGAGACGACAATCCTGAAGAACATGCAATCATCTTCAGTCTGAAGTGTAAGTAACTGATCCATCTTGACTTCCTCCTGAGGTCACCAGCATCACAGAAGACCATTTTTGCTAATTTAAAATCACACCATTCAATATCAAAAATTGCTGAGTGGACTACATACAGCAAGGACTATAGACTCTAACAACATCACACCCATAATACTAAGGACTTCTGCTATTGAACTAGTTCTGCTCCTATCCAAGTTGTTCCAGAAAAGCTCTAACATTAGCATCCAAAAATCAAAGTGGGAAAATTCTCAGGTATGTCCTCCCCTCAAAAAGTAGGACTGGTATAGAAGCATAGAACATAGGACCAGGAGTAGGTTATTCAGCCCTTCGAGCCTGCTCCACCATTCAATATGATCATTGCTGAACATCCAACGCAGTACCCTGTGCCTGCTTTCTGCTCATACCCTTTGATCCCTTTCACCATAAAAACTATATCTAACTCCTTCTTAAAAACATTCTATGTTTTGGCCTCAATCACTTTCTGCGGCAAAGAATTCCAAAGGTTCACCACATTCTGAGTGAAGAAATTTCTCCTCATCTTAGTCTAAAATGGCCTTACCATATCTTTAAACTGTAACCTCCGGCTGTGGATTCTGCATTTACCCTGAAAAGTCCTGTTAGAAGTTTATAAGTTTCTATGAGATTTCACCTCATTCTTCTAAACTCCAGTGAATACAATCCTAGCCAATTTAGTTTCTCTTCTAATGTCAGCTTTGCCATCCCAGGAATCAGACGAAGGTGATGAATGACGGTAGAGCAGTGGCTGTTGTTTACATGGATTTTAGTAAGGTTCCTCATGATAGCCTCATCCAGAAGATTAAGATGCATGAGATCCATGGTGACGTGGCCGCGTGGATTCAGAATTGGCTTGTCCACAGGAGGCACAGAGTATTACTGAAGGGTGTTTTTCAGGCTTGTGGTCCGTGACTGGTGGCGTTCCGCAGGAATCAGCACTGGGACCTCAGCTGTTTGTGATATATATAAATGAATTGGATGAAAATGTAGATGGGTGGGTTAGTAAGTTTGCAGACGATACAAAGATTGGTGGAGTTGTGGATTGTATAGGAGATTGTCAAAGGATACAGCGGGATATAGATCAGTTGCAGATGTGGGCAAAGAAATGGCAGATGGAGTTTAATCTGGGTAAGTGTGAGGTGCTGCATTTTGGGAGATCAAATGTTAAGGAAAAGTATACAGTTAATGGCAGGACTCTGAATAGCATTGATGTACAGAAGGATCTTGGAGTTCAAGTCCATAACTCTCTGAAAGTGGCCACACAAGTAAAGAAGGCTGATGGTATGCTTGCCTTTATTGGTTGGGGAATTGAGTATGAGAGTCAGGATGTCATGTTGCAGCTTTATAAGACTTTGGTTAGGCCACATGTACAGTATTGCGTTCAATGCTGGTTGCCACATTACAGGGGTGCAGACAAGGTTTACCCAGATGCTGCCTGGATTAGAGAATATGAGCTATAAGGAGAGGCTAGAAAAACTTGAGTTGTTTTCTCTTGAATGGTGGAGGCTGAGGGGAGACTTAGTAGAAGTATATAAAATTATGAGATGCATAGATAGGGTTGACGATCAGAATCTTCTTCCCAGGGTCAAAATGTCTCATACTAGGGGGCATGTATTTAAGGTTAGAGGGGGAAGTTCAAAGGAGACGCGAGGGGCAAGTTTCATACACATACAGCAGTAGGAGCCTGGAACTCACTGCCAGGGGTAGTAGTGGAGGCAGATACAATAAGGGCATTTAAGGGACTTTTAGATAAGCACATGAATATGCAAGAAATAGAGGGATATGGACCAAGGGCAGGCAAAAGGGATTAGTTTCATTTGGCATCATGTTCAGCACAACATCGTGGACCGAGGGGCCCGTACCTGCCTGTACAGTTCTATGTTCTCTGATAGTGAGCCAGGCCTTGTCATTTTTAGCAGTTTTCATCCACGCCTTCTTTCCATGATAAGGACATATAATTGTACAATGTTCAGGTATTTTCTAATTTCTCAGGTAATGAGCTAGTCCCTGTCCACATCCAGCAAGAACTGAATATCCAGATTTGGGCTGATAAATGGCATGTAACATTTGTGTAATGACTGCTAGGCAATGATCATTGCTCTAACAACACCTCTTGATTTTCAACGGTGCAACTATCACTGAATACCTCAACATTCTGAGATTATCATTGACCAGAAAGTTAACTGTATCAGCCATTTAAATACTGCTGCCACAAGAGCAGGTTAGTGATTGGATATTCTGTGATGAGTGTCACATCTCTTGACTTCCTAAAGCTTGTTCATCATTGTCAATACACAAATCAGGAATGTGATGAAATATTCTCCACTTCTCTGGATGAGTACAGCTTCAATAACTCTCAAAAAGCTCAATACTATCCATGTCAAAACAGCCCACTTGATTGATACCCATTTATCATCTCAAACATTCACTCTCTCCACTACCATCACTGTCCATTTCTGGCACCCAGTGGTAGTAGTGTGTGTTATCTACAAGATTCACTGCAGCAACTCATCAAGGGTTCTTTAAGAGCACCTTCCAAAGCTCAACATCTACCATCTTGAAGAACAAGGCCACCAGGTGCACGAGAACATCAATACCTGCAAATTTCCCTCCATCATCCTGACTTGAAACCACATTGCCTTCCTTCACTGTCAAAGTCCTGGATCCCTCTCCCTGAGAGCACAGTGGGTGTAGCTATACCAATGACTTGCAATAATTCAAAGTAGTGGCTCAACACCATCTTCTCAGGGGTAATTATAGATGGGTAATAAACATTCCTACTAGTGAAACTCATCACTCATGAATGATTAAAAAACGATAGATCAGGTATGAGCTTGCAAGGAGTCACTGAACCCTTTTAAGCTGCTCTCCTGCAGAGCCAAGGAGTGATGTGCTGCTAACCCAGGAAGGGAGGTTAGTCATAAAGGAAGATGAAAATGTGAACACATTTCAGAAAATTTGCATACCTCACACATTTCTTTTACACCTCTCAACCAGAACCCGAAATGCTAACTCTCTTACTGCTCACCTAAGCTAGCCTTACAGATGGTGCTGTCACTGGCAGTGCATTCATGAGGTCATTGATCATGAGCACCCAGGAGTCAAAGCAGGGATCAGAACAGCCTGCTGCTATCTATGCTGAAACCACAGTGATTATTTCACAAAGTGCCAGAGGCAGGAAAAGTAAGGCTCTATAGAGAACAAGACAGCAAATTCAATGCAGAGGACAGCAAGCCTGCGTGGGGGAGAGCGAGCCCAACGCAGCAGCAAAAGAGGTCCTGGCATCTGCGGCGGCACTGAGTGTGGGGAGATCAAGCCCAGCACAGAGAAGATCGAATCCTTGAGGGGAGTGCGAGCCCATGATGGCTAAGCACTTAAGGAAGACACCAATGTTGAACTTTTAACTATATTTCCTTATTTTTCTACTTTAGATTTCATACCTACGTACCATTATATCTAAACAGGCGGCTGGAAGAACACAGCAAGCCAGGCAGCATCTGGAGGAAAGGAGCAGTCAACGTTTCGGGTATTACCCTACTTCATCCTCAAGCATCTGCAGTTCTTTTGTCTCTAACCTTTGTATCTGTGATGGCACCAGGAATGGCAACATTGTATACTTTTCACTGTGATGAAATGAAAATCTAAATCTTATAGTTCACCAAAGGGTATGCAAAAAGGATGTTCTTTGATATTTGTTAATCTGTAAATTTTAAATGCATTACTTTGTATAATTTCTCCATCTTTCTCAGCTTTGGATGGTGAAATTTGGTTCTGCTTTTTATTTGGTGCTAAATGTGAAGATGTAATCTGACTAAGACCAATTGGTGAAGGTAGAATCAACAGATGGATGGTTCAGGAATGCTTCTGTGGGGTGTGTAGAGGTAAAGATGGAAGGTGATGATCATGGGATGCTATAGTGACCTCGGTCTAAATGAGTTTTTAAAAATTCATTCATAGGATGTGGCTGTTGCATTCATTGTCCATCCCTAATTGCCCAGAGAGCAGTTGAGAGTCAACCACGTTGCTGTGGCTTTGGAGGCACATGTAGGCCAGACCAGGTAAGGATGGCAGATTTTCCTTCCCTGAAGGACATTAGTGAACCAGATGGGTTTTTCTGACAATAGGCAATGATTTCATGGTTATCAGTAGATTCTTAATGCCAGATTTTTTTTTTTTTTTAAATTGAATTCAAATTCTACTATCTGCCATGGTAGGATTCAAACCTGGATCCCCAGAACATTAGATGAGCTTCTGGATTAATAGTCCAGTTATAATACCAGCAGGCCATTGCCTTCAGTGCCTAAATTTCACCAGGTGGGACTGCAGAGGTTCAAAAAGGAGATTCCACACCACTTTCTCAACAGTAATTACAATTGGCAACAAATGCTGACAACAACCTTTAGATCCCATTAAAGCATAAATAACTCTTCAGAAAGTTATCGGCATCTCATCACAAATCACCCCTTATTTACAAATACATAGCTTTTGACAATAACACTGCCTCTCACTGAATCAGGCATTCAGCGGCTCAATATCCCTGACATTTATCTTGTTTTATGCCAGCCAGGACTCCTTGATTGGGGTTGTTAATCTGGTTCAATCAAGGAACTCATATTGTATGATGTCCAGCTGGTTAACCTTGTTACAATCACTACAGGCTCTTTGCCTGGATCTACAGCTCTAGCTGGTTCAGAATTTTCTTCTCAAATTATGTTATTGTCGTTAATCCAGATTAGAGCAAGAGCATGGATTATTTCTCTATAATCTAGTGCATTACTTCATATTGTCCTAGTCAATAGGATCCAATAGTTATTCTGCACTTCAAACATTCACTTAAAAATACACAATGTTTATTCAGAAATATCTTACAAAATTAATTACATTGTGAATCAATTCAAAAGGCCAGAGAGACAAGAAATGGCATTGGAGGCTAATCAAGTAAGACAGGCACAGCAAAGATGGAAAACAAAAACTGTTGGTCATACTGTTTTTTTACATTGTTTTCTATTGGATTTTGCAAGTCCCTGGTTTCACACTAAACCTGTGGCTACAGTTCAAAAGTATTTTGCCAGCTGTGAGGTCATTACAAACACTATGTAAATCCAAGTTATTTCTTCTTGACAATAACTATGGTACTGATTTTATCAGTTAGGCACAAAATAAGTAAATTCCCAGTTACTGACCTGTAGCTGTTGTCTTGCAGTTTCATTCTTGTCTTCAAACAGAGCCACTCCCCAAAGTGCCACCTGCAAGCATGCCCCTCCTAACACCACCGGGTGAGTGCAAAACTCCCAGAATTCGGTGAAGATCCCAGCATTTGGTGACTTAAAGGTGAATGGGAAACTAATAGACTCTCTGGGAAGAATGACACCTGGGAACATAGAATAACAATAATTAATCGAGAGTTTGGCAGTTTGGACCTACAAGTAGAAACACCTTCAACAACTGAATTACATTTAAACGATACAAACTTCACAATGGATGAAGTCAAAGAGAATCCAGCATTGTGTCGAGTTAAATTAAATAAAATTGATGATCAAAAATTTTTGTTATAATCTCTTTTCCCTTCAACTTTGAGCCAAAGCTGGTTCGGATCAGTCATGTTCTTGGTCCTGTTGTTGAAATGAATCATTTTGCCAGCACGTTATCATCACCCACCACTCGATTCTAGGACAGCACCCCTCAGGTTGGTGAATTTCTGTCTTGACTGAACAGGCCAATTCTTGACCCTGAGATCTTTGGACATATGGGAAATAATGACTCACAAGGTAACAGGATCCAGAGCGCAGGATTTGCTTTCTTTCTTTCAGTTCCATTGGTCTGCTTCATCGTCAATTTTTAAAAATTTTGCAAATGTGTAATCTTTGGATGAATTCAAGTTTGCAAAATAATGTATGCACATGTCCATACACTGATTGCATGAGTTTACATTATTCTTTCAATTATGGATTTTTTTGCTGTATAAATCACAATTATCAAATTGATTAACAATTACTAGCGGACAGTCCTTCAATAATCAGTTAGAGAGATTGAAAATAAACCTCAAATATCTTTAAATGATTTTGAAACATAGCTAATTACACATATTCAAATGAATTAAAAGTAACTGTGTGCTGCAGCAAGAACAACGGTCAATGAAAAACTTTACAAAATTACAGGAGTAGGAGCCATTCAGCCTCTTGAGTCTGCTCATCTGATCAATAAGATCATGTCTCATCTAAATGTGGTCTTTATGCTACTTCCTGTCTGTATCACATAACCCTCAACTTCACTGTTAACCAAACAACTACACAACTCAGCATTAAATATTTTCAATGACCCAACCTCCACCGTCTGTTGGGGGAGAAAATGACAAACATTGATGCTTCTCTGAAAGAAGTATTTCTTCCACATTTCTGTGTTAAATGGATTAGTGGGGGATGTGGGGAAGTATATTATTTTGAAAACCTGGCTCTTAGTTCTAGAATCCTCCATGAGGTGAAGCGTTATTTTCAGCACCTACCTTGTCAGGCTCCCTCAGAATCTTACATGTTTCAATAAGATCAACTCTCATCCTTCTAACTTCAATGGATAAACCCAACCTTCTAAGCTTTTCGTATAAAACAATTCATTAATTCCAGGAATCACCTTTGTGAACTTTCTCTGAACTGTTTCCAATGCAAATATATCCCCACCAGAAGTAAGGTGACCAAAACTGATCAATACTCGAGATATGGTCTCATTTAAGCACTGTACAGTTGTGGCAAGCTTTTGCCACTTTTATACTCCATTCCAATGCAATAAAAGCTAATATTTTGTTTTTGTTCCTAATTACTTGCTATATCTGCATGCTGTCATTTTGTGATTTATGAACAAGGAAACTGGGTTTATCACAGCATTCTGCAGTCTTTTTCCATTGAAATAATATTCTGCTTCTCTATTATTCCTACGCAAGTAGGACTTCATATTTTCTCACATTATATTCCACCTGCACCAATTTTTGCTCACTAATCATTTTAACATTCTAGAATGTAGGCAGCCAGGCCTAGGGGACCCATCAGCCTTTCCTGCTATTCATAGTCCAATTGCTCTTTCTTCGGTGATAGTGATTGCTTTAAGTTCCTCCCCTCCTTTGCCTAACAATTTTCAACTATTCTTCAGATGCATTTTGTGATGATATTTATTTAATTCCTATTCCATTTCCTCCTTTTTCATTCAGCTCCATTCTCGTCTTCTAAGCGACAACCACTTGCTTTAGCAACTTTTTTCTTTTTATTATGCTTGTTGAAGATCTTACATTTCTTGCTACTTTCTGTCCTACTCCAATTTCTCCCTTTTTAAAGACATCCATGCCAATGTCTAAAACTCTCCCAATCTTCTGCCCGTAATAAACTTCACACCAATGTACACCTTTTCCTTCAATTTGATATAATTGTATAATGCCTTAATGGGTCATTGACTACATACCCTTCTGAGGTCATTCTCCTCAATGGAATATATTTTTGTTGAGAATCATAGAATTTCTCAAGTGCCATTTTATGGAATATTTTCTCAGTCCATTTAGTTAACTCTGACTTCACATCCTTTCATTATCCTTCAGTTAAGTTTAAAACACTAGGTATGGACCCACACTTGCACTCTCAAACTGAGTGTAAAATTCTGTTATGTTATGATCACTCATGCCTAGAACATCTTTAATTATTCCTGTCACATTATACATTATCAATCCAAAATAGCCAGGTTCCTGGTAGGTTCCAAAATGTACAGTTCTAAGTAATTGTCCCAAATACTTTCTGAGCTTATCCTCCAGGCTATCACTGCCACTTGGATGTGTTCAAACGATGTGAATATTAAAATCGCTCAAATTATTGCAGTATCTTTCTTGCAGGCCCTCTCCCCTTGTTTTATTTGTTGATGGCATGTGGGTGGTTTCAGCAAGTGTAGTATCAACCCCAATCGCCCTTGACCTGAGTAGTTTACTGGACTATTTCAGAGTTAGGTAATTAAGTGGATCTGGAATCACAAACCAGGTAAGGATATCCTAAAGAATGTTAGTGAACCAGGATATATTTTATGACGATCAACTGTGGTCTCACAAGCTTAGAATTCAATATTTTTATTAACTGAATTTAAATTCCACCAGCTGTCATGACGGGATTTGACCACATACTCCAAGGCCATTAGTCTGGGTCTTTGGAATACTACCCCAGTGACATTATCACTACAGCACATATATCTTCTTATTTTTTGATGTATATTCTTTTCTACTTTATATTACTGTGCAGCTAATATAAGGCGGCTTATAAACTACCCATATTAGTGGTGTATACCTGAGTTAGTGTTGAAATAGAATCGTTGCATCCAAGAATTATTTGGTTTTATGATACAGTGTTCCTGCTCGGGAAGACGTTTCCACTTGTAGTAGATAACTGTAGTTCCATCATTTGTCACTGGTAGACAGGAGATGACCCTGTCCCCTGCCATTGCTTCAAATGTGAGCCGGACAATCATAGCAACCTCATCCTAGGAAATTGAGAAAATGAAGCATTGCAAGAAGTGATATCAGCATATAAAAGTTGTTTGGTACAAAGTTAGATTTCACAATTACCGATGGCTAGAGCAAGCTTCCATCCCGTGATCTTTTTTTTTCATTCCTTCCTCTTCTTGAAAGTGCTGCTTGTTGCATGGGTAGTGATCAACAAATTCTAGGTTCCTTCTCATACCAGTACCTTAACAAATTAGTACTGTATCACAGGGAAGCCCAGGGTGTCTATGGGCTGAAGAGCAGGTGTTACAGCTGAATACAATGCTGCTTGAGCAAAATCTACATATTGTTTTGTCCATGAGATGTCAATCAGTATGCAGGAAACACGGATAATTTATCAACGACTTCCTACATATTTCAGGTTTGATCTCAGGTCTGTGCGAGTTAGCTGATCTCACATGATACAGTGGTATAGCTCTCCAAATGATTTTTAGTCCCTGAGATAGAGGGAAAACATTCCTGTTCTTTCTTGCTATCCAAATCTATACTGCTGCCACTGAGTCAAAATCCTGGAACTCTCACCACACAGAATTCTGGGCATACCTACATCATGTGGACTGCAACAATTTAAGAAGGTGGTTCATATTTCCCTCTCAAGATCAATTAGGAATGGGCAACAAAATGCTGGTCTTGCCAGAGACGTTACATCCATGAGCAAATAAAAAGAATTGGATAAATTCTTGAAAAAATAAAGTTTGTAGGGCTATGAGGAAAGGGCAGGGGAACAGTACTAAATTAGATAGCTCTTTCAGGGAATAGGCACTGGCATAATGGGCGGAATGACCTCCTCACGTGCTGCATAATTCAATGACAATGCTCCCAGTCATGATTGGATAGTGATAAAGGACATGGTCTCTGGTTCATTTCTCTGTAGTTTGTGCTGGCTATGTGGTCACACAAACTCCAATTAATGAATTAGGAACCTTCCTCAATGCCACTGTCAGCAGGGTATTTACTTAATAAATTATTTATGAACTTAGGACATCTAAGAAAGTAATCAAGAAAACAAGGATTACGTATTTCATTTCAGGACATTCAAAACTTCCTCAGACATGAAACATTCCACTGTAGCACAGGAACACTGAAACACCACATGGCTTACTCCCAGGGTAGGTACAGCACGGGGTTAGATAGAATAAAGCTTCCTCTTGACTGCCCCAGCAAACATTCTCTGAGCAAGCACAGCACTTGTCAGGTACAAAGTAAAGCTCTCTTCACACTAGCCTATCGAACACTCCAAGGATAAGTATAGCATTGTTTAGCTGTGTAAAATTTCATTTACAGTTTTCCATCAATTACACCCAGGGTGTGGACATCTAAGGTTAGATATAGAATAAATGACCCTCCAAATTATTTCATCAACAGCTCTCAGCAAAGGATGTGTTTAGATGAAATACAAAGTAAAGTTTGTTCTGGGCCATCTCTTTAAAATTTCCAAGACAGATATAGCAGGGATTAGATAAAAAGTAAATGTCCTTTCCATTTTGGGTCATATGGTGGCTCACAGTATGAGGGGCCCAGGTTGAATTCCAGCCTTGGGTGACTGTGTGAAGTTTGTGCATTCACCCCGAGTCTGCAGGGGTTAACTCTGGGTGCTCAGGTTTCCTTCCACAGTCGAAAGATGTGCAGATTAGGTGGACTGACCATGCTAAATTGCCCCGTAGTGTCCAAGGATGTGCAGGTTAGGTTGATTGAACATGGTTAATGTGGGGCTACTGGAACTGGGTGGGATGCTATTCAGAAGGTTGGTGCAGTCTCGATGGGCTGAATAGCCTTTTCTGCACTATTTGATTCAGTGATCAAAAATTGGCAAGGCCATAAAGCACAAAATAGTGAAACACGCCCCCAGTCGTAGATGTCAGTATCATGTACAGAACCCACTATGAGCCTCGTATTAGAGTGATAATTTCAATTCAAATACTGCATTTTAATTGTTTTAGTCTAGGCTGATTAGAAACATGGTGCGAGAAGCCAAAGAAGTGATGTCTAAGCTGCAACACAAGATTGGATCCTTGTCTATTCAAAGAGATGTTATGTTCCGCTACAGTGAGTGTAACTGCTGCACCTTATGAGAGCTGGTGTCATTCAGCCAACGAGCCGGGTGTCCAGCGAACATAATGGATGGACCAATGATTGGTTCCTCAATTACATCAGGATAATCGTCCAATAGGTCACTAAAAAAAACCCAAAGAAAACTGAGAAAGTGCCATAACACAATGATTAACACATCATACCATCACCTGACTGTTTACTTACCTCAATCAGTAACTGCCTACTCACCTCAATCTCAATTGACTGCTGCTCACCTCAAATCTCAATGGCTGGTCACTCATTTCAATATTAGCCACTAGCTGGTCTCTCACCGCAATTCCCCACTAGCTACTCATCACAACCCCACTGGCCATTCAGCCTGAACCTCACTGGCCATTTACCCCAATCTCCCATTGATCATTCACTTGAGGCTACACCCAATTAACATCCCAATCTATGAACACAGGAAATCGGAGCGGGGTAGACCATTCAGCCTCTCTACAGCCTGCTTTACCATTGTAGTGTTAGGCTTAAAAATGATATCTTCAAACGGGATCATTAAGGGTTAATCATTATGGGTCAATTGAACATTGCAATAAGCAATTGAAGTAAAGTGGACAAGTACATGAAAAACAAGGCCTGATGTAAAAATAGCCTGTTTTGGCTGGGAGGTAATTGCAAGACTGTCTGTGGGAACCTTTCTCCTAAGTAGTTAACACAGAACCACCTGGAGGTGTTTTCTGCACAATGGAATGTCTGGAAAAGTACTGAAAAAAATGTGAAATGGTAATTCAGAGTATTAATATCAGGGGCTCTGTCCCACTCGTAGGACTTTCCCCATTGGACTGGGGTTTGTGATACCGGGGTCATGGACCTTCACTATTGGACCGGGTTTCGAGGACTGGTGCTACCGAAACCAAGAGAGCTCGGAGTGCCAGCAGTCACCCAGGAGTCCCTGACAGGCAGAAGACAGTGAGATTCACTTGTCGAATATGTCAAAGTAGTTTAAGCTAATAGAATCACTCCAGTTTGCATATATCTAAAGTAGATTAAGTTAATAAATTTGCTTTATATCAAATTGCGTATGTCTTCTTGTACTAATTTTGATCAGGCCTTAAAGAACCTGTTAGGCACTTTCAGCCTAATACATATATTCAGTAAATTTATAGTTGTTCTGATTTTGTCTTAACTCCATTTTCTTGCCAGCTCTACACCCTTACCTCCATAATCCCTGAATTCCTTGTAGTTCAAAAAGCTGTCTATTTCATCCTTCAATATATTCAGTGACCAGTCCCCACTCTTCTGTGGCATAGGAAGTTCCAAACATTAACAATCCTCTGAGAAAAGAAATTTCTCTTCACCTCCATCTTAAGTGGCAGGCCCCTTAGACTGAAACTGTGCCCCTTAGTTCTAGATGTCCACAAGAGGGGAAAATCTTTTCAGCATCTACCCTATCGAGCCCTCACAGAATCTTATATGTTTCAGCAAGACCACACCTCATTCTTAAACGTCAGTGAGAATAGATCTAAACTGTTCCTATAAGACAACCTCTCATCTTGGGAGTCTGTCTCAGAACTGCCTTTAATACAAGTTTATCCCTTGTTAAATAAGGAGACAAGAACTATGCAGCACTGCAGGTGTTGCATTTGAAATAACCTGTCGGCTTATTTGAAGGTGGGAGGGGAAGTGCTTGAAGATAAAGCAAGTGGGCAGCCTAGTGCCTTCTTGCCCATTCCCAAACTGTCCTGTCTTTTGGGGGTTAATAAGATGACAGGCAGCCTGCTTTCCTGCCCTTACACATATTGAGGCCCTTAAGTTGCCAATTAACTATCACTTAAGGGCCTCAGTTCACCTCTGCTGAAATTTTATGGTCTATAGAAAAAGTAAGCAAGGTGGTAGTCTTGATTGTGCAGGTTGCCAATGCCGAAGGGGAAGTACCGCCATTGAGTGTGTCCTTGTACCCTTTGGAGCCCCACCTAACCCTCCCCCTCTGGTTTCTAATGCTCACCCCTCCTTTTTCCCTCACCACCAACTCTGAGCTAGGCCCTCCCAAAAAATCCAGACTTACCTCAAATTTAAGGGGCGTCCGGCAGGCTCCATGAGAAAGCATTTATACAGTCCCAGCAATGGTCACTACTTCCTTTTGTTGCTGCTGGGGCTACAGAGCTGCCTGCCTTTCAGATTCATCAGCAGCTCTCTAGGGCAAGGCTTCCTTCCTGGTCTGGATGGAAATGCTGCCCTGAGCCTATTGAGACTGTCCCTAGTGCAATAATAGACATAGAGTCATACAGCAAGGAAACAGGCCCTTTGGTCCAACTCATCCATGGTGAACCAGGTTTCCTAAACTGAACTAGATCCATTTGCCTGCATTGGACCATAGCTCTCAAAACCTTTCCTATTCATGTACTTATCCAAATGTCTTTTAAATGTTATAGCTAACTTGCATCTACCACTTCCTCTGGCAGTTCCTTCCAAGTATGAATCATTCTGTGTGAAAATGGTGCCCCTCAAGGTCTTCTTTAAATCTTTCTCCTCTCAGCTTAAAAATATGCCCCCTAGTTTTGAACTCCCCCACCCTAGGGAAAAGACCTTTGTTACTCACCTTATCTATGCCCCTCATGATTTTACAAACCTCTATAAGGTCATCCTGCAAAAGTCCGAGCCTATCCATCCTCTCCTTATAACTTAAACCTTCCGGTTCTGGCAACATCCTGATAAATCTCTTCGGAATCTTCTCCAATTTAATAATATCCTTCCTAGAGCAGGGCAATCAGAACTGTATACAGTACTGCAAAAGTTGCCTCACCAACGTCTGGCAAAACGTCAACATGACGTCCCAACTCCTATACTCAATGAACTTAGCAATGAAGGCAGGCGTGTTAAATGCCTTCTTAACCACGCTGTCTACCTGTGATGCAACTTTCAAAGATCTAGGTCTTTCCGTTCGACAACACTACCCAGAGCCCCACCATTAACTGTACAAATGCTGTTCTTGTTCGTTTTACCAAATTCCAATACCTCACACTTATCCAAATTAAATTGCATCTTCTTGTGGGATAGCTGGATTTCTGATCACCAAAATCCCAAATGATCTTCAGTTTGGGGGTGGCGGGATGGTAGATAAGCCATCTCCTGTAAAATCTACCTCCAGTTGCAGTCTCACCAATGTGTTGTACAGTTGTAGCAAGACCATCTTATGTTTACATGTCAAGTCCTAGGAATAAAGGCCCACATTCAGTTTGCCATCCTTATTACTTGCTTTTTGTGATTCTGTACTGCAGCATTTTGCAGTCTTCACCTAAATAATATTCTGATTTTCTTCCATCTATATAATTAATAGCGATTGCATATATTTGAAGCCCCAGCACTGATCCCAGTGGCACTCCACTAAGTACAATTTGCCAACCTGAAAAAGAATAATTTATTCTGACCCAATGACTTCATTTCCCTCTGATCAATCTGACTACCATTAGGAAGGAAGAGACTTTAGAAAGAAACTTAAGTGAAAATAAGACAGCCAAATGAAGAAGCCTCCTAACTGAAATCCAGTTATCAGTTACATAAATGTAAGGAAAAAGAATAAAGATCAAGCCAGGGTAGAAGACAAGGAGGAGTGGGAAAAATTTGCATGGTTGGCTTACATTGGGGTAGAATGTGTTGCAACGAACAGACACAAGTTATTAGAAGAGAAAACTGCTGAAGTTCAGGTACTTAGAATGTGTCAGAAATTATGAGAGACAGCAGTGAGAGTGATAGTGAAGTGAGATGAAAAAATATTTTTCATTTTGTTTATGAGCAGTGACTCAGATTACTGAATACCAATTAATATAGAAATTAGCTGTTTGTTTAGTCAAATGATAAAATAAGATCACAAATCATTTCACTAAATGCAGCTATCAGTATACAGTGTGAAACTTCCTGGATGTACAGTGATGCTTACATGTTCTCTTTACTGTGTGTTGTAGGGTGATTCTCCTCCAGAGGGAAAGATTCCACAGACATTGAGCTGAAGGGGCGCCCAGTTGCAATCACTTCCAAATGATCAATATCCTGTGTGTACAAAATATCCAGTTAACTCAAGACACAGTGTCCTCACAGTTAGCTGCTGAGAGATGTCAGTTTTTGCTGATGTTTACAGAAATATTTACAGCCTGCTGTTGGCATCAGGCATGCTACAAATATAAGGAAGACCTCTTGTCTTCAAGTTCCTGATATTTCTAGGTTCTGAGTCTTACTATTGGAGTCAATGCAATTCAGGTTTAATAATGGTTGGCTGGACTGTTACTCTTGCAAAAAAACCGAAAGCAGTGCTCAGGTACTGCACTTCATCACCTTTCAAAAATTGAAAACATTCAAAGCCTCTACATTTATCACTAACGCACACATCATGAAAATGGGAAATACTGAATCACATTCTGGGCACAGCTCCTGGATGCAAACAATTTGAGTTAAGGGTTGCAATAAAGTCAGGCCACAGCTGGAGATACCGGCAGTTCCAGGGGATTGGGCAATTCTAGAGATGAGGGTAGCTCCAGAGGATGAGGTTGCTTCAGAGACACTGGCACCACTGATGGTTTTACAGCTGTTATAACTCATTGCAGCGCAGTGGAAATCGAGGCCTTTTATTCCGGGAATCATCAGAAGGAAATCAAAGTCCCCAATTTACCTGTCTGATAGATCCAGGTTAACAGAAGACATAACCAGGGCACTATACATAACTATTTCTTACAAATAAATGGATTCTGACCACAGGTAAACAACTATGAACTGTCGACATATACTGTAACTCTTACACCCTTCTAAAACCTCCGTTTACATATATACAGACAGACACAGGTACAAAAAAAAACTATTATGAATAGATAGGAAAAGAAATTAGGCAAACAGTTCAATGGCACCAGTCCTCAGGATTCAATGGAGGGGTTCCTTTTGATTCCTAAGTCCTTTAGAATTCCAAGCTTCTCCTCAGGTTATTTCACTTCACAGGATGCACAGAGTGATTGATTCAGAAATTATAAAGTCTCTGACTTATTGGTTACGAACAACAGCTCACTGGAATTGGTGGGAGGAAACAACTGGATTTCCTTCTGGTCAGGCATCTTACTGGAGACAGAGACACACACACTACCTTCCTTCCTGAGGTCCAAGTGCTTATCACAATAATTGACACCCAAGTTGCTCAGCTACCCAGGAACCTATCATAGTTATTGTCAGGCTGATGACACTTGACATCCACAAATGGTCACAATAACATAAACCAATCAGTTTCTTGTTGCCGGCTGAATCTCACTTTGTATATGCCCACCAGTGCCATGGCGTTGCCTCTTCCACCTTCCCTACCTTGTAAAGCAGCTGTGTAAATACGACCCACAATGGGTTTCAGTAACTTACTTTTTAAACGTACTTCAATTCTCTCCTCAGCTCCTTGTTTAAACAGTCCTTTTCTCAAGTCATTCCAAAATCAAAAATAAAGTAAAAAAATAAAATAAAGGAAAGTAATGCAGTTTTTATATGAGCTACTGTGGCGAGACAGTCACACAGTAGTTAGCACTGCTGCCTCACAGTGCCAGTGTTCGATTCCACCCTTGGGCAACTGTCTGTATGAAGTTTGCACATTCTCCCCGTATCGTGTAGTTTCCTCTGGTTGCTCTGGCTTTCCCCCCCTCAGTCCAAAGATGTGCACATTAGGTGGATTGGCTGTGCTAAATTGACCATAGTGTTCAGAGATATACAATTTAGGTGGATTACAGGATTGAAATGCAGGTTTACAGAGATAGGGTAGGGTATGGGTCTGGGTGGGATGCTCTTTAGAGGGTCAATGTGGACTCGATGGGCTGAATGGCCTGCTTCCACACTGGAGGAATTCTATGATTCTAAACTGTGACAGAACTAGAAGCTCTCTATCTACTGTATAATTCTGGGGTAAAGTACTGGTGTTGACAAGTCTATCACTGTGTTAACACTGAGTTGCTGTATACTGGTAACTACAGGTCTGTTCCTGTATAACACTGTGTTACAGTATACTGGTGGATACTGGTCTTTCATTGTGTAACACTGAGGTACAGAACTGGTGGAGACAAATCTGCCACAAGAGTCATAGAGGTCTACTGCACAGAAAAAGGTGCATTGAGTTTGCACTGGTCAAAAACAATGATCTAAGTATTCTCATGTCATTTTCCAACTCTTGGCCCATGGCCTTGTATGCCAATGCATCGCCAAGTGTACATCTAAATACTTGTAAATGTTATGAGGGTTTCGGCCTCTACCATCCCTACAGGCAGTCAGTTTCAGATTACCACCACCCTCTGGGTAAAAAAAAATTCCTCACATCCCCTCTAAATCTCCTGCCCCTTACCTTAAATCTATGGCTCCTAGTCATTGATCCCTCCACCAAGGGGAAAGGTTCATTCCTGTCCACCCTGTCTATGCCCCTTATAATTTTATACATCTCAATCATATACTTCCTCAGGATCCTCTGGTCCAAGGAAAACAACCCCAGTCTATCCGATCTCTCTTCATAACTAAAAGTCTCCAGCCCAGGCAACATCCTAGCAAATCGCCTCTGCACCCTCTCCAGTTCTATCACATTCCTCCTTTATTGTGGATTCAAGAACTGCACACAATAATTCAGCTGTTGTCTAACCAACTTCTTATACGGTTCCAGCATAAACCTCCTGGCTCTTAAACTCTATGCCTTGGCTTAAAAAGGCGAGCAATGAATGTGCCTTCTTAAGCATTTTACCTACCTGTCCCTCACCTTAACAGACCAGTGGACATGCACACCAATATCCCTCTGATTCTCGGTGCTTCTCAGGATCCTAATGACGATCATGTATTCCCTTGTCTTATTTGTCCTGCCCAAGAGCATCACCTCATACTTATCTGGATTGAATTCCATTTGTCACTGATCAGCCAATCTGAGCAGCCTGTCTTTACCCTCCTGTAATCTAAGGCCAGCCTCACTATTTACGACACCAGCAATTTTTGTATCACCCACAAATTTACTAACCAACTTTTCTACATTCAAGTCTAAATAGTTTATATATACCATAAATAACATGGGCACCATCACTAATCCCAGCAGAATCTCACTGGGCACGGGCATCCATTCACAAAAACACTCGTCAACCATCACCCTTGGCTTCCTGCCATGCAGCTAATTCTGGATCCAATTAGCCAAATTTCCTTGGATCCCATGGGCTCTTACCTTTGCTATCAGTCTCCCATGCAGGACTTTATCAAAAGCCTTGCTGGAGTCTACTTTGAATGCATTGCCCTCATCTACATACCTGGTTACCCCTCCAAACAATTCCAATCACATTAGTTAGACAAGCCCTTTCTTACAAAATCATGATGACTGTTCTTGATTAACACCCTGCCTTTCCAAGTGCAGATTAATTCTGTCCTCAGAATTGCTTCAAATAGTTTCAAACCTAATTGTAGACAGATTGGCCTGTAGTTTCCTGGTTCATTCCTTGCTTCCTTCGTGAATAATGGTACCACATTGGCCGTTCTCTAGCCCTCAGGTATCTCTCCTGTGGCCAAGAGGAATTGAAAATTGCTTCCAGTATGCCTACTATTTCCTCTCTTGCCTCATTTAACGACCTTGGAAATGGTTCATGCAGCCCTGGAGATTTATCTACTTTTAAGCTGCCAGACCACTCAGACCTCCTCTCTGTCTATGGTAATTTCCTTAAGTATATCACGGTCCTTCTCTCTGATTTCTGTAGCCACATCATCCCTCTCACCAGTGGACACAGACACAATGTGTTCATTTAGAACTCTAACTACGTCCTCTGTCTCCATGTACAAATTATCACTGGGGTCCTTAATGGGCCCTAATCTTTTCCTAGCTATCCTTTTACCCTAATGCACGAGTAAAATAACTTAGGATCCTTCTTTATTACACTTGCCACTATTCTCTCATGCCCCCTGTTTGCTCTCCTAATTTCCTTTTAAAGTTTCCCCTTGCACATTGTGTTCTCCTCTAGGGTTTCTGCTCTTTTGAAACCTTGGTATCCGTTATAAGACTCACTTTTTCTCTTTATTCAATCCTGCATATTTCTTGATATCGAGGGCACATTAGATTTGCTGATCTGACATAGCTTTACTTCAAGGTATCTGCTCCCAGTACACTCTGGCCAAGTCGTACCTGATCTTCCCCCAGTTTAGAACTTTGATTTCAATCCCATCCTTATCCTTTTCCATAACATTCTTGAATTTAATGGAGTAATGATCACTGTCTGCAAAATGCTTCCACATTTGCCTGGCTTGATTTACCTAAAATTAAGATTGTATAACCCTGGATTATAGTATACTGGTGGGTACAAATCAGTCATTGTATATACTTAGTTGTACTACTGATGGGTACAACTGTCAGCGTAAAACACTGGAGTACAGATTCCTTATATGTGCTGCCACTATTATGAGAAACCATTGGTGATGAACTAAGAGACGTATCACTCTATGCTGTGTCTTGGATCAAGGTAATGCATTAGCATTGATAACCCTGAATAAACTCAGTGACAACTCCTGCGTGTATTCTAACAAACATACTGGTTGTCTGAAGTCCAGGTGTTTTAAAACAGTCTTCATCTCTTCCAATCGCTTTTTTAGGTACAAACTCTCTGACCTGGATTTCCTGTAGGTTCTTTTGCCTTGAGGGAAGTCAGTACCTAAAGTAAATGAAGACAGAATTCAAACAAAATCAAAAGATTGGAGGTGGAGGAAGTCCTAAACAGAACAGAAAATACTGAAAATTTCAGCAGATGAGAATATATAGCATCTATAGCAAGAAAGAGATCAGACACTTTATGGGAACTGAGGAAAGATAGTAATATTTTGAGCAATGTGGCAAGGGGTAGGAAGAAGGAGGGCTGAAGAGATTAAACAATGAAAAGGTTAAAAGTCCAAGGGAGTGGTAATAGGACAGGAAAGAAATAAAAGATATGTTCAGATGAGGTGTGAGTAGACAGATGGCAGCCAATCAAATTCCAAATGAAGGAATATAAAAAGAAATAGAAGAAAATGATCCTGCAAAAAGAACCATAAAATGTAACCAAGTTAGGTTATGATCAAAAATAGTTGAATGCAATGAGGGGTTTAGAAGGGTGTCAAGTGCCAAATGAAATAGGAGGCACTGTTCCACAAGCTTTCATTGAGTTTCAGTGGAAAGTAAAAGACAGCTAGTTTAGATTGGATAGTACAGGAGAATTAAAATGACAAGATGCATTGACAGCTCAAGTATAAATGAAGGAATATGACTTCATAGCTATTATAGAGTCATGGCTGCAGGATGACCAGGACTGGGAACTCAATATTCAAGGGTATTCAACGTTCCAGAAAAATAGGCAAAAAGGAAATGGAGGTGGGGTAGTGTTGTTCCACCATTTGGCATGATCATGGCTGATCTCATAGAATCCCTACGTTGAGGTAGCAGGCCATTCTGCCCATCGAATCCACAATGACCCTCTGAAGAGCATCCCACTCAGACCTACACCTGTACCCTATCCCTGTAACTCTGCATTCCCCATGGCTAATCCATCTAGCGTACAGATCCCTGTTTACAATGGGCAATTTAGCATGGCCAATCCATCTACCTGCACATCTTTGGACTGTGGGAGGAAACCGGAGCACCTGGAAACCCACACAGACATGGGGAGAACATGCAAACTCCACACAGTCAGTCACCTGAGGCTGGAATCGTAGCTGGGAACCTGGCACTGAGAGGCAGCAGTGTTAGCTATTGAATCACTATGCTGCGCCAACACGATGGCTCATCTTGGCTTCAACTCCACTTTCTTGACCGCTCCCCATAACCTTCAACCCATTACTAAGTAAAAATATATCTCCTTAAATTTACCAAATGTCCCAGCATCTACCACACTTTGGGGTAGTGACCCTATTCCACAGATTCATAACCATTTGAGAGAAGTAATTTCTCCTCATCTATTTTAAATCTGCTACCCCTTATCCTGAAACTATGATTTCTCATTCTTGATTGTTCCACACAAGGAAACATCGTCTCTATGTCTACTATGTCAATCCCTTTAGCATCTTATATACCTCAATTAGATCTCCTTCCATTCTTTTAAATTCTAGGTAGTTCAGGCTTACAAAGTGGTGAAAACTAGTGGTGGGCCAGAGGATTGGGATTTTTATAGGGAGCAAGAAAATTGATTTGAAAGTAAATTACTAAGAAATATAAAAACAAACAGCAAAAGCTTCTAAGAGAGTAGGTAAAGTGAGTGTGGGACCCTTGGAGGCTGTGACTTGGGAATTGATAACAGGAACAGCATAATGACAGATAATTTAAACCAACATTTTACATCAGTCTTCATGATAGAGGAATCTAAAAAAACCCAAAGAAATCAGGTAAGCAAGGTGCTAATGGGAGGAAAGGTATTGTAACAGTCTCTATCACAGGAACAAAGTACTGTACATAACAACTAATGAGACTGAAGACAAACAGGTCATCAGGACCTGATGGCCTGCATCAAAGGGTTTTAAAGGAAATGGCTGCAGGTATCATGGAGACATTGGTAGGTATATTTCAGAGCTTGCTGGATTTGGGAAAATTGCTAATATGACCCCTTGTCCAAGAAGAGAAAGAGACAGAAAGCAGGTCAATTATGTTCTTATGTAAATGACAAGGAGCTCCAATTATGCTGGCAGATTGAAAGGAAATGTGCTGCAGTGATTACTCAGTCTGTGCTTGGTCTTCCTAATGTAAAGAAAAACTACATTATGAGCTGTGAATTCATTGCACTAAATCAAAAGAAGTACAAGTAAACCACTGTTTCAGTTGGAAGGAGTGTTTAGGGCCTTAGACTGTGAGAATGGAGAAGGTGAAAAATTAGGTTTGCTTCTCTCGCACCTGCACAGAAGGTTCTATAGGAGAGGTTTGGGGGTTGGTTGGTGGTCGGTATGGCGGTGGGGGGTGGAATCTGTTTGGGGTGACTGAGGAGCAGATCAGTGTATTGCAGAGGCAGAGGTTCCTTCAGATTAGTCAAAGGGACAGCAAGGAGAAGATGTGTTTGGTTGTGGCATTACAACAAAGCTAATGGAGATGGCAGAGGAAGATCTGTTGAATGAGGAGGCTAGTAGGTGGAAACTGAGGGCACGAGAAACTCAATCATGGGAGGGAGGGGTAGGGATTACAGTAGAACAGCATGAAACAGACGGAAAGCAGTGAAGAGCCTTGTCAACCATTTTGGGGGTGGGGTTTCCACCATTGAGGAGAAAAGAACACATATATGAAGCATTAGTATGAAAGGTTTGGGTTTGGGTTAATTGGAGTTTGTCAAGACACCTCAAAATAATATTAGAGTTTACTGACCAACCAACCGAAAAAAAGACCCAGGAATGCCTGTGGGAAACTGGTAATAAGTTCAAACAATTCCCTCAGTCTTCAAAAATCTGCACATTTCAATTCTATAACCTAAAAATCTTTACTTTTCTAAAAAAAAATCAAACTAAACCTACTGAACCATTTCCCCATTAGTTAAATTCCTGAAACCTGGAATTTATGTTTACTGACCACAGTAAATGTGCTTTCGTTCAGGAAGGTTGTGAAAGTACCTGTCTCCTGTTTAATTGTGAGAGGTTTCCCACTATGAACGATGGGTGGTGGAAATCCACGTTCTGTCTGCGTTAATGTTGATGCCACACCACTTAACTCATCTCCAATCATTGGCGGCAGGGTCCAAAACTCACTTCCTATGTGATAGCCCTGAAATAATCAGAAAGGAACAAGGTGGCATCTTTATAAAAGCAAAATATTGCAGGTGCTGGAGAATATGAAATAAAAACAGGCGGCGCTGGTGAAATTCAGCAAGTCTGGCAGCATCATGGACAGAGAAACATTACAAGTCAAATGTGACTCTTCTTCAGAAAAATCATAGTTGAGGTGGGATCTTTATTTCCATCTGGGTCACAGCACACTATAACCAGGGTCAACAGCATTCTGGGATGCAGCTGTGGAGATCAAACCTTTCAGAGGATGGAGTGAACCCTGAGAGTTAAGAACATGAGGGAGCTAAGAACATGAGGGAGCTAACCACCAGTGCCAAGAGCAGAAGGGAGTGAACATCCATAGCAAGGACCAGGAAGGAGTGAATACTTTTATTTAATAACAGGATCCCCACAGACATGAACAGAACAGAGGGAACGCACATAGGCAATAACAGGAGAGTGTAAATCCCTACAGTAGTAACAAAAGAAGGGTGTGAATCCGCTTAGCCAAGGAGGGAGTGAATCCCCATAGCCAAGAACAGGAGGACATGATCTCCCATGATCTGGCACCAAAGGGAATGAAGCCCCAGAACTTTTCACAAGTGGGAATGAACTTCATAGGCAGAAAAAGAAAGAGAGAGGGAGAGAGAGAGAAAAAACTCATTTCACCAACTACTGAAAACTTGATATTCCAATGCACCTTGAGATACTATGAATGAAAGGGAAGAAAACCTTTTCTGACCTTTCCAGAACCCAGAGCTGCCATAGTCTGATCGATGAGGTTAGACTGTTGTCTCCGCTCTTCAATATTCTCACATTGATTCATCACCAGTTCTTCAACTGGCTTGTCTAGGATTTCTAAACAGAGAATAGCCAGTTTCAACATTATCATGAAGAGTTTTCTTGTGAGGAGAAAGAATAAACATATCAAGATCAATTTTACAGAATCCACAGGTACTCATTAAATAAGTTCTCTGAGTTGGTGATAATGGCTATACTGCATTAAACGCAGAATGAATTGTTACATAGAAAATGAAATCTTGATCATTTTATAACAGTCCATCAGACCTTAAGGCATAGTAACAGAAGTCAGCCATTTGGCCCATCAGTCTACTCTGCAATTCAATGTGACCATGGCTGATCTGATAATTCTCAATTCCAATTTCCTGCCTTATCCCCATAACCCTCATTGCCTTACTTTATTTAATCTACGTCAATTTGCCTGTGGCTCAGGTAGCAATCATGAGATTGTCATCTGAGAGATTCTGCATTTTAGATCAGCTACCAACTGTTCAAAACATTTCAAGACTTTCTTTCCAGTTCCATTAATGTTATTAGTACTAACATGGATGGTAATAACAATATCCCTCCCCTCACACTCCAAATTCCTCTTCAGCCCTGAGGAGATATCCTTGAGCCTCACACCGGCAGGCAGCACTGCTTATGGCTGCAGAAAACAGTATTTATCTCCCTAATCATAAGTCCCCTACTGCTATGTTCCTATTTCCTCCCCCATTTGTATGGCTCCCTGTACAACAGTGTTGTGGTCAGGTCACTCATCCTTCCTACAGTCCTCACTTTCATCCAGAGTTTGCAAGAACCTTTTTACTGTTGGACGTGTGATAATGGTGTTGTTGGAGAGCTGTTCCCCCCACACATATGATATCTCAGGCCTCATACTACTCATATACTTTAGCCGTGATGTTACCTTTTTGAAAAAAAGTCTAATTTGAATTTTAATGAATCAATAATGACTGCTTCCACCATCTTGCTTGGGATCTTGTTTCTTGGTTTGACCTCTTCCACATTGCAAGATTATTCCCACAGATTTATTTTGGATGTACCAAATCCCATCCCTCATTCCCTGTCAAGTACACGTCATGTCCTTTGGCTCTCCTGTTCTAGAATCCATAAGGAAACCACCTCTCAATCTTTGGATTCCTCCTGTAAATATCCACAACCGATGCAATCATTTCTCATAATCTAAACCCATCAGCCTTTCAATCGTTTCAGTTGTTCTTTTCTGTGTTAATAGCTGCAATAGGCAAAAGTGCTCTTGTGGTGCAGTGGTGGTGTCCCTATCTCTAGGCCAAAAGGTCTGTGCTCAAGTCCCATCTGCTCCAGATCTGTATATGAACGTTCTGGAACAGGTTGAGCAGAAAATACCCTGCATTCGGGATTCTAACTGTGGGAGAACCAATGATTTATATAATGGCAGAATTACCTCAGTATTTTAGTTCAACAGCAAATTTGCTTTACTCATTGCCACTAAGCAGTGTTACAATAGGTGCAATTTGTTCTTAATTAGGATCCACTGACCTCTTTCATTTTAGGATCACAGGAAGTGGAGCAGGCCACTCAGCCTTTCCAGTCTGTTCCCCCATTGAATTAGATTATGGATGATCTGCAAACCAACTCTACATCTCAGATTTTAATTAAGAATTGATCTGACATTCTGGACATAATTTATAATTTGTTGTTATTTGTTTATGGGGTGTGGGAATTATTAGTTAGGCCAGTATTTATTGTCCATTCATAGCTGCCCTTGACTAAGTGGTGGTGAGCTGCCTTTTCGAACTTATGGAGTCCAGTTGGTGCTGGGAAACCCACAGTGCTGTTAGGGAGGGATTTCCAGGATTTTGACCCAGCAACAGTGAAGGAATGGTCAATATAATGCCAAGAAAGGATAGTGTGTGGCTTGGAGGGGATGTTGCAGGTGGTGGTGCTCCAATGCAACTCCTGCCCTTGTCCTTCTAGCTAGCAAGGATGGCTAGTTTGGAAAATGTTATTGAAGCGGTGTGAGTTGCTGCAGTGCACCTTGTAGATGGTACAATCTGTGTCAATGATGAAGGGTGTGAATGTTTAAGGTGGTGGATGGCATGCCAATTAAGTGGTCTACTTTCTCCTAGATGGTGTCAAGCTTTGAGTGCTGCTACAGCATTTCACCCACTTTTATAGCCTCAGTATTTATATGGCTGTTTCAGTTCAGTTTCTGGTCAATGGTAAACCCCTGCATGTTGATGGTGAGGGAAATTCAGTGATGTTAATGCTATAGAATGTCAAGCAGAAATGACTAGTTTATTTCTTTATTGGAGATAGTCATTGCTTGGCATTGCCTTTCCTGGATATTACTTGCCATTTATCACAACCAAGGATGTTGCCCAGTTCTCACTGAATAAGGACACCTATTGCTTCAATATTTGAGAAGTCATGAACAATGCTGAAAATTGAGCAATCATCCTTACTTCTGACCTTATGATGGATGGAGGGCATTCGCAAAACAGCTGAAGGTGAAAAACACTTGCAGTGATGTTCTAAGACTGAGAAGATTAATTTCCAATATGACTCTAACAATAATATTTGGATATGAAATTGGCTAGGGTAGAAGTGATACAGAATAGTGAAGAACAGAAGACGTTTTAATGAAGCGAAGGATGCTGCAGAGTCCCCCTGAGTATTAGGACCATTGTTTTTATAATTTATAAATGGTGTGAACTTGACGATAGGAACATCATTATAGCACACTTTTCATTATGCGACAACAGTAAATAAAAGTCAAATCAAACTCAAACTCATTTCCAAAAGTGAGGTTTACGTAAACTCGGCAATGTAGTAAATGGTGAGTAGTGCTGCAGAGAAATCTGGTAGACATCGACATACTGCTAAAATGAGTAGATACATGACAGATACAATTCAATGTGAAGTGTAAACTGAAGGACTGTAAAAAGAAAATCAGAGCTTGTGAGGTTTGCTACCCACTCCTAATTGCCCTTGTAGTCCACTTAATGTAGTTAGACCCATAATGCCATTAAGGAGGGAGGTTCCAGGATTTTGACCCAGCAACACTGAAGGAACTGCAATATATATCTATCACATTTGTCCTCTAGATGGCTACGGTCATGGGTTTGGAAGGGGCTGCCTAAGAAACCTTGGTGAATATCTGAACTACATTTGTGAATATGGTATACAGTGCTGCTATTTTGTGCTGGTGGAGGGAGTGAATATTTGTAGATGGGGTGTCAGTCAAATAGATTGCTCTGTCCTGGAGGCTTTCAAACTGCTTCATTGTTGTTGGAGCTGCATTCATTCAGGCAAGTAGGGAGTATCCCATCACACTCCTAGCTTATGCTTTGTGGATAGTGGACTGGCTTTGGGGAGTCAGGAAGTGAGTTACTGGCTGCAGGATTCCTAGCTTCTGACCTGCTCTTGTACCCACAGTATTTATATAGCTAGTCCAGTTTGGTTATTGGTCAATGGTAACCCTCAGAATGTTGATAATTGGACATTCAGCAATGGCAATGCCGCTGAACGTCAAGAAGCCATGCTTACACCCTCTTTTGCTGGAAATGGTCATTGCCAAGAATTTCCATGAGATGAATGTCAACCCAAAGCTGGATGTTATTCAGGTCTTGCTGCATTTGGACTTAGACTGCTTCAGTATCTAAGGAGTTGCAAATGGTGCTGAACATTGTGCAATCATCAGTAAACATCTCCACTTCTGACCTTATGATGGAGGAAGGTAATTTATGAAGCAGCTAAAGGTAGGTGCATCTAGGACTCCACGCTGAGGAACTCCTGCAGAGATGTCCTGGGGCTGAGATGACTGAACCCCAACAACCACAATCATCATTCTTTGCGCTAGGTATGACTCAAATGTTCAGAGGAGTACCATGAAGCAACAGTATATTCTAAATGGTACAAATCTGATCAATACAGGGGTCAAAATTCATAAATTTTTCAGCATGTCAGAACAAGATGATAAAGTTAAGAAAACATACTGATTATTTGGTGCTGCAGATGGGGCACTGATTACAAAATAAGAAAGTCATGCTAAACCATAGAAATCACTCATTAAGCCTCAGCTGAATAACAATCACTTATTAAGCCTCAAAATTGTGTACAATTTGGGGCACCAGACTATAAGAAGAATTTCAATGCTTTTCAAGGTTAATGGTGCAGAAGAGATCTGACAGAATGAGGAAATGGTTTAAAATGAGCATTTCTTAACTTGGAAGGCTAGGTTTCAACCTCTATAACTAGCTTTATTAAGTTCCACTTACTGGAGATTAGTTGTTGCGTTCTCTTTCTCTCTGCCATGTGCCACTGCCAATTTGCCAAGGCATGGTCCTGATTTTGTGATTTGGTATAAATAATGTCTTTGGGTTTCTTTTCATAAACCTGCAGCTCCTGAGGCCTGACTTCAGCAGGAAAACGCTGGGAGATCACACTGGCCAACTGAACAACAGAAAAATGGAGCGTTAAACAGATAATCATTCTGCAATTTAGCACTGGGCCAGGCAATAATTGCTGGAGAATGGATCACAGCAGTAACAGAAACAGCAGCAACAGGTCATATTGCCCTTCGTCTCTGGGATCTGGGCTCAAATCTCCAAAAGAATGAAAGTCTCTCAGGGACTAAAAAGGTAACATTCAGAATTTATTGGCAGGAAATGATCAGATGGTCATCAGGTCTTCCACACACAACCACAACACTCAGACTCATGAAAAAGCACAAATAATGGATAATCAGATGCCCACATTCCCACCTACCCACATATTCCCAACTGCTCTCCTACCTACCCACTTGCACAGACTCCCTTCTGCACATTTCCCTACACAGCCACCTATTCATGTGCCCACCCACCAATTTGTTCACTGTTTGTCATTCACTCCCATTAAAGAAGCAAAAAGCTGCATTAAAAAGGCTAACCAGAGAAAGAAAATCAGAAAATGCCTTTCTAAACACCTTTACCGAGCCCTGTCTAGGAGATCATGCTGACCTTGTATGTAGCATTTAAGGTTATCTATATTTTTCCAGTTAGAAACCATGTGAGGCTTTACTATCTTTATTGAAAAGAGCAACTGTCTAACATCCAACCAGATAATCTGCTTTTCAGAATGTTTGTTGGGAGATTAATATTAGCCAGGACAGAATATCCAGGTGAGGTTGTAGATGGGGGTCTTAATTTAATGTTGCCCCTGATAGCTGGCACCTGAACTTAATTGTCAGCTTGCTTTATCTGCTCAAGTGTCTAGAATGATGCTCTAAACCACAAGCTTTTGGTACAGAGGCCAAAGAACTTGAAACTGCAATAAGGTTGTTCTAATTTTGATAATACGTTGATATATAAATGGCAGCATTATTGAGAATATCCCACTGGTTATATTACAAACTCAACGTTGTCACAATGTACAAGGAGCTTTACTTTCCATCTAACCTGTAATGGTAAAGGTATACAATATATTACAATCATTATAATATAATTATTATATTTGGAATTTGGATTTTAAAGTGGAGGTAAAATAGATGTGAGGTTTCAGTTCCGTGAAGATAATTTTGAAAGAGGTCAGAAAGTCATTTGGAACACCAAACTGAAGACATAATTTGCAAGAAGGCATGTGACTTAATTTAAGTGCCTGGCAGGATACCTGTTTTGTTAATTGATGGAATGTTTACAAAGTTGAACTCACGTGATGTATAGAAAAAACAGACCAGGGACAACTGTTTTTGAATTCAGTTCAAAATCTGGTTTCAGTCCAGGAGAACAATTTCATCCTAGCAAAAGGGTTTTTAGTTTGTTAAGTGTCCAAGCTTTGAGAGTTTGTGTAGAAGTTTTCAAGCTGTTAGAACTGAAAAGAGGTTTTAATCATCAGAATTGTAAAGAGGTTTCCAGGCCATCAAACCAGCAAGTATCAGATCAGTAAGAAATTACAGATAATTAACATAGTTGTGATACTTCTCCAGAATCCAGTATTTATAAAAGATATCACAGGGAAAAGGCTTGAAACGTTACTTTTCTGCTAATGTTAAAATTTTTCTAAAAATTATATAAACAGATCTTTGTTGATTTGCTTCCATTTGTGTAATAAACCTTTGTTCTTTCGTTAAAGAACACTGGCAGCCTTGTTCAGTGTTTGGGACTAATCAGCAAAGCAACAACTACAAAAGTTATTCTTACAATCTATCAAGCCAGGTTTCACTCTGGGATCTGAATTGTCTAATTAGCTGGAATCATAACATTGCCTTGTGTTTGTTTTGGCAGTGTTTGCTGGAACAATGCAGACAGGGCTTTACACTAAAACTAACCCTTGTTGTACCCATCCTTAGAGTATTTGATGTGGACAATATAGAGGACACCTTACTCTGTATCAATCCCGTATTGCACTTGCTCTGTTTGATGGGACCCTTGTAGTGGAAACTTTCCTCAGTATTTATGTTGTGTATTATCCACATGTATTTAATGCTAAGTCTAGTTGTTTGAAATTGAAATGTGTCAACACTGTGGTAGCAAGAGTAAGGGTACCTTTATAAACAAATAACAAAAAGGTAAGAGTATAGCAAATAATTCAGAAAAATAAATTAGGATGCTCTACAAGATCCAACCTCATTGTCCATCAGCCCAAACAGCTTTTTAAAACTCCTTCCTAAAGTTCACAAATCTGTCTTTCCTGGTTGACCCACTTTTTCACCATTTTTCGAACTGCATTTGTTCACAGAGTGCTCAAAATTTACAAATGAGCCTATTTGGGGAAGATAAATCACATTCCACATTCCTATAACTAATTTCATGTCTTAATTCATGTCAGGAATAATAACATGCTTGTACTCTACCTCAGAAAGTCCTCTTGCGAGCAATTCCTGCGTAAAATCTGCCAAAGTTCCAAGGATGCTGTGGGGCAGTACTCTCCCCTCTGTGTCAAAGCGAGGACCCCCAGGACCTGTAGGTTTAAGATTTGATGATATACGCTGTTAGCAACAGTTGATTGTTGGCAGTTATTGCCCATAGGAAAGCTTTGGAGTACAATATAACTCACAGTATTCAATATGTTCACACCCTCAGATACCAACCATAATGACATTGTGATGACAAAACAGTGTAAAGGGTTGTTCTTCATCCTAGGAAAATATAAGGTTTAGCCACCACGAGGTCTGTTACTTTGGTTTGTCTATTTTTTCCTTCTACATTAAAAGTATCAAATTCATTTTGCATTGTTTTACCATCAGCATAAATATCTTGTGTGTGTTAAATCAGTCAATATTGGCAAACTATTCAATCTTGTGAATCTTTGCAGCCACATCCAATCATATTCTGATCTCACATCCAGAAGCACAGAATTGGGTACAGGCTGTGACAAGCCCTTCCTTGATCTATCCCTGGGCACTATCTCAATTGTTCTGCTCCTAGCCATCCATCGGTGTGGGGCTTTTTCATGTTCCAGCAGAGAACTGCGTGTGTCATGAGCACGTCAGTACAAGTTGACAACCGCACAATCCGGATTACCAACCAATCTATCCAGTAATATGACGCTTCCAGCACTACATCATTTCCCGAGACTGAGTGTGGAAGGATGTACTTATTATCTGAGCCATGTGAAGTGCAAATGATTGCTGGGTAGACTACTGACTTTTATGCTCCACCAGCAGCCAAAAACTGAAGACTATCCAAGAAAGGCAGGTCGATTTAGCATTCACATTCTCTAGGATATATATGAAAAAACAATTTCAGGTATAACATTCTTCCTGCCTTGTTCTCTCACATTCCAAAGATGCCAGAATGGAAGGATTTAACTGGGACAAGATCAAATGTATAATCCAAAAATCATGCACAAAGATCATCAAGTTTGAATTTTGTGGATGCAAAGACCGATTTAATGAGAATGAAGAAGAGATTTACTAATTTCTCATACAGCCTTCATTACATGTCAAAACCAACCTACTTCAGAGCAGAAATGAGAAGAATACTTACTTAAATCTGAGAATGGTCCATGTCAACACAAATAAATGGTGGACAGAGTTGGTCAATGCAATTTTTGTGATTGATGGGAGGAATGGACTGAAAATCAAGCTACACCACTCCATAAGCATTGCAAAAGTATAAAAGTCAAAAATATCTAATATATTCAAAACAAACTTATTCTTTAGGCATGTGGCAAAACTAATTACCTATTAAGCTTCAATCCAGAATTAAACTTTAACCCCTTAATTCCTAATTCACACATGTTGATAAGACAAGACACTGTTCTGCTGAGGTATTATAGGTGGGAAAAATTAGACAAAAAGCACCCCGGTGAATTAAATGTCTAAACTAAAAGGGTAGAATGAGATCTTCAGCTGGTTTTCAGCAGAGGAGTGTGCCCCAGAGGATTAATAGATAAGGCACTGGTCTCCTAAGCCAGCGAATGTGGGTTCATGTCCCATTTGGGTTTGAGGATCATTCAGTACATTTAAAGCTGAGACAGACAGATTTCAGGGGCAGGCAATGGCCTAGATATTACTGGGGTGGCATGGTGGCTCAGTGGTTAGCAGTACTGTCTCACGGCACTAAGGACCAGAGTTCAATTCCAGCCTTGGGCAACTGTCTGTGTGAAGTTAGCAAATTCTATCCCCATGTCTGTGCAGGTTTCCTCTGGGTGCTCCAGTTTTCAGGGATGTGTGGGTTAGCCATGGGAATTGCAAGGTCACAGGGATAGGATGGGGGGGGTGAGTCTGTATGGGATGCTCTTTGAGGGTCAGTGTAGACTCGATGGACTGAATGACCTGTTTCCACACTGTAGAGATTCTGTGAATGTTATACATTACTCACTAAGTGAGAGAGAAAGATTTTTTCTTAAAGTTTTTGAGAAGATTTGTAGCTCGGGTTATGGATGAAGTTGTAGACATGCTTGCTGAGCTGATGGGTTTAGTTGTAAACATTTTGTCACCCTGCTAGGTAACATCGTCAGGTGCGCCTTTGGTGAAGCATTGGTGTTCTGTCCTGCTTGTTATTTATATGCCTCAGTTTGCTGGGGTGGCTGGTATTACTTTCAGTTCTGTTTCTCAGTGGTTTGTACAAAGAGTTTAATTCAATGTGTTTGTTGATGGAGTTCCAGTTGGAATACCAGGCCTCCAGGAATTCCTTGATGTGTCTCTGTTTGGCTTGTGCGATTATTGATGTGTTGTCCCAGTCGAATTCATGACCCTCATTGTGTGTGTGTAGTGAGACAAGTGAGAGTTGGTCATGTCTCTTGGTGGCTAGTGTGTGTTCATGTATCCGTACAGTCAATTTTCTTCCAGTTTGGCCTATGTAGTGTTTCTCACAGTCCTTGCATGGTATTTTGTATATTACCCCCGTTTTGCCGGTTTTGGGTATGGGATCTTGTACATTCAAAAGCTTTACTAAAATCCAAATAAACAACATCTACTGCACTGCCATCATCAATCATTTCGGTAACTTCCTCAAAAAGCTCAATCAAGTTTGTGAGACATGATTTTCCTTGCACAAAAACATGCTGACTATCCCTAATAAATTTTTCCCTCTCCAAATGTCCATTAATCCTATCTTTCTTAATCACCTCCAACAATTTATCCACAACTTAAGTCTGACACAAAGGTCTATAGTTCCCCGGTTTCCCCTTACAACGTTTCTTAAACAAAATTACAATATTAACCAGACTCCAGTCATCAGGCACCTAGTTAGAGATAATGCAAATATTTCTGCAAGGTGTCTTGTAATTTCCTCTCTTACTTCCCACAACATTCTGGGATACGGTAGACCAGGTCCGGAGATTTATCCATCTTTATATTCTCTAAGAGAATAATGTAGACTGTTTTTAAAACATCACTATTTATTTCTCTGCATTCTCCAGATGCCATTTAGTATCTCTCCCATCTCCTGGAGTTCAACGCAAAGATGACCTCCTTGATCTTTAAGAGGCCCTACCCTCTCTCTAGTTACCCTCTTGCTCTTAATGCATTCATAGAATTTGTTTGGATTATCCTTCACCTTATCTGTCAATGCTATCTCATATTCCCTCTTTGCGTTCCTGATTTCTCTCTTAGGAATGCCCCTATACTCTTTCTACTGATTAAGAGACTCAATTGAACCAAGTTGCCTACATCTAAAACAAGATTCTCTTTTGTTCTTGACTAGAACCTCAATATTTTTATTCATCCATTGTCCCTTAATCTTACCAGCCTTACCCTTCAGTCTAACAGGAAAAAAATGCTTCTGGACTCTCGTCATCACACTCTTGAATACCTCCCACTTGTCAGTTGTCCTTTTAACCGTGAACAGTCTACTCAAATCAACTTTTGAAAGTTCTTGTCTCATACCATTAAAATTTGCCTTACTCCAATTCAAAACTAACTTTTATGGAAGGCTTATCCTTTTCCATAAACATTTTGAAACAAACAGAATTATGATCGCTAGACCCAAAGTGTTCCCCCACTTTTACTTCAGTCACCTGCCCTGACTTATTTCCCAAAAGAAGGTCTAGTTCTGCTCCTTCTCTAGTAGGAGCATCCACATTTTGATAAAGAAAATTTTTTTTGAACACGTTTGACAAATTCTTCACCATCCAAACCTTTAACACAATGGTAGCCCCAGTCAGTTTTTGGAAAATTAAAACCCCCATTATTACAACCTTATTATGCTTACATATATATCTGAGATCTCCCTGTATATTTATTTCTCAATTTCCCTTTTACTATTTGGGGCCTATAGTACAATTCCATCAAAGTGATTTTTCCTTTCTTATTTATAATTTCTATCCATATATTTTCACTGGATGATTTTTCAGAAATACCTTCCCTAGTTAAAAACGTCACCCCTGCTCCTTTCTTGCCTCCTTTTCTACCCTTTCTATAGCATCTAAAACCTGGAATATTGAGCTGACAGCCTTGTTCATCTCTCAGCCAAGTTTCTCTAATAGCTATGACATCTCAATTCTACATTCTTAAACATGCCCTAAGCTCATCACCCTTACCTGTAAGACCCCTTGCATTGAAATAAATGCAATTTACTTCTTCAGAGTTACTACATACTCTGACTCTCTCGTCTTTCTTTTCTAATTGATGTGCTCTCCTCACATTCAGAACCTTCCCCATCAATCCTTCTATTTACACTGCTACTTAGAATTCTTCCACTCCCCCTCTCTATCAGAATAAAGTCTCCCTTAATAGAATGAGCAAATCTCCCTGCTAAGATATTGGTTCCTTTCCAGGTTAGGTTAAATCCATCCTTTTTGAACAGGTCTTTTCTATCCCAAAAGACATTGCAATTGTCCAAAAACTTGAACAATACACCAGGTCTTCAGCCATTGATTTATTTCCTTTAACCTTTTGTTCCTTCCCTCGTTTGAGTTTGGCATTGGGAGTAAACTAGAAATTACTACGTTCAAGGTTCTATTAACAATTTGCTTGAAACGTTTAGAGACATCCTTAATCCTAGCACCAGGAAAGCAACAAACCATCCTAAATTTATGCTCATTGCCACAGAATCTCCTGTCTATGCCCCTGACAGGAGAGTGCCCTATAAAAATAATTCTATTAAACCTTATCAAACACTGCCTAACTTAAGAATCATAATCCATACGTTTATATTAAAAATACAAAATCAAACTCTGTGCAAACCTGCATTACATGCACAGCTTCTTCCAGGTCACTAAACCTAACTATGAATCAAAAACAAATGGCCCATGCCCTGACTCCAAGCTGAAGTCAGCAATACTGTTCTCAAAGATAATTTGCTACCTGAGACTGGTGGAAGGAATATTATTAAGACCTCTCAATGAAATGTTCAATTGAAACATTGGACTAAACAATCCAAATAGTTCCTCAAAAGCTTGAGACACAAAAAGCTATCCTATATGTGAAGAAGAGACATGGATCTGGACAACATATCTGCAAAGTTTTACAGAGCTGACAGTAATGAATTTCCACTCAAATTCTCAGTCGTTTGTGTAAAAGGTTGGGAAGAAGAGGTACTATTTTCTGACCTCCACAATGCATCATCTTTTTCACTTTTCAAGAAAAAGATAAATCAATTTTTGGGAATTATTGAAGCATATCCCTTCTTTCCACTATGCAGAAGATTCTCACATGAATCATTCTGAAATGGATCCTACTAATCAGCAAAAACATCCTTCCAAAGACCCAATGTGGTTTCTGGTTATCCAGAGGAATTACAGGCATGGTATTTGTCACTTGACAAAACCAAGAGAAGTTTCTGGAAAAACACGACAGTCTTTATTTATCAAACGACCCTGACTTCATGAACCGTAGCCCTTTGGAAAGTCCAGAAACTTGCATGCTCATTAAAAAGTATTACCTTTCAGTGACTCCTGCACGATGGTCCGACATCATCTGTCCTTTGTCATGAATTGGGTGCTGAGCCCTTGCATATCCAGATGGACATCAAGCAAGGATGTGTGACTGCATCAGCTCACTTCACCTCAGCCTGATCATGGAACTTATTCATGGCCAATCTCCAGAAGGGGACATGGTTGAGTTTCGACTCAATGGAAAGCTTTTCAACATCAACAAGCTGACAGCCAACAATAAAGTGACTCTCCATTAAATACATGACTTACAAAATGTCAACTATTGTGCAGCTGCAGTCCATTAATCAATTTTCTACCCATACTGATATGTTACCTCTACTTCATGAGCCCTTATCTTGTGAAATTAACCTTTTCTGTGGCATACTATGAAATGCTTTTTGGAAATTTAAGCATACTGCATCTATTGGTTCTCCTTTATCTATCCAATAGTTAATTCAGCGAAAGGCTTTAAATTTGTCAAACACAATTTACTTTTCATAAAAACATACTTACTTTGTCTGATCATAATATGATTTTTCTAAACGCATTGTAAAGATTTCCGAAGTTATAAATTCCAGTACTTTTTCTATTACTTATGACAGACTAACTGGTTTGTAGTTTCCTGTTTCCTTTCTCCTTCCTTCCTAGAATAGCAGTGTTACATTTGCTTCCTTTCTATTTGCAGAGACCATTATAAAATCTAGGCAATTTTGAAAAATCATGACATGTGTAGTTATCTATTTTAGAACCTTATGACATAGACCATCATATCCTGGGAATTTATTAGATTTTAGTACTTAAAATCTCTAGTACGCCTCCTCTGCTAATAATAATTACCTTAGGTTTTTCACTTATAAGCTTCTAGGTTAACCTCTATTTCTGCCACGTAACTTGTGACTTCTACTGTGAAGTCAGGTACAAAATATTTGTTCAATTTCTCTAACATTTTCTGATTTCCCATAATATCCTCTCCTATCTGTGTCTTTAAAGTGATTAATGTTTACTTTAAAAAAAACCCAAAAGAACTGCAGATGCTCTAAATCAGGAACAAAAACAGAAGTTGCTGGAAAAGCTCAGCAGGTCTGGCAGCATCTGTGAAGAAAAGATCAGAGTTAATGTTTTGTGTTCTGAGGAAGGGTCACCGGACCTGAAATATTAACTCTGACTTTTCTTCTTCACAGATGCTGCTAGGCCTGCTAAGCTTTCCCAGCAACTTCTGTTTTTATGTGTAATGTTTACTTCAGCTACTTTCCTCTACATACACTTGTAAACGCTCTTACAATCTGTGTTTGTATTTCTGGCTAGTTTGCTCTCATTCTGTGTTTTCTTTTCCTTATTAATCAACTTCTGGTGTTTATTTATTTGCTTGTTTCTAAAACACTTCCATCCTCAATCTTACTACAAAAGAGCTGAATTCCAGAGATCAGGCGAGAGTGACAGCTCTTGATATCAAGGCTGCATTCGACTGAGTGTGGCATCAAGGAGCCCAAGCAAAACTGAAAACAATGGGTATCAGGGGGGCAAACTCTCCGGTGGTTGGAGTCATACCCGACACATAGGAAGATGGTCATGGTTGTGGGAGGTCAATCATCTCAGCTCCAGGACATCTCTGCAGGAGTTCCTCAGGATAGTGTCCTTAGCCCAACCATCTTCAGCTGCTTCATCGATGACCTTCCCTCCATCATAAGGTCAGAAGTGGGGATGTTCACTGATGATTGCACAATGTTCAGCACCATTCATGACTCCTCAGATATTAAAGCAGTCCATTTTCATATGCAACAAGATCTGGACAATATCCAGGCTTGGGCTGACAAGTGGCAAGTGATATTCGTGCCACACAAATGCCAGGCTATGACCATCACCAATAAGAGACAATCTAACCACTGCCCCTTGACATTCAATGGTGTTACCATCACTGAGTCCCCCACTATCAACATTACCATTGACCAGAAACTCAACTGGACACATCACATTAACTCAGTGGCTACAAGAGCAGGCCAGAAGCTAGGAATTCTGCGGTGAGTAACTCACCTCTTGACTCCTCAAAGCCTGTCCATCATCTACAAGGCACAAGTCAGGAGTGTGATGGAATACTTCCCACTTGCCTGGATGAGTGCAGTCTCAACAACACTCAAGAAGCTTGACACCATCCAGGCCAAAGCAGCCCACTTGATTGGCACTACATACACAAGCATTCGCTCCCTCCACCACCAGTACACAGTAGCAGCAGTGTGTACTATCTACAAGATGCACTGCAGAAATTCACTGAATATTCTCAGATAGCACCTTCCAAACCCACGACCACTTCCATCTGGAAGGACAAGGGCAGCAGATATATGGGAACACCACCACCTCCAAGTTCCCCTTCAAGTCACTCACCATCCTGACTTGGAAACATATCGCCGTTCCTTCACTGTCACTGGATCAAAATCCTGGAATTCCCTCCCTAATAGCATTGTGGGTCAACCCACAGGTGGAGGATTGCAGCGGTTCAAGAAGGCAGCTCACCACCACCTTCTCAAGGGCATCTAGGGATGGGCAAGAAATGCTGGCCAGCCATTGACGCCTACATCCCACAAATGAATAAAAGACAATTCTCTGCAACAGTAAAAATCTCCTTTTAATCTAACATTATCCTTAACCTCCTTAGTACATCATGGATGGATTTTTTTTGTTCAGATTTTGTTTTTGAATGGAAGATATTTTGTTGAACATTTTGAATTGTTCCTTTAAATATTTCCCATTATATATTTACTACTATAAGCTTTGGTCTATGTACACAATCAACATTAGTCAGCCCTTCCTTTACACCTATATGATTGGTTCTGTTTAAGTTTATCATTTTTTTTGTGATTGAAGTATGTCATTTTCAAACTTAATTTGGAATTCAGTTGTTTCATGCTCACTATTTCCCTGTGAATCATTTCCGATGAGATTATTAATTAATCCTACCGCACTGTGCAATTTTAATCAAAAATAGATTTATTCCTGGTCAGTTCCACAGCCTATTGTTCCAACGCCCATAGTTCCAGAAAATTATCTCCACCTTCAAACCACCTTCATCAATTTGACTTATCCAACTTTTTGAAGATTAAAGTCTCAACAATTATTATATCACCTTTGTTTCAAACTCCCATAAATTCTTGATTAATGCTTTGTCCCATAGTACATTGACCTTTAGGGGTTCTATAAACAACTTCCAGCAGTGTTTCCTAATCCTTGCTAGTTTGAATATCCACTCATACTGATGATATTTCCTGAGCTTCTGAGTCAAAGTTCTTTCTTTCTGTCTGTAAGTCACGCATTTCCTTTGAGGTTCGGGTTTTAATTCAGACTCTATACTCCCAACACGAACACTTAAACATTCACACCTAATACATACATGCTCACACATACTGACTCACTCGCTGCATACAGAGATGTAAACATCCCCCACATACAGATACTTACGCAGAAAAACACATTCATATACACAGATAGATAAGCTTCTAACGCATAGGTATATACACACTGTACCGCTCCTAGCCAGAGACAGAGACACAGACACACACGCACGCACGCACACAGACACATCCCTCCCCGCCTTGGATACAGATACATTAACACCTGCACATACATACATATTTTAACATGCCAAATCACCATTACAAAGTCTTTAAATAAGTAGTAGGGACCCTATAGGGAAGGAGCAGGGGATCTTACTTCATTTCATGAACAATTACTAACCTGAATAGTCCATAGTTTTCAGTTCATCCATAGATGGAGCAACTTTAGCTATAAGCCGTTTCACTTCCATTTCTTTCTTTGCTTTTGGTTTTCGAACTACCATTCTACTGGTGATAGGGATTGCCTTTAAAGGCACCCGGGGACCATGCAGCTATGAGGAACACAAAGGGAAAACAAATTTAATTGATTGCTACAGTTAGCCACAACTCTAGATAGATTCTTGGCTTTTTGATCTGGTAAATGACTCTTTTATTGACTTCAGCAAACCATGTACTGTTAAATTTTCCACTGTTCTCTTCTCTGCCTTCTTTGGTTTTGTACCTGAGGTCTAATGACCCAACAAAACATGAACTTCATTCATATATGAATCTCAATAGGTCGCATTTGTGATAGCTTAGCTCTGTTACATTCTGCTCAGCAGTAATGGACACACTCGCTTAGGGGTGAAGAATAACATGGGAGGGTGAGAGAGCAGCAGGGAAACTGGGCATAGCATGACACAGCAGATGATGATAATGTAGCAGGTGCAGAATGACATGAGAAAGGTGGAAATGACATGGAAATACAAAATAACATGGGAGTGTGGGGAATGGAATGGTAAAACAGAGTAGAATAGTAAGGGAATGGCATGAGAGATGTGAAATGGGGTTGGCAATAGCTCAAGAAGAAGGAATGGAATGTGGTTTGGGAAACTAAATGGGACCAGGCATGAAATGGAATCTAGAATGGGCTAGGTGTGGCACAAGACGGAATGGCATAGGATGAATGGAATGGAAAGTATGGAAATTTAAGAAAGTACAGTTGCAATAAAGACACTGCAGACATATTGTTGGTAACTGCTTCAATAACCATCCAGTAAATGAATAGAAAGCAAATTTTATTCCGAACATTCCAAGTTCCAATTCACCTTGGTGTGAAAATAACAACTTGTATTTATGTAGCATTTTTAACTAGTAAAACACATCAAGATAGTTATCAAATACAATTTAACATGAACCATACAACTGGAAAGCAAAAAACATTAAAAGATAAGATTTAAAACAAGGACTCCCTGTATCTTAAAGAGAGAGGTAGAAATTGGAATGGTTCCAGTGCAGCATTCTCTCTCCTGATTCTTTGCACCCCAACATCTTCCACCTGGTTCTGAAAGTCTCAGCAAATGTAGCCCAATATTTCAGTCTTCTAATAATTTCGTTGAAGGAAATTTCTGAGTTTAAATTTGATTTATTTCACATGTACCAGGATACAGTGAAAAGTATTAGTTTGCGTGCAATACAGGCAGATCGTGCGAAGTGCATCAGGGTAGCAGAACAGAGTGCAGAATATAGTTATAGCTACAGAGAAGGTGCAGAGAGAAAGAGAGGTCAATATTAACAGTTGAGAGGTCCATTAAAAAGTCTGATAACAGAAGGGAAGAAGCTGTTCTCAAATCTGTGCATGTATTCAATGGAAGAATGTGGAAGAGAGTATAACTGGGGTGGGAGGGGTCTTTGATTAGGCAGCAGGAAGGGTAGAAGGAGTCAATGGAAGGAAGGCTGGTTTGCATGATGGGCTGGGCTGTGTTCACTACGTTTTGTAGTTTCTTGCAGTCTTGGGAACAGCAGTTGCCATATCATGCTGTGATGCATCCAGATAGGATGCTTTCTATGGTGCATCTATAAAAATTGGTACCAGTCTTTATGAACATGTCAAATTTCCTTAGCTTTCTGAGGAAGTAGAGACATTGTTGTGCTTTCTTGACTGTCGCATCGATGTGGGTGGACCAGGACAGATTGCTGGTGATCATCACTCCCAGGAACTTGATGCTGTCGACCAGCTCCACCTCAGCAGCATTGATGCAGACAGGGGCGTGCCCTCCACTCCGCAATGACCAGTTCCTTCGTTTTGCTGATGTTGATGGAGAGATTGTTGTCTTTACACCATGCTGCTAAGCACTCAATCTCTCTGTATACTGTCTCGTTGTTGTTTGAGATCCAACCTACAATGGTGGTGTTGTCAGCAAACTTGAGCTCATGTAATGTGGCTGTTGAACAAATATTATGAAGATAAAGTTAAAATTTGACAATCAGAGACAGTGGAGCGGTCCATAGTGGCCATGGTGAGATATAGCTGGCTTGCACTTCAGATGATGTTGCCTAGGTTTTTTTAAATTCAATCATTTTTAGGTTTGAGGGCATTGCTGGCTAGGCCAGCATTTATTGCCCATCCCTAATTGCACAGAAGTGTCAACCAGATTGCTGTGGCTCTGGAGTCACATGTAGGCCAGACCAGGTATGGGTGGCAGTTTCCTTTCCTGAAGGACATCAGTGAGTCAGATGGGTTTTTCTGACAACCAACAATGAATTCAGGGTTATCATTAGACTCTTAATTCCAGATATTTATTGAATTCAAAGGGCAGGATTTGAATCCAGGTCCCCAGAACATTGTCTGGGTCTCTGGATTAACACTCCAGTGATAAGACCACTGGGCCTGTGCCTCCCTTTATTAAACTTATAGCTGCTAGTTGGTGTAAGAGAGACCATAAGCCAATCTTTAGCAGTTTTAGATTTATTCATGGAGTGAAATGTTATAGGTCTACAGATGTAACTACACTCGCATACCAGTCTCAGCAAGTTTATCTTTATTGTATTTTTAGTAAAATCAAATAAACAAATTAACTAAACAATAATCTCTATGGGTGAAAAAGATGCACCCCGACTTGGGTTGAGCAACCCGCCTGCCAGTGCCTGGACCTGTTGAAGGCACAATAGTCTTTTTGCCTCTTTACACCCATTTTGATGACTGCCTTTTCTCCTGTTCTCATTTTGAGAACTTCCATTGCATTGGACCACATCTACGAACAAGGACTGCTCTGGTTTGCCACTTCCTTCAGGGGTATTGAAAGAATTTACAGGCTGAAAACCATCCTGCTGAGCCACCTTATTAATGCACTTTCCATGGTCAACAAGTCCTGGTGTGGAACTTGAACTTTAACATTTAAGTGCATTGGTAGGAATCTTCTACTGCGCTTCAAGATCTCCAAAACAGAGCCTATTTATCTTTGGCATACTCATCTGCTTAACACAGACAGCAGCTTTCCCCATTTGGCAAATTGTACACCAGTCCCCCAGATAACAGATGGGTAAACTAATCATTAAACTAAAAAGTAGCCATCAAAAATTATTAATTGATTGAATTTCCGTCAGCTGCCATGATGGAATTTGAGTAAAATATGCCCGGAGCATTAACTTGAGCCTCTGTATATCTAGTCCAGTGACACTATCATGACACCACAATATCCCCTGCTTAATTCTCTTTATGTATGTTCCAGTCAACCTGTTCAGAAATATTATGACATACTTCTGGAGCAAGTAGAACTTGAACCTGGGTCTCCCAGCTCAGATGTAGAGACACGACTACTGCATCAAGAGAGTCCTTAATTCTCTTTCTTTAAAAAAATGTAACCTATTTTTCTAAGCAACTTGTTCAGAGATGTAATTACACATCTCTGGGGCAGGTGGGACTTGAACCCTGGCCTCCCAGTCCAGGGATAGAGACACTACCACTGTGCCACAGGAGGCCCCCAAAAGTGAAGAATCAAGGAAGATGAGAAATGCAGTTGGCAGAGTTTGAACCTGAGCAGGAAGACCCCAATGGATTTCAAATCCATTGTCTTAACCACTTGGCCACAGGTAAAGGACTTAATTCTCTTTATGCTCTTTTCAGTAATCAAATAAATTAATTAGCTAATTAACTAAAGTACTACCCTTTTAAACAGCCACTATAACAAAAACAAAACTCTAGAAGAAACTTATCCAATTTACATTGATATATCATTTTCAGGATAGATGATGCACTCCATCATCTGCAGTGTCCAATCGCTGAAGGCCCCAAGAGTAACAGTGCTCACTACATGCTTCCTCCCTGGGACAGAATGACAAAAGATGCTGACAGATGGGTCGAATGAATCCCTGCACCATCCACTGATTGGCTCTTTTGAAAGCAAGTTTTGCCAGGTCGAGGAGTAGACACACAAGGATGTCCGTCTGACTTGCCACTCCCCTCTGTGCAGCTGGTCAAATAATAGGAATGCGGGGCTGAAATACAGCCAAAAATTCAGATGCAGTCGCTTCAAATAAGGAAAAAGGCCCTGTTATCGAAGACAGTCTGTATACACATGGAAAAGAGACTCCATAAGGCTGCACAAAATGTTGGTGACCTGGGAGTGCATGAAACACCTTAAAGCCTATTGCATGGAACAGGTAAATGCAAGTCCCTCCAAGTAGATCCCCCACCATGGTAAAAGGGAGGACTCCTGTATAAACCGCTTCCAACACAGAACCCCCACCACCTCTCCACAGCAGGACAGAACATGTCTGGGCAACCTCTCTGAGCTGAACTCAATGTCTTTTTTTTTGTTAATCAACCTGTTCAGAGATATTATTACACTCCTTTGGAGCAGGTGGGACTTGTACCCAGGCATCTTGGTCCAGGGGTAGGGGCACTACCCTGGTACCACAAGAGGGCCCTTTGGAATATCTCTTTATTTTAATTTAACCTTTGTTTTCTAATTAACTTATTTAGGGATGTTATTACACACCTCTGAAGCAGGTGGGACTTGAACCCAGGCCTCTCTGGTGCCAGGGCAGGGACACCACCACTGTGCCACAAGAGGGCCCTCTGGAATGTCTCTTTATGCTGTTTTGAGTAAAGGAGAAACAAATGAACAGATTAATCAACTGAAAGTCCTTTAAGGGGCACTGTACCAAAAACAAAATTCTAACATGAAATTTGTTAATCAAAAATAAGATGTTGCTTCCAGAATGAAGATGCATTCTAGCTCCCAGAATCTCTTCACACTTTTCTGAGTAAAAGATGAGTGATCGAAACAAAAATAAACAAATTAACTAGTGAACACCGTTTTAGCAGGCACTATAACAGAAGTCAAAACATTGATAGGGCCTTAACCAATTAAGTGAAAACACCATTGTGCAAGAGTTATTGTACTCCAAGGCCTTGTGGTGCCCACAGGTCTTGGAAGGCCTCAAGCACACCAGTGGATTCTGCGTTCTTCATCTCCATGGACATTAGAACATGGAAGAGAGAGGCAGAAAGGCCAAAGAACCCCTCAACTGCCCACTGCTTAGACCTGTTTGTGGCCACAATGGCCAGCCCAGGAGTAGTCTAGCAAGAAGGTCCTATGCTGTACTCCCTCCATATCCCCTCCGTACTGTGTTACCAAAGATTGAGAACACTCAGCTAAAGTGCTCAAGTAATTACCCAAACAATTCTCTCAATCTGTATACACTTAACTTTAAAAAAAAACGCACATTGCAAGCATTTCTCTGGCTACAATTATATAGGTAAGTGCAGTCCTCCCTGCCAAATGATAGAACAGAGCTATTAGAGAAAGATGCTGTGGTCAACTTTGTCAAGCTGGCAAACTGATTGAGAAAAATGAAGAGGGATAATTTATCTTTGTCACAATCATGTACAATGTCATATGTGATGCTGATAAAGGCATTTTTATTAAGTGACAGGAATAGAAATCTGATTAGAAGGGATCATACATGGAGTTCTGAGAAAGGTGTACACAAATGTGTGTGATTACACATGTTCCTGGATTTTGGAAAGAGAAAAAGGAGGTTGGAGATAGGTCAGGGCAGTAGTTTGTAAGAATACAGTAGTCAGATATTTGAGGATATGGGTGATAAGATCTGCAGGAGAAGAAAACAGTTAACAATATCAGCTAACCTGGGCCAACAAAGAGAGTTAGATCATTTGCTATTTGGTTAGAATAGGGCATAGGGAACAAGAAAAAGTCTCGTGGACAAGATGAGATTGAGGAGAAACGGGCAAGGAATAAAGAAATAAGAGAGAGATATTTAAGATCAAGCCTAGAGCAAGGAGAAACTGAGTGGACATATTGCTCTATGTCCTGAGCAAGGGAGAGAATCATCAGAGATAGCTGAATGGTCTCAATCTTTGTAACAAAAGAAGTGCACAAGGAACTAGAACTTGTTGGAGGTGAGGGTGGAGGAGACAGGTGACAGGCATTTGAGGAGATATCCTATAGTGGAGAAGCTGTACGATATCTTTGCAATTCACCATTATCAGGAAAAGTGTGCAGTTTTGGCAGGAGATAGTGGAATTCAATAGTATTTTACATAGTCCAGTTAGAACTGCAGTTGAATGGTCAAGTCAGTAATTTACCATAGACATTCAAATCTGCACTCATCAAAGCAATTGAAGAGTGTTTCATTATGCCCTGAATTCCTATGTCTCGATGGTTAGAGATGAAGATTGTTAGATTCTATCTTGTTTGATATGGTCATGAATGATTAATAATTTTGACTAAGCAATTAAATTATATTTTGCTTAACTGTAGTTAATGTAGGACACTTATTTGTCACAAAACTAACCCAGCTTGTAACCCAACCCTTATTTGAAAGGGGGAACACTGCTATACTTAATTCCATACCACAGAATGAGAACTTGTCACCTTTCAAAGTTGAATGAGCAAGTTTACATCATTAAACACTTTTCAAGTACCTGCCATTTGTCATTATCAGAGGAAAGTTGAAAGTGCTTATAATGTGAAGAGTGGAAAAGAAAAATAACAGCTGTGTTCTACATTAGGCTAGTTTTATCTGTAGTATTTTAGAAAGACAGAAATAATTATAATTTGCTAAATGTATTCTTTGTATTAGAGTTAAAATCTGCAATAGTGTGAGATTAGTTTTCTGGCTATATAATCCTTTTGGACTTTTATCCTCAAGACTATGTGTTATCTGAATGTCTAAGTATACTTCACTAACCAGTCTTTCACACATTGATTGTCATTATGCATTTTTACTTTATACACTGTTTAGTTTTTTTAAGTACTGGTTGTATCTCTTTAATCCAACACACTCTGGTTTGGTAACCTCTGTTGTCGAGCATTCACAGTATTTCTGGTTTTCCAAAGTACCAGCAATGTCTGGTATCCTTCTCAAAATGCTTTTCATTTTGCACCAGTGTAAATCCTTCAGTAAGCTTGTGTGGATCAATTTCCAAGTGATTTTCATCTTGTACAAACAGCTGCATAATTGGTCCACGTAAAGTCATTGTTTAGGTCATAGGGCATATGACCAGTCTGTATTCGCATAAAGCATAAGGATTGTGAGCAGCATGAAGACTGCAACACTGACAAAGCAGCTGGAAGTCTACTTGCTGACAGAGATCATCTATATTCTCCAAAATAAATGCACATTTTATGTTGCATAGTACTTTTTAAATATGCTTAAAAACTCTTGTGCTGAGTGACATGTGACCTCCTATGATCCGCTAACTTCTCCAATCCGTTAATGGCCCAAAAAAAACACTCTCTAGTAGATGGCCTCTAAAGGCGAACTGACAAGGTGGCTGATTTAATAAGGTAGTCTCACCAATTTAAACACCTCGAAGAAGATGGACTCAGGGTATCAGTCATGAGGACATGACAGCATTCATCCTCCTACCTGAACTAATGAGTAAGGAAAATATCATAAATTATAAACATAACAGTAACAAACCATGATAAAATGGATGGTGAGACAAATAATTGTCATCTTGGGGAACCAATTAAGAGATAATAGGGAATAATGTCATTAAGACGATTGGTTTTTTGACAAGTAATAAGCAGGAATTGAGCACATGATACTTAACCAATTTGAGATTGACCATGAACTGTTCATGCACTAACAAGCTAATTAGAGTTCAGGATGTGTCTGAACATACCCAGGGAATAGTGGCTTGTATGGGTTAGTAAGGCCTGCTTTTTAGTGTGCAAAAAGAAGTCAGAAGGACAACTACAGTCAATAAAACATGAGGCAGCACCCTATTCTGATGGAAATTATCATCCACTGTTCCATTGTGTATCAACTGAGTCTATTGCCTTGTTAAGTATCAACTTGCTTTGGTAAACTCAATAAATTCTGCAAAACATGTGAAATCATACTTGTACCTGGAATAGGCATTGTAACTAATCAAGACTGGTAAACCTTCAGGTTGGCTCTCCCAAACTCGATCTACAATTGTAATTGGCATAGGTCTTGTGATGAAAGTGAATCCAAAAGTACAAAAACAGCTTGGCGTGAACTTTTGCTGCATTTGGTGCATTCAGCTATTTCTTTATCATGTGCAATGAATTAAATTTTCTAAAGATTAGCTTGTGTGGTGGTGAAATTTACAAGAGAAGAGAGAAACAGCCTTTCTAGCTGAAGATAAAATGTATCAGCCTAGTCATTTGCAATCATGGGCTGGGTTCCACCCTCATTTGAGGTTGGAAGTGTCCAAAGTCTAGGTGCTGCAGTGGAAGCTCAGGCTTCTGAAACACAAATTCAACAGCAATTGTGGCTATGGATACTAGTGTTCATAATGGAATGCCAGATACCACTGAAGTCCAACAAACTTATTTCCACAGAAACAGCCAAAACCACATTCAAAACACACTCACTAAAGTGATAGAAATGAAATATTTCTCCATACTTGAGTCAGATCTTCTGGTTTTATTGCCAGGGCCATGATGTCTTCTCCATTCAATATATCTTCTTTCTGTGGCTCTTCTTTAATGGGGATAACCTCCTCAATTTCTTTCTTATTTTCCTTCCTTTTGTCTGCTGAACAACACAATCATTCACAGAACATTGTAGAGCAAATCTTAATTAACAGATTTTGCAAATGCACTTTTAGCTCAGCTGTATGGAGAAAACAAAACAGAACTTGTAAATATGTAGCATATTTAGCATAAAGAAATGTCCTAAGCTGCTTCACAGAAACATTACAAAACAAAGTATGATACTGAACTACAAAACGATATTTTAGGTGAGATGATCAAACGCTTGGTCAAAGGGGTGAATGTAGTGATTGTAATGCCAGCTGGACATCATAGAATACGAGTTCCCCGACTGGAACTGTTAAATTAGGATAATCAGGGAGCCCTGGCTGATAAACAAAAAGGGGAGTGTCAGAGATACTGATGTTCTAGCACCTGGCTCTAAATGACGCTGTACTAAAGTCAAGGACTCTTCATGTATAAATAAAGGTTGACTTGGTGATTGGTACTGGCCTCTGCATAGTTATTTCAGCAGAGTTTAAAGGAGAAAAGTCAAGTAGAGGTGTAGTGTGGGAATTCCAGGATATAGGGCCCGGGCATATGTTGGCACAAACATCCATGGAGGAGTGATTAAAATCAGGGATAAACAAAAAGTCAGAATTGGCTCCCTCTACTTGCCCCATCCTTCACTCTCAGGTCAGATACAACACAAATTACGTACAGGGTAATGCTCCTCTACAACATTCTATCAAGCACTTTGGACTGGGTTACAGCATAGGTTCCATACAGCATAAGGTTCTCTTCACAATGTCTCATGAAACTTTGAGTACAAAATGAAACTCCACAAGGGATATAAAAATCAACACAATGTTCTCACAATTAATTAAGGAAAAGAGGGTGATCAGGAGCAATATGGATCTCTTGGTAAGTGGTATTGTCAATGGAAATAAAGAAAAGGTTTGCATATTGAATAACTACTTTGTGTCAATATTTACAATAGGAGGTGGCAGAATAATGGACATTCCAAGGAAACAAAAATTCAATCAACAAAATTAACAAAAACAAGATAACTGTTATGAAAAAGGGGACACATATCCCCAGCAACAGATGGTTTCCATCTCCAAAGTTTACTGAACATAGATGAGGGCAAAACATGATCTGTCTGTATTCTTATAAAGCTCAATCAATTCTGAATCTGTTCCAACAGTTTGCAAAATTTCACCTTTCTCTTTGCTTCTTAATAAAGGCATGAAAGGCTAACAAGAAAATTATAGATCTCTTAACAAGACATTCCTGGAATGTCATTAGCAAACACATATGTGGTTTATATAAATGATATGGCAAGTTCTCCTTGCTAACGCCTAGTAGTTTGCCCCAAATTGGGAGAGCTGTTCCACAAGCTTGTGAAGTTACAGCCTGACTTTGTCAGCTTGGTATGATTCCATGTCTGTGATTGTCCTAGACATCACGATCACCATCCCTGGAAAGTCCTCTCTGATTGCCAAGGCGGACATAGCACCCTTAACATAATGAAACATTACAAATGGTGTCACAGGAATTTTGAAGAACCAAGTATGACACTAAACCTCAAAGGAAGTGTTATGTTGGATAATCAAATACTTTAAAGGGAGTGGGTTTAGAGAGGAAAGCAAGTTAGAAAGGTGGAGAAGAGAATGGAGAGAATTTTAGAGCTTGGGGTTGAGGCAACTGAAGGCACAGTCACTAATGGTGTAGCAATTATGATTGGGAATTGCAGTTGTGGGAGGAGGCTGTTTACAGACTGTTAGCTGAAGTTGTAGCTCATGGAATTGAAGGCTACTTATTGACCTGAGGAGGAAATTGTTCTAATGGAGGGAGATAGTAAGTTGAGATGATAGGCAGGTACTCTGGTGAGGTATGTTTATTGGTTATATAAAATGTTAATTTTGGGCCTTACAATTCACCATATTTATGAACAACTTAGAAAGACAAAGAGGAAATTTCCTGGGACTTGATGCCTAAGAAAATGGTAGAAGCATAAATAATCAATTATTTCAAAAGGTCATTGGGTGGGCACTTGATAGAAGTAAACTTGCAGGATTATGGAATGGGACTGACTGAATTGCTCTGCAGAAAGCTAGCACAGACTTGGTGGGCTGAATGATGTTCTTTGGTGATTCTATGACCATATCCAAATTTGCCAATACAAAGAGCGGGGCGGGGGTCTTTGCATGATGGAAATTACAAGAAGATATTGATAGATTAAGTGAATGAATATAATATGAGAGCTGTATTTCAATAGAGTACCTAAAAAGGATAAAACATTTTCTAAATGTAAAAAGCTAGAAATGCTAGATGTACAAAGAGACATGTGGACTCATTTACATAGATAATTGAGATGTCACAGTGACCTCGCTTTCATCACAAGTCCTCTATGTATTATCACCTTTCAAATATGTCCTTACGTATCCCGGAATGTCTGTTTGAATCCTCCCAATCAGGTTATCACCCCTACAAACCAGGTTTTATCAAAGTTACAAATGAAATTCTAAGCGACTGACGAGCGTAAACTTTCCCTCTTTGTTCTTCTCAACTAGTTTTCAGCCTTTGACATGATTAATCACACAACCCTCTTGTAGGAGCTCTCCAAGTTGGGTTTCTTGACCCACGCCACTCCCAGAGAATCTTTACTGCCCAGGGCTAGCCCACATCCCTCAGAGGAGGCTGAGATACTTTGAGGCCCTACGTCCCCTTCTGCCCCCAGGGTAGAGTACCCAGTGCCGGAGCATCCTCCATGTCTCACTCTGGCGGGATGGGGAAAAGAACGCTGCCTTCCCCCTCACTCCTACCTGGTGAGGTACGCAGGCCGAGCTCTCTCCGGGAAACTTTCATTGGAGTCCGTGTCCCCATCGTCTTAAATCAAAGCCCGAGGGCTGACAAAGCACAGCAGAGCAAAGCGAGGTCCGTCTCCGGGAGCAAACCCCAGGCACGGCCGGCGTCTCCGGGCAACCGCCCTTCCCGACACTTCCGCCGTCTCCACAGAAACCAGACACTGCAGACCGTGCATGGTGTGGTCAGAGTGAGCAAGAGGCTTGTACTGGCTTATTGCAGAGGGAGAGAGAGGAATTTTAGACTGGATTATTACAAAGAAAGTAGGTTGTATTGGGTTATTTACAGGGAGAGCGTTATACTGGGTTATTTCATAGCAGGAGACAGAAGAGGTTAGATTTTGTTAATAGAGACGGATTTGACTGGGCACAGAACTAGGATCAGACTGGGTTAATAGACTCGGGGAGTGGGGATTAGACTGGTTTATCAGAGAGAGAGGGGTTTAGTCTGGATTATTACAGAGAGGAAATTGCCATGGTGCAGAATGAGGCCGTCTGGCCCATCATCTCAGCACTGGTTTTCTAAATGAACATTATCTGCTCCTATGATGCTGCTTGGCCTGCTGTGTTCATCCAGCCCTGCACCTTGTTGTCTCGGATTCTCCAGCATCTGCAGTTCCTACTATCTCTGATTATGACTTGGTGCCATTTTTCTGCATTATACCGTAGTCCTGAATATTGTTTTTTAAAAATCATATGCTGTTTTGAAAACCTCAATCAATCTGGTTGCCACCACAATTCCAGGCGCGGTGTTCCAGATCTGAACCACTGGCTGTGTGAAAAGGTTTTTCTCACATCACATTTGCTTCTTTTAGAAATTTCCTTCTCATTTTTGATCATTGTATGAGGGAGCAGTTTGTCCATATGTACTCTGCCAATCCCCCTCAATGAAACCTCCTCTTAGCCTTCTCCTCTCCATGAAAGCAATCCCAATTTCTCCAATGTATCTTCCGCCTTTGAACCATTCTTGTAAGGGTCTAATGCACACTGTCGAATGTTTGCATCCTTTCTAAAGTGTGGGAACCTTGAACTGTATACAACGCTGTAGCTGAGGTTTAACTATTGTGTTATACAAATTCAGAATAACCTCCTTGCTTGTGCAATCCTTGCCCCCATTAATAAAGCCTAAGATAATGTATGCTTTATTTTACAGCTCACTGCATATTGAATTGAATCATTTATTGTCACGTGTATTCGATATAAAATACAATGAAAAGTGTGTACCATCGCAATACATAGGCGCCATTCACATTAACTTAGAATAAAATTAAAAGGTAACTTGAAGAGAGTCCAACTTTTCCTTCTCCACTGCTACGGCATGCTGCCGCCAGAGTCCTGCTCCGGGCTTCCCAGTCCATGCCATCGCCGTTACGAGGGGCCCACTGCACGTGGAAGCGAGCGTCCTGCTCCAGGTTTCACAGGCCGACTGACCGACTCTGTAGCCACACTGCCGCTTCGGAACCTGTTGAAGCGCTCTCTTTCTCAGGTAAGTTTGAGGAAAAAAGGGGAAGAGGGAAAAAAAACACAGACGAAGAGGGCAAGCCCAGACATCAATTACTCTGTGCTGTCTCTTTTTACCTATTTTTCTAATCAACCCGTTAAGATATATTATTACACACCTCTGGAGCAGGTGAGACTTAAACCTGGGCTTTCTTATTAACCCACATGTTTCCGTGTGACTGTCAATTATTTCCGGAATAATCATTTCAAAATTTTTTTCCATCATAGAATTCAAGCTGGCTGCTTTAAGATTGCTAGGCTTACTCTTACAATCTGTTTAAGCAAGTAATAATCGGGAATACAAATGTATATATATCGATTACGTGAAAAACTCGAAGATGTTGAACTGTTTGGACATTTTCTGGATTGAAAAGGGCTTTTACCATGTGGTTTCTTGGAAAATGGGTCAACCGTTTAATGTGTGCTGTAGTTTAGCTGCTGTTTACAGGAAGTGTTTGGAGAAAAGACATGCAGAGCTTTGAGGGAGAGAAGAGCACGGGGTTTATGGCCCTTAATGGCTGAAAAACCTGGCTTTGAAAAAACAAGAGATAGTAGGAACTGCAGATGCTGGAGAATCTGAGATAACAAAGTGTAGAGCTGGATGAACACAGCAGGCCAAGCAGCATCATAGGAGCAGGAAGGCTGACGTTTCGGGCCTAGACCCTTCATCAGAATTGGGGGAGGGGAAGGGGGTTCGTAAATAAATCGGGAGAGAGGGGGAGGCGGATAGAAGATGGATAGAGGAGAAGATAGGTGGAGAGGAAACAGACAGGTCGAAGACGCGGGGATAGAGCCAGTAAAGGTGAGTGTAGGTGGGGAGGTAGGGAGGAAATAGGTCAGTCCAGGGAGGACAGACAGGTCAAGGAGGCGGGATGAGGTTAGTAGGTGGGAAATGGGGGTGCGGCTTGAGGTGGGAGGAGGGGATAGGTGGGAGGAAGAACAGGTTAGGGAGGCGGGGACGAGCTGGGCTGGTTTGGGATGCGGTAGTGGGAGGGGAGATTTTGAAGCTTGTGAAATCCACATTGATACCATTGGGCTGCAGGGTTCCCAAGCGGAATATGAGTTGCTGTTCCTGCAACCTTCGGGTGGCATCGTTGTGGCACTGCAGGAGGCCCAGGATGGACATGTTGTCTGAGGAATGGGAGGGGGAGTTGAAATGGTTTGCGACTGGGAGGTGCAGTTGTTTATTGCGAACCAAGCATAGGTGTTCTGCAAAGCGGTCACCAAGCCTCTGCTTGGTTTCCCCGATGTAGAGGAGGCCACAACGGGTACAGCGGATGCAGTATACCATATTAGCAGATGTCCAGGTGAACATCTGCTTGATGTGGAAAGTCTTCTTGGGGCCTGGGATGGGGGTGAGGGAGGAGGTGTGGGGGCAGGTGTAGCACTTCCTGCGGTTGCAGGGAAAAGTGCCGGGTGTGGTGGGGCTGGAGGGGAGTGTGGAGCGGACAAGGGAGTCACGGAGAGAGTGGTCCCTCCGGAAAGCAGATAAGGGTGGGGAGGGAAAAATGTCTTTGGTGGTGGGGTCGGATTGCAGATGGCGGAAGTGTCGGAGG
>NC_063354.1:29903716-29959174 GCF_021869965.1 Rhincodon typus
GAGGGATGAGTTGCGGGAAATGCGGGAGACATGGTTGAGGGCGTTCTCAACCACTGAGGGGGGGAAGTTGTGGTCCTTGAAAAACGAGGACATCTGAGATGTACGGGAGTGGAATGCCTCATCCTGGGAGCAGATGCGGCGGAGGCGAAGGAATTGGGAATAGGGGATGGCATTTTTGCAGGAAGGTGGGTGGGAGGAGGTGTATTCTAGGTAGCTGTGGAAGTCGGTGGGCTTGAAATGAATATCGGTTTCTAGGTGGTTGCCCGAGATGGAGACAGAGAGGTCCAGGAAGGTGAGAGCGGTGTTAGAGATGGTCCAGGTGAACTTAAGGTTGGGGTGGAAGGTGTTGGTGAAGTGGATGAACTGTTCGAGCTCCTCGTGGGAACACGAGGCGGCGCCGATACAGTCATCAATGTAACGGAGGAAGAGGTGGGGTTTAGGGCCAGTGTAGGTGCGGAAGAGGGATTGTTCCACGTAACCTACAAAGAGGCAGGCTTAGCTTGGGCCCATGCAGGTACCCATGGCCACCCCCTTTGTCTGTAGGAAGTGGGAGGAATTGAAAGAGAAGTGGTTGAGGGTGAGGACGAGTTAGGCTAAGCAGATGAGGGTATCAGTGGAGGGGGACTGGTTGGGCCTGCAGGACAGGAAGAAGCAGAGGGCCTTTAGGCCATCTGTATGGGGAATGCAGGTGTATAGGGCCTAGACGTCCGTGGTAAAGATGAGGTGTTGGGGACCGGGGAATTGGAAGTTCTGGAGGAGGTGGAGGGTGTGGGTGGTGTCACGGACATAGGTAGGGAGTTCCTGGACCAAGGGGGGGGGAGAAAATGGAGTCAAGATAGGTGGAGATAAGTTCGGTGGGGCAGGAGCAGGTGGAGACAATGGGTCGACCAGGGCAGTCAGGTTTGTGAATTTTGGGAAGGAGATAGAAGCGGGTGGTGTGGGGTTGGGGAACGATGAGGTTGGAGGCCAATGGTGGGAGGTCACCTGAGGTGATGAGATTGTGGATGGTTTGGGGGATGATGGTTTGGTGCTCGGGGGTGGGGTCATGATCAAGGGGGCGGTAGGAGGAGGTGTCGGAGAGTTGGCGTCTGGCCTCGGCGATGTAGATGTCAGTGTGCCATACTACAACTGCGCCTCCCTTGTCCGTGGGTTTTACGGTGAGGTTGGGATTGGAGTGGAGGGCTGCACGTTCTGCAGGGGAGAGGTTGGAGTGGGTGAGAGGGGTGGAGAGGTTGAGGCGATTGATGTCTCGATGGCAGTTGGAGATGAAGAGGCCGAGGGAGGGTAGGAGGCCTTGGGGTGGTGTCCAGGAGGAGGGGGTGTGTTGGAGGCGGGAGAAGGGGTCAGTAGAGGGATGGTTAGGTTCACGGTTGAAAAAGTAAGCGTGGAGGCGGAGGCAGCGGAAAAACTGCTCTATGTCCAAATGTGAGCGGTATTCGTTGATGTGTGGGTGGAGGGGGACAAAGGTGAGCCCTTTACTGAGGACTGACCGTTCGTCCTCAGTAAGGGGGAGGTCTGGGGGGATGGTGAAGACTTGGCAGGGCTGAGTGTTGCTGTCTCCTCTGGAGCTGCTGGCTGTGGAGGCGGTGGGCGGAGTGACGTCGGCATCGGCTGTGGACGGAGTTGCGTCGGCGGCTGTGGGCAGGGTTGCATCGGTGTCGGTGATGGGCGGAGCGGTGTCGGCGGTGGGCGGAGCGGGGTAGGCGGCAGCAGCGGCGACGGTAGGTGCGTCTTCAGTGTCTGTGGTGTTGGCCTTGGAAATGGAGGTGGTGGCATCAGCAGCGATGGCGTTCGCTGTCCTGGAAGTGGGGTACCCGGCGGTGGCAGATGTGACGTCATCTGTGGGTTCTCCGGCAGTGGCCTCATGGCCAATGGCGGCGGGCAAATTGTGGGTAAGGTCCTGGGTACGGCTGGGGATTTGGGAGGTGGAGGAAGCCCATTTTGGGTGGTAGGCACCAGTAAGTTTACTGTACTTACGGTTTTCAGTGTCCAATAAAGCTGAGTAGAATTGTGAGTTCAGGTTGTGGATCCTATGAAGAATAATAAACAGGAGAGGTCCTTTGCAGGTCTGGGAGAGGGAGGCTCTGAGCTGGAGTAGGTTATACTGCATCCACTGTACCCGTTGTGGCCTCCTCTACATTGGGGAAACCAAGCGGAGTCTTGGTGACCGCTTTGCAGAACACCTATGCTTGGTTCGCAATAAACAACTGCACCTCCCAGTCGCAAACCATTTCAACTCCCCCTCCCATTCCTCAGACAACATGTCCATCCTGGGCCTCCTGCAGTGCCACAACGATGCCACCCGAAGGTTGCAGGAACAGCAACTCATATTCCGCTTGGGAACCCTGCAGCCCAATGGTATCAATGTGGATTTCACAAGCTTCAAAATCTCCCCTCCCACTACCGCATCCCAAAACCAGCCCAGCTCGTCCCCGCCTCCCTAACCTGTTCTTCCTCCCACCTATCCCCTCCTCCCACCTCAAGCCGCACCCCCATTTCCCACCTACTAACCTCATCCCGCCCCCTTGACCTGTCCATCCTCCCTGGACTGACCTATCTCCTCCCTACCTACACTCACCTTCACTGGCTCCATCCCCGCGTCTTCGACCTGTCTGTTTCCTCTCCACCTATCTTCTCCTCTATCCATCTTCTATCCGCCTCCCCCTCTCTCCCTATTTATTTCAGAACCCCCTTCCCCTCCCCCAATTCTGATGAAGGGTCTAGGCCCGAAACGTTAGCCTTCCTGCTCCTATGATGCTGCTTGGCCTGCTGTGTTCATCCAGCTCTACACCTTGTTATCTTTGAAAAAAACAATACGTCCCTGTGCTAATGGTTGCCTAGCAACCCTTTCAGGACTAGAGTTCTGTTTGACCAAGGTGGTCACAAGAGGGAGAGATCTGAAGCTGCATGGCTGTCTCTCTCTTTCTCCCTCCCTCCCCCCTTCCCCAGTTATCTTGGGAATCTGACACTTTCCAAATCTCAAATTGTCTTATAAACCATGAAAAGTTGAACTGACCACTTTCCAAAGACTCTGATCCTGCTTGATTTTATTCCAACCTGAAAACCTTCATCCCGCTTGATTTTATTCCAACCTCAAAACCTTCGATCAGTCTTTGGCTGTCAGCATTTCCATTTTATTGACAATAAATTGTTTTTTATTCTTTTGTCGTTTGTTTCCAGACAGATTTTTAAAATTTTGTTTCTTTTTTAAATAACTCCTCTTTGCAGAGTCTGTTATTCTTTGTGTTTGTGTGAATGTTTTTGTTTGGAGAAAGTAGACATGATTTGGAGAACATCAGACAGGCTGCGCATGCACACAGCTATGCACTTGGAAGGAACATTACTCCCTATCTCACCAGGCTATTGCTATCCTCCTGCAGTTTACCACTGCACTCCTCACTGTTTACTACCCTACCAATTTTCACTTCATCCACAAACTTCTTGATCATATTCCCTACGTTTTAAATCCAAATCATTAATATACACAACAAACAGAAGTGGCTCCATACTGAGCTCTCCAGAACTCCACTGGAAACACATCTCTAGTCACAGAATTGGCATAGAGGCTCAGTGCAAAAGACAAAGGGTTGTTAATGGTAGTGAAAGAAAAAAGAGATGTAAATGGATGTAAATTAAGGGGTGAAAGGGAGAGAACGTACTTGACCAACTGCTCTAACATATCAGGTTCAGTGTCAGATTGTACTTTATAATGCTCCTGCAAAGCTTTTTACCTGTTTTATTGTGTTGCAGGTGCTATGTAATTACGGGTTATAATTTAACTGGAACACTCAGTACAAAACAGAAAATGCTGGGAATACTCAAGGTCTGGTAGCATCTGCAGAGCGATAAAAATAGATAACTTTTGAATATCGTGACTTTTCTTCACGTCATCAGATACCACTTGAATCAAGGATGAAGTACAATTGTGAATTTCAGCCAGGATCTTCATGTGACAGAGAGATTAGTACACAGAGATATTCGGTTGCATGGGCAGGAGTCCCACGAGATCGTGGAATCCAGAGTACAGATCTGCTCCTTTGCTTTTCTTCTCAGGTGCCACACTGCCTCTTTGTGAATCCATTGGGACTCCAAATATCATGCAGCTTGATGGAAATTTGTTGTCATTCTGAACATGTGGATCAACAATACTGTGCTTCAAGGGCAGCTTTGGGGTATCCTTTTAGAGTTTTGTGCTCCTCTGGAATGTTTGTCATTTGAGTGTTGAGAGAACATGACTTGCTGGGGAGTTAGTTTTCAGCCATCCAGGCACTGTATCTAGGCCATTTTTGCTTGAATTCTTTTTTATCTTCATTCATTGGATGTGGGCATTGCTGGCTAGGCCAGCATTTATTGCACATCACTCATTCTGCTGGACAACTAACTATCTTCTTGAATCTCTACAGCCCTTCCAGTTTTGGGACACCAAAATGCTGTTGGGGAGATCCATAATATTTACTCAGTTACAGTGAAAGAATGGTGCTATATTTTGACGTGAGGGTAGTGCGTTGGTTGGCGGGTAACTTGCAGGAACTGTTGCTTCCGCATATCTGCTACCACTTTTGTTCTAAATCATTGAGTTTATGGTTTTGAAAGGTGCTGTAAGAGAACCCTTGGTGGACTATGGCAGTGCATCTTGTAGATGGCACACATTGCTGCCACTGTGCATCAGGGAGTGATTTTTGAAGGTGATGGATAGGGTGCCAGACAAATTCAAGGAAAATGCTAAGAATCACTACGAACTCTTTGTGATAATTAACTTGATAAAAGCATTGATTCAATAAATCGTGAGGGCATGAAAATTTGAATGCCCAAGAAATTTCAAAACAATTCTGCAATTGCTTTACAATGGTATCACTGCATCTGTCAAGGACAGCCTTCGACCCTGTTTCACATGTTCAATAAGAATCGGATACGATTGCCTTCAAAAATCCAGATTTGAGCCCAGCAAGGCTGTGTGATAACGCTCTTACGTATAGAATCTATTAGAAAATGGCTGTTCACCATGGTGTCAAAGATCAACTACTCTGATGTCAATCAGTTTAGATAACGCCTAGCTGCAGAACTCTTTAAACTCATTGCCCCCGAACCAAATTGGAATGTTCTGCTGGAGCAAATCAAGGATCCCATCCATCCACAAAGCTGTAACGACCTCCTTGTTACACCATGCGATGCAGGCAGCCAGTAGATGGTGCTGCTGAGGGAGGTCATATTCCGCCGGGGGAGCAGCCAGTACTCCCAGACGCCCACCAGCGGGTCCTCGAGGGTATGATCCATCGGGCGGGAAAACAAACCGAAATCTCTTTTTGAAAAGAAGACAGTGCACGCGTGTGGGATGGGGGCGGGGTTATCTAGTAGCCTAGCGCGGGGAATTACGTGGTGATAGACATGGGGCGGGGATAACATGCACGTGCCCCGCACTCTGCTCGCTCATTGGGAGGCCGGTGTGAGTGACGGCTCACCCGCCCCACCCATTCCTCCACTCCACTCTCGCTGGACGTTTGTACGAGGCGACCCCGGTCTGAAACTTCAGCCACGATCCGTCAAACGGGCCTGGGCAGTGAGTCGGTGGCGGCTGGCTCCCGGGAGGAACAGCTGGGAAGAGGCTTTGGTTTTTGAAAGTTGTCTTGCTTTCATTTGCTGAGGTGCGAGATCACATCTGAGTCTAACATTTCCTGTTAATATTTCCTCATTAGCTTGGATTGGCCGACCTGTCCTGGCTGTAACATTTGCCCCAAACAAATTTCACATTTTAATCGGTAGGCAGCGAAGGAGGGACGTTTTGCTCTTCATGTTCTAATAACAACTTGCATTTGTGTCGTGCTTGTATCGTCGACAAATATCCTGGAGCGGCTTCACCGAGATACTCGAATGTTAACTGACCCGAGGAGACGTTAGGAAGGGGTGATCAGCAGTTTGGATAGAGGTTAGTTTATAGGAAGGTGTTATAAACAATAGAAAACGAAGTCATAACGACAAGTTGTTGGGAAGAAGAGGGGGAGGAAGGAATGATTTGGTGGAGGTTATAACAATAGGATGACACCATGAAGGGCTTAATAAATAATAAATCAATCCAAGGCTTTGAGAGGAGCGAGGTCCAGAGTGGGAAGGAGACGGTGCCAGGTAGGTACTGGGCAGGAGATAATCTGGCTGAGTTGAACTTACAGTGAGGTTAATCAGTGAAGCATAGTCATAGTTGAGGGGCTTCAACGTAAATGAAGACTTGGGATTGTTTTAGGGGGAGGGGTGTACCCTGATGTTACTGGTGTAGAGGTTGGAAGGTCCTTGGATGGAGAGGAAGCACAATCCAAGATGCAGGAAAGATGAAGAGGATATGTGGTGAATGAAAACAATGTGGTCAAAGACTTGGATTTTTTGCAAAGGGGTGGTAAATAATGTAGCACAGTCTCAGATTACATTTTTGAGGGACATTTTAGTTCTGTGATAAGGGAGAAACTTGATTGAGAACATCCCAATGGGTTTGACGCATTGGGCTGGGTGGAGAGTTTAGGGGATGTAAGTTGGAGATGGGCATGGGTTCAGTAGGTAACAATATTCAAGAAGAAATGTTACAATATCAGGCATCATGTGGGATCCAAATGGGATTTTGAATGATCTACAGATTAGTTGGAATGGGTTCAAGGAAGTCCCATGGACGAGCTTGTAAAGGGAAAACTGGCAGATAGGAGAGGAATTGGAGAAAACTAGAAGGCTAGGGCAGAGGAATCTGGAGTAAGCTTTGCATAGAGAAGCAATTGAATGAATGTTCTTAATAATAGAGCTAAAGACCTACTCATTTAGGAATGGATGAATCAGTTTATGAACATGGCTGGTAGTGGAGAAAAGAAACTGGAAACTATTGTTGATCTCCAAGATAACCCAAATAGAGCATGTAAAAATAGTTTAATTGCTTTGCTGGATAGACATTTCACATTTTAATTGGGAACTGTGTAATATGAAAGATATATTGTTTAGAGATCTTGAATTAAATCCACTTTTTGCCTAATTTTTTTGGCTGTTTTTTTTCAGATTACCAACTGGAATGTTTGTTGGGAAAATTATAGAGCCATGAAGAGAAACAAACAGTGGAATGTCAGCAAAGCACTGGCTCTTGCCAGTCTCTATCACTTTCTTCATAGTGCAGCAGCAGCCTGTGTAGTTCCATTCCTTACTATATACTTCAGGCAGCTTGGATTGACTGCACAATTTGTTGGCATTATCATGGGAGCAAAGTATTTTATCTTCATGCTTTGTACTCCCTTTTGGTCTTACTGTGCTGGGCGCCATAACAAAAGAAGAGTTCTTATACTTGGTTCCTTGTTGTCATCAGTAGGAGCAGGCCTTCTATTCACACTCATTCCACCTATAGATAAGGAAATAGAATACAAATTCTGTAACAGAAGTATATATGCAAAAAATGGTTGGAATCAAAATACAAGACCAGAAGTCAAAGACCATATCAGTGACATTAAGATGAATAAATTTGCACATACCATTCTTCCAACAGTAGTGAATGGTGCTTTAACAAGCCATCCTAGTTCAACACTTCAAGCTGAAATTGAAGAAAACCTCCCGGGGCTGACCACTGTTGAAGCATCTATTACAAACAGAATCAACCCTCTAAAACAGCCACACAAGACTGAACTGAGCAATATTACATATTTGTATGTATCAACTCCAGAAAATAGGGGTAGTACACAAACTGGAGATGATAATCGTCAATCAAAGTTGAACCAATTTCTACAGATGAAAGAGTCTGGCCATGTAAGAACCCAGGGAGAATCTGCCAAGCATCTTTCTTTTAAAGAAGATCACAAGGAGAAAAACAGCACTTTAGATGTTTACTCTAGTTCAGTTAACAGTGGCATCATGAAAAGGGATGTTGCTTTGGAAACTGGTTCTGAAGACCGATTAGAAAAGCAGCACATTAACACTGAGCCTGATCACAGTTTTAAAATTCTAGATAACCAACACCAGACACTCGTGCTTATTTTACTAGCTGTGGCTCTATGGGAGGTTCTAGCATCAGCTTTGGAGTGGGTTGCAGATGATGGGCTCTATGACTATCTGGACTTCGTTGACTCTGTTGACCGTTATGGTAAACAGTGGATTTGGGGTTACTTGGGCACAGCTGGAGCAGCTTTTAGTATTGGGATTCTTGTGGATAGGCTGCACTGTTTTATTAATGCATATACTTCTAGGATTGCAGTGCACTTTTATGGTTATGCAGTGTTGATTACATTGACACTTGTTGTTGGTGTGTTCTATCCAATTCACACAGCTAAGAAAAATGACATGATAAACCGCACTGTCAAAGGGTTGCATCTGTTGGGAGGTGATGGAAGGGCTATGTTATATGTGATCACAGTCTTTATCACAGGAGCTATTAGATCTACAATAAACAACTTCCTGTTCTGGCAAATGCAGAACAATGGAAGCAGTGAGGCTTTTATGGGCATTGCTGTAGCAATTGGATTTATAGCTGAAGTTCTACTTTATCTTTTCAAGGACAAAATGTTAAAGATCCTGTCATTCTCTGGATCAGTGGCATTTGGACTTGTATGCCTCACAGCCCAGCTGCTTTACTATTCATTCCTCTGGTCCTCTTGGGCAGTATTGCCTATTCAAATCCTGAATGCTTTTAGCAATGGTGCCTTGTGGTGGGCTGTTTGGGGTCAAGTTAATGATCTAGCTACCCCTGGTATTGAAAGAACACTCCATAAAATCTACCATGTTTTATCCTTTGGTCTAAGTGCAAGCATTGGCAGTGTTTGCAGTGGCTTCATTGTGAACAGTTTTGGCATAGAAAGACTTTATCAAGCATGTTCAGCTATTGCTATGGTTTGGTTAGTAGTCTTCCTCATTGCACAGTCAAAAATTCCTCGGCAAAAGAGGGTAAACTATTCGCAGCTCTTAGCTGATACCAGTGATATGAGTGACTCGGATGATGAGCAAGGTAAAGATTGGCTTATTACAGCTCTGAAAAATGATGACTTTTTACAGAAGTAGTTAGTCTTAATAGGTTTATCTCTTTAGTCCATTCCTTGTTGAATATATATGGAATCTTTATATTTAGCACAAATGTCCTGGTTGTTGCTTTAAAGTCTAAGCCAAAGTGGACATCTGGAATGTAAATTTTCAGATGACAACTTAATAACCCATTAAAGGTTAAATGATTTGTGCTTTTCAAGATTAGTATGCTAATTCTGTTTGTGTGATTCTCTTTTGAGGGTGGCTCTTTTAGCCGCAAGTTTATGGGATAGAGATTTATTTTTAAAAAGGTAAATTATGGGAAGTTTATAATTTTTGAATAAATGAGTATATTTGTTTTGAGATGGAAATGTTCCTTCAGTAGTTATCAAGTCATAACCTCAATGATCAGATGTTGTTGCCTATAGGGGTGTCTTCGTAAATGTAATATAAGGCTATTGTATGATATACTTCTATGCGTATTGAATGCTAACAGAACCAGAATTATTCTGGATTGACTGTTTTCTCGTCCATTGCTTGAAATGAGACAGGCTGGTAATACAGATCTCCCATTTATGCTGTATCTAATGTACAAATAATTTAAATAGGAAAATTGCATTTATACAGTACCTTTTTATCATGCAGTCATTCATTTGTTGTCACTTCGGCCTTAGTGGGATCACTTGTCATGCTTCTTTCTGGTTTTCTTAAAGCCTTTCTGTCAACATTTCCAATGTTATCCATCCCATCTAATTTTATTACATCTACTGTTTTTATCCTCATTTTCTCTTTCAGTTGATGGTAGAACAAGCTGTCTTTCTTTGTGTAAAATCTCTGCTTGGCAGTCTCTCCCGCTCTCTCTCTCTCACTCTTGCTCTCTCGTTCTTGCTCTCTCTCTCTGTCACCTCCTCCCCTCGTCTAAACTACTTGGTAATCCTTTTGATTCTTGGTCTACACTACTCATTTGTCTTTCTCTTCAACTGATTCTGAGCATTCACTGTTGTACCCATATTTCATTTGTTATCCTCCTTTCACTTTCTTCAGAGTCTAACTCTTGCAGCCACAGCGTGTAACACCCCACACTAGTGATTGGACTAGATATTTTTCCGGATTTGTGCTCATGCTTTTGAATTTTAAGACACAAGTTTAGATCACTGGTCATGCCTTTTGTAGCTAATCTAACGTGTATTTCAATCTTGGAAATAACTTTATTTATAATTAAGTCAGTTTCATTGAATTTGTCTTCTTTTTATCACGATACTTCCAATCTTGACTTCCATTGCCATTTAGTCTCTTGATGTTGGTCTTTGCCTAATTTATATAATCAGTTCAAAAGATGCTGTCTTTTGAGTAGGCCTGCTATAGTTTCTAGCTGTTTCTTTATTTTGGCCATGTGCAGTATCATGTGGTATGATGTGGCTACATCTCTCTGGTAACTCTTCCTGCACCATCCTAATTTCTTTTCTCATCATAATGTCCTCATCACATTCCAGAAATGCATCTTACCCAATTCATTACATACATTGTCCTTGTCCTACCTTTTTCTCATGATGCTTTTCATTTTCTACCACATTCCCTAATACTGGGGACATCAGTGGAAGCTGTCCACAGCCAATTTATACTTGCTCTAATTTCATTGGAAGACATTTCTAGCAGTACATTTTAGTAAGTTCCCTGTTTTTACTAAGTTCCTGTTTACCCTTTTTGGTGGGAAATACTTGATGATATGGATATGATAAAGAAATGTTGAGGCTAGTTTTTTTTTTAAAGTGAGATGTGAGCAATTCCATAATTTATGCTGTTCATATTTTAGATTGCATTCAAGTTTGGGAATCCTAGAGAAGTAACAGAATCGTATGTTTGTCTTGGTAGATTTTCTTGTTAGGGATTTTGATCAATAGATATTATACTCGGGTTAGACTTTAAATAAAAATGGAAAATGCTGAAGATGCAATACTGGTCCCTTGGCATTTGCAAGCAAAAAGACAATGTTTTAAACTGTCAGAATTGATGGGAGCAGAATTGAAAATGAGCAAAGGAGAAAAATCATAAAAGTCGCATACAGATTTGCCAACTGCAGTTAAAAGCAGGCAGCTATTTTTTTTTACATAAACCAGAAAATGAGGTGCAAGATGATTTTTCAGTCTAATCAGTTGAGTGTTAATATCATATTATGCTGCAGCAAGTGTTTTCTCTAATGCCAAGTATACAATTGAGTCAGGAATCAACAGGTCAGTTAGTATGTTTAGCATTTGTAGATTAATTATTTTGTCAGCTTAAAATAGATTTATTTTTCTCATGGAGTACCTGCTTAACAGGTTGTTGGCAACTCAGTTCTTAAAGTTTGTGTAAAGCAGCTGTACAAACACCAAGTTTGCATTTTTAATGCCTGGCCCTTGGTAAGTTAGTTAATCAAAGCTGCACTAAAGAACTCAAAATTCTTACAAAATCTGCCTGATATTTCTCGTTCTTGATTGTGATTCAGTAATGCCTTGCTAAAAAGAGCACAACTGAATATTTGATGAGGATATGATTGACGTAGGTCCTTTTCTCATGCCATTCCATAGTGAGATAACCTAATAACATTGAGTAGGCTGACATGAAGATTGACTGACTGCTTGGATAAAATTCCAGGAGGAAATAATTGCCCATTGTATGGTATGGCCATCATGAATCATTGATTTCCAGAAAGTTAGAGACTTTTTAAAAAAAAAAAAATTGTAATGGAGAGCCCCAGTAAATGCACATCCTCTGAGGACCTCCACAACATATTTTTTAAAGTTGAAAATTCTTCAGGGAATTGTTGTAGATAGAGAATCAAATAGCACAGCAGGAGACCATTCATCTCAATATGCAATTGAATGAGCTAACTATTTGCCTCACTATACTCAACATTTTCTGTTTTCATGCTGGATTCCTTTGCCATCAAAATTTGTAGAATTTGAAATGAAGGAACTTTTTAAAACTTGTGACATTTTGCTCATTTTTTTTAATATAAATCTTTCTAGATGTGGTATTGGCTTCCCAATCCAATAGAACAGAACATTCTCAGCTGGTAGGTCAGGCAATGAGCTGATCTGTTTCAAGGACCAATATTACTTCAAGACTAGGCTTGGAGTGCTTCACTCCATATATCCCAACTAAGAGTCTTCCATTTTTTTAGTACTGTACGTGATACTCTAATGAAACATGCCAATTGCACAAACAATAACTGAGGTTCCTTTTTTTTAAGAAAGAAGCCATACAGTATGGGATAGGGCAGGGGAGAGAAATGTTCTTGATTTGCAAAATTCGATACATCTTGTTTAGAAAAGTTTCATACACAATTTGGAATAGAAACTTCTTAACATCTTGTGCCTTGGCCTATTAACATGCAAACTAATTGCATAGTTTGGACTGTGGTGAACTTAATTCACACTTCCTTCAAGAATCAACTTTGCAACATCAGTGCATTGAAGTATACTGTAGCATTATAATTGCAGTTGAAAACAAGATACTGTGTATAATACCTGAACTCAGTTTAAATATTTCCCAAATACAGGTCATCAGCACTGTGGTGGTTTTTCATTTGAATGCTGAATACACTTAGCTTTTTGGGAAAAGTGTTTTACATTTTGAGATGACTGTGTTTGAATATGTAAACATTCCATTCAAGTGTTACCTTTGAGAGAAGAAAGCACTCACAGAAAAAAGTGATCTTTCATTAAAGAAAAAAGCTTAATTCTTGGAACTAATTGGCTCCTTATTTCATCGATGTTAGTTAGTACAAAGGCAGAAATAAATAAATGCTTTATTATTTCCTTTACTGGAATTGATTTACTTTTAAAAATGTGGCACTATTTTTTAAAGTTATCTATATGTTTGGTTGAATCTAGTTGGGTTTTATTCCAGTGTTGCATTTCTGAATAAGAGGAAGAATAATTAGCTACATGAACAGGAAAAAAAAGTCAGCTTCAAATATATTATCTATTGAGGTTTTCTACCAGTTAAAAATGATTGAAATGGGAAAACATTAATATACAAGTCTTATTTGTGGAATATTCTTGCACTGGTAAAATAAAGTGAAATGTGCCTTGTTCAGGGATGGATGGTATATTTCTGTCTTCCATGTAATGTTACAAATTGTGCAGTGGTTAATTGAAACTGCACTTTATCGAGTAACCACTGAATGATGGTGTATTTGGTTGTATACTAGAGCTCTAAATATTGAAAAATATATTCAATGTCTATTTAGTAGTAAATTTACTGGAAAATTATTTATTGGACTGGTGACTGGATGTATTTTTTTAATAGATGATTTTATCTAAACCTTGTCAGTTGTCATTTTTGCCTAGTTTTGTTTAACTGTTAACTCATAGAAGATATATTTTTCAATACACATAAGCGAATTCTATTCTAGAATCAATGTTGAAAGTCAAAAGAGGAAGGCATCAGTCGCAATTATTCCTAGAATATACGTACGCTTCAAGTTTTTGACAAAGAAACAAAGAACTGCAGATGCTGTAAATGAGAAACAAAAATAAAATTTGCAGGAAAAACTCCACAAATGTGGCAGCATCTGCGGAGTTTATTTTTTGGGTCCAGTGAGCCGCCTTCAGAACGGTAAAATAAGAACATTCTGAAGAAGGATCACCAGACCTGAAAGGTTGACTCTGCTTTCTCTCCACAGATGTTGGCAGACCTGCTGAGGTTTTCCAGCAATTTCTGTTTTTTGTTTTTAAGTTTTTTGACATTTTGAAAGTTTAAAAATGATTAGGTTCCAATTATGAAAAAAATGTTTTGCACTATATTTGAATTGTTTCAAATTAAAAATGCAGCTTTGGTTAAGAACATTGCTTAGCCATCAATTGGAGAGTACTAGTGTATGTTTAACATAATTTATTTTGATTTTGGTTTTCAAGAATATGATAGTAGATGTCGGCATATGTCGACCTTTGAAGCGTCTCATTTGGTGTACAATGGTTCTAAGAGAACCACTGGTGTCGGTGGTGAAGTGTAATTGGTGTCTGATGCAAAGGGTGGGCGTGACAATTTTTACATTTTGCAGTACAGACCATATCACCTGCATGATCCTTTGTGCCCAGTTATAAGATAACTTAAAAGTAAGACATGCATTTCTGTTGTCAAAAAAGAATTGAAGCTCACTCCTGTGCACACAGCATGTTCTGGCTGAAAGGAGAGTTGATTTAAATACTAAATATATACACAAACATGATTTTTAGGGCTGGAAAATGGGGTTGTCTTATGCCCTGGCTGACTCATGCACCAAGTTTTATAGTCTATTTAACCAGAAGAATACAGTAGAATATGCTTTAATTTGTAAGTGATTTCTCTGCTAGAGCTTTGATTTAGTTTCTGTAAGATATTGACTGTTTCTATTTGTCTACTGCTTAATGTTGAGGCAAGATGGTTTTCAGTATATCCATATGGTTTAATTGTTAGCTTATTCAGGTTATTGCCGACTGATATCTGCATATTTTGTTTGCTAGAGGAATATGCAAAAATACAATAAACAGATTTGTCTGCTGCAGCCATCATTTGCCATAGGTATCTGATAACTTCTAAATTAATGTTTTGATCATCTTGTTGAGTACCAGTAAACACGCCAGCAGGAAAGATTTTGAGGAATCCAATTTATGTTCACAAGTTCACAACTAAAAGACAATTTCTATAATCTGTTGAAACTAGTGATTTCAGGGAAAATCCCAAGAAAACTCAAATCACCAATTTTCTGTGGTCTGAGCTACATGTGCCTGAAGTCCCAGTCAATGTGACTGACTACCCTCTGAAATGATCGAACAAGCTACTCAGTTTATCAATCTCTTACAGAAAATTCCAATGATAGTAAAATTGAATAAGTCATTAGTTGTTGGTCTAGGCACCAGAAATGACAATGACACACTCATTACTAACAATGGAAATTTTTGCCAGAATTGGAAGGGCTGTCACACAATAATCAAGATCACCTGAGTCGTATTTTACAGCAAAAATCCCAGATTCATCCATGACCACACTAGATATGACAATAAGAACACGCTGTAAGAAAAAAAAGTCCATTGATTATATTGAGGATCTGATAACTGTAGCACTTTGTATCTGGTACAATCTGGCCCAAAAAAAGCCATTTCTACTCGCTGTAGTAGTTCCAGCTCGTGCTTAATCTCAGAACCATGGAATAGGAAGTTCTCTGAATAAAGACGACTGAAGGCCATTTCACCATCTCTGCCTCTCTCTCTGGCTCGCGGTACAAGAAGAGCCTCAACATGATCTGTTGCAATTTAGCAGATCCTTCAGAGATGGTAATACAGTGATTTACCATCAGTGTATTGTGTACAGGCCTCAAAACAGTAGTCAGGAGCTGGGGCTCAAGATACACCAGGAGATAGAAAAGGTGTGTAAGAAAGGCAAAGTCACAGTGATCGTGGGGATTTCAGCAAGCAGGTGGACTGGGAAAATCATGTTGGTAGTGGGTTGCAAGAAAAGGAGTTTGTGGAGTGTCTGAGATGGCTTTTTGGAGCAGCTTGTAGTGGAGCCCACAAGGGAACAGGCAATGCTGGATTTAGTGTTGTGCAATGAGGCAGACTTGATAAGGGAGCTTAAAGTAAAGGAATCCTGAGGAGGCAGTGATCATAAAATGATTGAATTTACTCTACAATTTGAGAGGGAGAAGATAGAATCAGAGGTATGAGAGAGGAGCTGGGCAGAATTGACTGGAAGAGGAGCCTAGCAGGAAAGACAATGGAATAGCAATGGCAGGAGTTTCTGGGAGTAATTCAGGAGATGCAGCAAAAATTCATCCCTAGGAAAAAGAAGCATGGTACAGGGAGGATGAGGCAACCATAGCTGACTAAGGAAGTCAGGGATAGCATAAAAGCAGAAGAGAAAGCATATAATCTGGCGAAGGGCAGTGGGAAACCAGAGGACTGGGAACCTTACAAAGACCAACAGAGGGCAACAAAAAAAAAAAGGAGGGAGATGTTTAAATACGAGGGTAAGCTAGCCAGTAATATAAATGAAGACCGTAAGAGTTTCTTTTGATATATAAAGGGCAAAAGTGGACATTGGACCACTGGAAAATGATGGTGGAGGGATAGTAGTGGGGAACAAGGAAATGGCTGAGGAACTGAATAATTACTTCGTGTCAGTCTTCACAGTGGAAGACACGAGTAATCTCCCAAAAATTCAAGAGAGTCAGGAGGCAGAGCTGAGTATGGTGGCCATCACCAAGGAAAAGGTACTAGTAAAACTGATTGGTCTGAAGGTGGACAAATCACTTGGACCAGATGGACTACACCCCAGAGTCCTAAAGAAGATAGCTGAAGAGATAGTGGAAGCGTTAATGGTGATCTTTCAGGAATCGCTAGAGTCAGGGAGGGTCCCAGAGGACTGGAAAATTGCTAACGTGATACCCCGTTTAAAAAGGGAGTATGGCAAAAGTCGGAAAATTACAGGCCAATTAGCCTAACCTCGGCCTTGGGTAAGATTTTGGAGTCCATTGTAAAGAATGAGATTTCTGAATATTTGGAAGTGTATAGTAAAATAGGGCAAAGTCAGCATGGTTTCATCAAGGGGAGGTCATGCCTGACAAATCTGTTAGAATTCTTTGAGGAAGTAACGAGCAAGGTAGATCAAGGAGAGCCAATGGATGTTATCTACCTCGACTTCAAGAAGGCCTTTGATAAGGTGCCACACAGGAGGCTGCTGAGTAAGATAAGGGCCCATGGTGTTAGAGGCAAAGTGCTCGCATGGATAGAAGATTGGCTGTCTGGCAGAAGGCAGAGAGTGGGGATAAAGGGGTCTTTCTCAAGATGGCAGCTGGTGACACGTGATGTTCCGCAACTTTTCACTTTATGCATTAATGACCTAGATGACGGAACTGTGGGCATTCTGGCTAAGTTTGCAGATGATACAAAAAGATAGGTGGAGGGACATGTTTTGAGGAGGTGGGGAGGCTGCAGAAGGATTTGGACAGGTTAGGAGAGTGGGCAAAGAAGTGGCAGACGGAGTACAACGTGGGAAAGTGTGAGGTCATGCACTTTGGTAAGAAGAATAAAAGCATGGACTACTTTCTAAATGGGGAGAAAATTCAGAAGTCTGAAGTGCAAAGAGACTTGGGAGTTCTTGTCCAGGATTCTCTCAAGGTAACCTTGCACGTTGAGTCAGTAGTCAGGAAGGCAAATGCAATGTTGGCATTTGTTTTGAGAGGACTTGAATATAAATTGGGATGTACTACTGAGGATTTATAAGGCTCTGTCAGGCCACATTTTGGAGTATTGTGTGTAGTTTTGGGCCCCATATGTCAGGAAGGATGTACTGGCCCTGGAGCGGGTTCAAAGGAGGTTCACGAGAATGGTCCCAGGAATGGAAAGCTTAACATATGAGGAATGTTTGAGTACTCTGGGACAATACCCCTTGGAGTTTAGAAGAATTGTTGGGGGGGGGGGGGGGGGGGGGGGGGGGTGGGGAGTCTAATTGAAACTTACACAATACCGAATGGCCTGGACAGTGGACATTGGGAAGATGCTTCCATTGGTAGGAGAGACTAGGACCCGAGGGCACGACCTTAGAGTAAAGGGAAGACCTCTTAGAATGGAGATAAGGAGAAACTTCTTCAGCCAGAGACTGGTGAATCTATGGAATTCACTGCCACAGAAGGCTGTGGAGGCCATATCATTGAGTACATTTAAGACTGAGATAGATAGGTTCTTGGTTATCAAGGGGATCAAGAGTTATGGGGAGAAAGCAGGAAAATGGGGTTGAGGAACTTATCGGCCATTATTGAATGGCGAAGCAGACTCGATGGGCCGAATGGCCTAATTTCTGCTCCTGTGTCTTATGGTCTTATGGTCTATTGTGAGTCCTCACATTGACTCCAGACTTCATGAAGTATCAGTATCAGATCGTATATAGTCAAGGAACCTTTAACTGATGATCAGTTACCATCCTTCCTCAGCTGATGGATCAGTATTCCTCCATTTTCAACAAAACTTGGAAGAAGCAGTAGTTGTGGCAAGAGAACATAAGTCAATCTGGATATGGAACTTAAATATCCATCACTAAAAGTGGTTCAATAGCTCATACCACTTCAGGCAAATCTTGAAGGATATACCTGTTACACAGGGCTTATTGCAAGATCTGAGAGATCCAATAAGAGAGAAGAACCTACTTTGTCCTTTTCGATCTACCAGTCGCATGCATCTATCCATGACAGCATCACAATGATCATCACAGTTGTTGTGAAGTCTAATTTCTTCACAGGAATACATTCCATTGTGTTGTGTGGTATTACCACTGTGCTCAATGATTCCGAAGTTTCAGAAAAGATCTAACAACTGAAAACTGTAAACCTATGAGGTTCTGCGGGCCATCAGCAGCATAATTGCATTTAACTATAATCTTTAACCAGTTGTGCCAGTCTTCAGCAATTCAATTCAGTGTGCACAGTATTAGGAAATGGCTGAAGATGCAGGATACAATCAATGACGTGAGTACACTTTTAATTCAAGATTATTACACAGCTTTTTCCTGACTGGTTAATGCTCTGAAATAAAAGCTGAAATTAAAAAAAATCTTTTAATTAAGGATTAATGTCTCACTGAAGAGCCTCAGAGCAACAACTCTGAAAGCTTTGCTCACATCTTGATAGCTGAGACACATTCCACTACAGCAGCTAAGACAATTCACAACATTCTAAATCAGGTAACATAGAACTTTTTTTGTAAACAAATAAAATCCATGTGCACTACCTCCAATGATTATGGATACTTCCTTTAAAAACAAATCTAGAATGAGGACTTGCATTTTCCCCAGGAACCAATCAATTATTTTAATTCTTTGGTAGTATAGAAGTTGAGTATTGCTGAAAGAAAACCAGCAAGAAATAAAAAAAAATTGTTGAAGCTTTCCATCTTGCACTCATCAGGACAATTCACAAGAATACCAATATAAGGGGAAAACCAATATATATGTAGTACGAAGTGAGTTCTGTTTTATTAGTAAATTGGACTCTGGTAGAATACAGCAGTTTATGGTTATTGACAGTTAACTGCTGAGCTTGGTTTAAATTTTAAGCCAGGCAGGTTGACTTTGGTCAATGATTACACTGTGAAGTTAGCTAATGGATGGGTGTGTGCATGAATTTGTGGGGATATCAGAAGACTGGCTTATCTGAATCTTCACTTTATACAGTATTATTGATCAATAAAATACCTACAGAGCAAAACTTAATTTCTCTTAATTCCATGTTCTTGTCATCTGTGATTAGTAAAAGGATTTAAATTGTTTTTCACTTGCTTGTGAGACAGGCCATCTTTACAGTGGAGGGAGAAAAAAACAAGTTTCAATGGGGAGGAATCGTGTGTTTCCATGTGTTTGAGTTGCATTGCAAGTGTATCTGCATGTGCAGATAATACTCGGGCCATTTTTTAATGATAACGGCCAATTGCCTTAGTAGGAAGATTTGTTTTTTCATATTAATTCTTTTCACACATCTGAAATTTTGTAACGTAGAATATTTAGTTCTCTACCTTCAGAAGTAAAATCTGTTTAACTAAATTTTAAGAGCAATAGAGCTGTGAATAACATGGTTTTCATTAGCAGCCTTAAAAAATAATGAAAGAGCAAGCTGCCGGTTCATTAACTCCGTCCAACGTTATAGAATATTGTATAAGACGAGGAGATTGCAGTAACATACCAGTTTCTATCAGCGTGTTCTGAAAGATTAATTAGTATCTGATAGAATTATTTTCACTTAATACCCAAAGTTAAGCAATATTTGCTTTCCGTAAACATGCTTTTTTATTGTATATTTTGTCTGCTAATAATGCAGCCTATCATTTTCCCGGCATCAGTAACTTTCAAAGCAGTCCACAATTTGGATCAGTGATTGAATCTTTAAAGGCCAATATGGCACCGCATGGGTCTGCAGGGCTCGGTGATGGGGCACCTGCTGTGTGTCATTTACATCAATGATTTAGGCTTGAATGTAGGAGGGCTGATTATTAAATTTGCAGAGGAAAAAAAAATTAATGGGATGTTAAATAGTGAGAGTGATTGCCTTAGATTACAGGAGGATATGGATGGGCTGGTCAAATGGGCTAAGTGGTGGCAAATGGAATTCAATCTGGATAAATGTGTGGTGATGTACTTGGGCAGGACAAACAAGGTAAGGGAATAAATGATGAACAGTAGAAACTTAGGAAGCTCCAAAGATCTGAAGGACATTGATACACTAGTCACTTAAGTTATCAGAACAGATGGCTAAAGTGGTTAAGAAGGCATATGGTAGACTTGACTTATGCTGTAACTCTAGCTACTGCTTAAATAACCTGCTATAGAGTATCGTGTGCAGTTCTGGAGTCCACATTCTAGAATGGATGTGACAGTGTTGGAGATGGTGCGGAGGAGATTTACTAGGATATTACCTGGGCTGGAGAGTTTCAGTTATGACGAGAGATTAGACAGACTGGGTTGTTAGAACGGAAGAGATTGAGAGAGGACTTGACTGAGATGTATAAAATTATGAGGGGGATAGATAGGGTAGACAGGAAGAAACTTTTTCCCCGTGATGGAGGGATCAAATGACTGGGGACACAGATTTAAGGAGATTTAGAGGAGACATGAGGAAAAGCTTTTTCATCCAGAGGATGGTAGGAATCTAGAACTCTGCCTGTAGGGATGGTAGAGGCAGAAATCCTCATCACATTTAAGTGGTATTTAGATGTGAACTTGCGATGCAAAGGCATACAAAGCTATGGGCTAAGTGGTGGAAAATGGGATGTGAATCAGTGGGTGGTTGTTTTTGAATGGCATGGATGCAATAGGCCAAAGGGCCTTTGTCTATGCTGTAGATCTTTCTGACTCTATGACAGCTATTAAAGAACATTATTGCCTTCTTCTGTATAAAGCTTAGGAGTAAAGCAGAAACCAGGGAACTGAAGATAAACTCTGAAAATAAATGCGTATACAAATTAAAGTTGTGATGAATTTCTTTATATAAAAATATTCCCTTTTTATATTTAACATAATCACAAGTCACAATTTCAAAATAATCACAAATGAAGGAATCTAGTGAGTCTTTGTTAACTAATCTAGCAACACCAAACAACTACCTCATAGTACGTCACAGTTGGATGCTACAGTTTGAGTATCTCCAATAATTCTAGGGCTTTTGCCACCTTTGCTCTTAAGAAGTCTATTCTCTTAAACTTTGTTTGAAAAATAGATAATTTTATCAATCCTATTATTGCCTTTCATGAGTCTGAAACTCTCCTCATCTGCAAATAAGTTTAATGCTGTGAATTTATCTTTTAATCATTGCATACATCTCCATAAGATTACATCTCAGTTTTATGTAGATTGACGAACTCAGTTTTTCCAGTTTCTGTTTCTAACTGAAACCTTTGAGTCTGAAATTAATACTATGGTTAACCTGAAGGTTTCTCTCATTTCTTAGGCAATGCGAGTTGAATATATTACTTGAGGTGCACTCTAACCAGAACACTCTAGCCTCAAATAATGTCGATCTTGCTAACATTGATTTTTGCCTAGCGCACGCCCAATGCAATGTAACCTGTATGCATCTGTCTAAGTCTTTTTGATCTGTACATCCTTGCTTATTATGATCTGCTTGTAAACAAAGCTTTTCACTGTACTTCGGTACACGTGACAATAAATCAATCAATCAATCGATCACAGTGATTTGATCAGAACATTGTTTGACTTGTATTCAACTGTCAAAGATTTGGCTAGCTGATTGAAAGTGAAGATTGGCAAAATCAAGGATTTCACCAGCAATCATCTTTGTCTGCACAATGTATCCTATTATTTTTCTATTTAATCAAACTAATGCTTAAAGTTAAATTTAACACTTTTAAAATTTTACCTTCCATAAACTGAGCAAGTTGGCAAGATGAGCTTTCAAATTGTTATGGTACTTGATTGAAAGGGCTATATACCTGAAAATAGTTAGAATTGTGTGAAGTACCTGATTCATATTTTCTTTTCGAGAATAGCACTATCCTGGATACTCAAATTTTTTAAAAGGATGGGGAGAACTTATGTTGGGAACATAGAAGGGTGAAGTAGCACAGAACTGCTTGAAAAGGTGTCATCTGGTAGATCTGAAGATGAATTTTCCACAGTTCCTGTGTAATACATCTATTGAACTCAAATGACAGCAGTCATGCCTTGAATTCATAGTTTGGAATGCAAGCCCTCCCAAAGACAGATCAACCTAGGAGTAGGAGTAACCTGTTTAGCCTCTTGAGCCAGTTCTACCAATTCAGTTTAGATCATGATTGATCTGCTTCTTAACTTCATTAACCTGCCTTGGTTTTATATCACTTAATAGCCTTGCCTAGCAATGAAATTTGAAATATTAAAACGTCTTTGCCTCAATTGGTTTTGAGGGAGCATTTCAGTTTCCACTACGTTGCATGATGAAGGCTTCCTCATATCACTTCTCAGTGACTTGTTCTTATTTTAAGATTGTTCCATTTTTCTGGAATTCTCCCATCGGGGAAAAAATGGTTCTCTGTTCTGTCAAAGCCTTTACTCATCTTAAATATTTAAATTATATCACCACTTAATCTTCTTGAGTGAACACAAGCCTAATCTGTAATTTTCCTCAATTTGAGTCTTTTAGCCCCAGGTCATTCTAATCAAAATGCAATGTAAGGTCAAAAGGTGAATATATCCTTTCTGAAGTGTAGACTATCACTTGAACAAAAACAAATGAATAAAACAGACTATTTCTGCCTGTAGATGGATAGAAAAGATTCCAATATAGCATTTGAATTGGAAACAGCTGTCACTTTTTGGCTGGAACGACAATCAAACATAATTGAATAGAATCTATGATTGAGGAACATGTTTCCTACACAATGGAAATACACCTTTTGAGACAGATTGCAACATTTGAACTGTAAGCAGATCTGTTTAAATAATTTGCGTTATGAAGCTACAGATCAGTTGAAGATAATTATTAAATGTCACATCTAGTTGGCCCCAAACTAATGTTTTAAGCCCCAGCTTATAAATGTTTAGAAATTCTTGCAAAATATATTTGCTATTTTTTAGAATTAAATTCTATGTTGTCACAGGAATGCAAGATGTATGTAATTTTCTTATTTCATGAATAGTCAGTATTCTCTGCATACAGAATGCCGTTGTCATGGTAGCACAGATAAAATGCTTTTATAATGAACTGAATTAGAATGATTTGGATATGTTAGACAATCTGGTCATCTAAATTCCACAGTTGCATAACCATATGTTAAATTAACATGTAAAAAGAGTGAATAGGGAATTAAATAATGTTACATATAATTACATCCCAATTGTCTACTTTTCGCTATTTATTTCAAGTCCAAATGTATTGCCTATTACAAAAGGCACCTGTTAATGTAAGTGCAGTTACTAAGACAGTTTTGTTTTCTCTGATGGTTTACAATTTCCATTCTGACCATTGCACATATTAACAGATCATAATTGAAATGGGACATTTGATTTGCCTGAAATATTGATGTAAATGATGAATAATCCAGTTCAAATATTTGGTGCAAACATATTCTTTCTAAAGTGATACTATGGCGTTTTAGTAATTTGGGGGCATGTGTACAAATGAGGGTGGCTGTATTGAAATAATCTGTAATCAACTCGTGTCACCTTTTTCCAACATACAGTATTCCATGTTTCATTTACATTGCATTTGAAATGGCCTTGAAATTTCCTCATTTCATTTCTCCTAAAAATTGTTAGTCACACATGGGACCTATATTTGAAAAATGCCCAGATGCACAATATGCAAGTTTTTGAATATATATGTATTCAATGCATAAGAATGTCAATGTTTGACAGATTCACAGATATGGTTCCTGCTGCCAATGTAACTTGCCCCATTTGACACTCGGCTGAGTCAGATTTGTGTGAGTGCCTCATAAATGCAAGCAGAATATTGGAAAATTTATGTTTTGTAGAGTCTAGTAGGGCAGTGTACTGTAAATAACCTCCAAGTAATACTTGACTATCCATTTTTCTTTACTTACAAATTCCCATCTCTACAGAAATTGTGAAGGATTGTGGGCAGAAGGCAATGTTAATTTATAGATTGCTGCTTTTCTTGGCCACTAGATGTCAGTGCTGCCATTTACAAATACACTACTTTTAGAATTATAAACACCTTGTAATTCTACTTCTGACCAGTCAAGTGTTATAGTGCTTTTCAACAGCTGTCTGGGGTGCAATGTAAAATCTAATGAGTTGGTCACACCTCTGGTTTATAGTTACGACTTTGGTAGTGGCAATAATTTATGTGAACACAAACATTAATTGAAAGTGATGTAATTTTAAGTGTCAAGCATCCTTTTCGGATGCTTTATTTGCTGGTTTCCCCTCAAACTCATGTGAATCTAGAAATAAGTTCTGAAGAAAGTGTACTGGACCTTAAATGTTAACTTTGCTTTCCCTCCACAGACGCTGCCAGACCTGCTGAGTTTTTCCTGCAACTTCTGTTTTTGTTTCTGATTTCCAGCATCCACAGTTCTTTTGGTTTTTGTATGTCAAGAAATTCATAGCTTGATTGCTGTCTCATTTCCATTACAGCGGCAATAGGCCCATCCACTTCAAGATCTTGACCTTATTCTCAAATCTCTCCGGCTGCAGTGCCTGCCTCCCTCCAGTGCCTATCAAAGAAAGTGAATCATTCACAAGTTCAGTCTCTGCTCTTTGGAGCTCTTGTTCAAGATTATATTGTCTTGTCACTTTCCTCTAAAACTTCTTACAGTATGTCCTTCTTTCACCATGCTTTAGCCTCTCATAAAGTCATAGAGTCATACAGCAAGGAAACAGATCCTTTGGTCCAACTAGTTTATGCCAACATAATTCCAAACTAAACTAGTCCCACCTGGCTGTGCTTGGCCCATATCCCTCCAAACCTTTTCAATTCATGTACTTATCTAAATGTCTTTTAAACTTTATAACTGTACCTGCATCCATCACTTCCTCTCAAAGTTCATTCTACACATGAACCACTCTCTGTGTAAAAAAATAAAATGCCCCTTATGTCTCTTATAATTTTTTTTTCCTCTCACTTTAAAAATATGCCCCTGGTCTTGAAATCCCCATCCTAAGGAAAAGACCTGCCATTCACCCTATTTATATCCCTCATGATTTTATAAACCTCTTAATCTTCTACGCTCCAGTGAAAAAAGTCCCAGTCTATCCAGCCTTTCTAGCTTCTCCTTATAACTCAAACTCTCTATTCCCAGCCACATCATGGTAAATCTCTTCTGAACCCTCTCCAGCTTAATAGTATCCTTCCTATAACAAGGAGACCACAACTGCATACAGTACTCCAGAAGAGGTCTCACCAAAATCGGTACAACCTCAACATAACATCTCAACTCCTACATGCAAAGGCCTGAGCAGATTGCTGGTGTGCATTTTGCTTAGCATCCTCTCCTCTTCCATCCTAGTCTAAAGCATTATTGAGATGTTTCCCCACTGGGTAGGCACTAAATAAATGCAAGCTGCTGGCATAGCACACAGAGCTGTTACTTGTTAAACAAATATTAGCAACCCACTGACTGTATGAGGTGGAAATCATTGGAGAAAAGGAGTCCCAAATGAGATCTGGAGTGAATGCAATATGAGACCAAGCATTTGACCTTTATTGCTCGGTGCATTGAGTAAAGGAGTTGTGAGATCATGTTGTAGCTCTGCAGGACATTGGTTAGGCCACTATTGGAGTACTGTGTGTGATTCTGGTCTCCCAGCTATGGGAAGGATGTTATGAAACTTGAAAGGGTTCAGAAAAGATTTACGAGGATGTTACCAGGGTTGGAGGGTTTGAGTTATAGGGAGAGGCTGAATAGGGTGGGGCTATTTTCCCTGGAGTGTCAGAGACTGAGGGGTGACCTTGTACAGGTTTATAAAATGATGAGGAGCATGGATAGGATAAATATACCAAATCTTTTCTCCAGGGTAATGGAGTTCTAAACTAGAGGGCATAGGTTTGAGGTGATAGGGTAAAGATTTAAAAGGGCCCTAAGGGGCAACTTTTTCACAAAGTGGGGTGTGCTTGTATGGAATGAGCTGCCCGAGGAAGTGGTGGAAGCTGGTACAATAACATTTAAAAGACATCTGAATGGGTATATGAATAGGAAGGGTTTAGAGGGGTGTGGGCCAAATGCTGGCAAATGGGACTAGATATATTTAGGATATCTGGTCAGCATGAACGAGTTGGATCGAAGGGTCTGTTTCTATGCTGTATATCTCTATGACTCAATGTGTGATTACAAGCATCAAACGGTCTCAAAACGGGAACAAGTGACTGGGGACGCAATACAAAATTCACAAGACTGAACAATTCAACGGTAGCACAAAGTGGGCCGGGGAACGGATTCCTTTCTTAAAAAAAAATCAGCCGACTCGGCGACAGTAGAAATCATTTTTTTAGAAAAGGGAGTTTGATCGGTATCAGTTAAAGAGGTTACAGGTTTGTAGAGACTGAAACTATACCAGTAATGGCATACTAATTGTGGATTGAAGGAACACAATGGGAGGAAAGACCTTTTGTCTCTGGATTTTCTCAGGATATTTGAGGTTGCAATGTTGCCGACACCCGTGTACGGCATCTGTATTATGAAAGCAGACTAAGTCACCAGTACAACCAAGCAAGGGTAAACATTAACCCATTGTAGATAAACAGTGAGATAAAGCATGAAATAGAAGCCAGGACTTTGTTTTTCAAATCGACAATTTAAAATAAAATTTAATGGTGTGAGAAAATGCTGTTCCAGTTTTAGAAATTGATACATTGCGCGCATTTTCCACAATTTGCATATTCCAATCCAGTAAAGGTGTACTTAAGTTTGTTTTTAAAAGAGCAGAATTTTTTCTCGATGAAGCATTAAGATTTGCTGCAGTCCTTACTGTCTCCAAACAAAACAAGCCTCCCGGCGCCGGCACATCCAAAATTAGCCAGCAGGTGTCTCTTGAGAGCCCTGCGCCACTCGCATGCTCAACCTGAGCTCTGACTGAAAGGAGCAGAGCACAAGAGAGCGCTCGCTAGCTGCTCTATATCGCTCATTGCATTTCAATGTTGTACATCTTTCAATAATGGATATAAATCCATTCAGGTGTTGTCGGAATCTACTTCTGTAACATCACGGTTCAAAAAGCCTGAGGATTGAACAAAAAAAGTACCTGTGTTTTATTATTGAATTTAGAAATGATGGAGAATGAAAAATCATACGGAAAACATTACGGATCCCTTGAATCAACTACCTGGAAGGCAGATAATATAAAAGGTAAAATAAAATGTCCGTAGTATTTTGTTTGTTCGCGTTTCTTCCACAGAGACTGGTGAAAAGAGAAAATCTGTGTTCAAACAATCCTTGGTTCGGATGTATGTGCAAGAGCTTGGTTTGGTTAGCTAGCAAAGTTCAAATGCTTGCTGTGTTCCCCTACACTCGTCATTGTCACATCATTCATTTATGTATTCTGTTTTCTTTCAGTAAGTAAATCCTTTGAAATGCACCTAAGCGTGTCGTTGGAAATACACCTAACTCAGTACTGAACCTAACTCAATGCTGAATGCTGCTTTGCGGGTTGTTGCGTGCTCCGGAATGGGCACGAATTCGCACAGTTGTGTCGATTGTAAAAATCACTTCAAATGCAACAGTTTGGTCTTTTTGAAAATCCAGTCTCCTTTTTAATGTTTGACAGAGAATCTCTTCCCCCTCTCCCTACGTTAACATATTTGCGAGGATGAAAAGCAGGTGAACACAAGCCATGCAATTCTCTGTAATACAAAAGCTCATGTCTTCAACATCTCAGCATCGGATAAACCCAGCTAATTACATACTCGAGCGATCAAACTTATTCAGTACCATTTCTCACTTTAACAATGAATAACTTCGGATATAGTTGTATATCGAATCGGTAATAGTTGCTCGGGTCAACGTTGGAGCAAAGTACATGCTTCAACAAAAGCAATATTGAATTTGGATCAATTTTAATTTATAACTTCCTTTTTGATCTGTAAAGGAAGTTTAACACGTCAAGAGGAGGCAAGAGAAGGAAGATCAGAAATTATCAAAATATTTTAGAAATTACACTGAAAAGGATACTGAAAGGCACCAGTTACCTGGTCCTGAGCGTTTGAATATGACACGAACCTCAGTGTTTCCTGGTTTGGGAACTCCATACATAGATGACTGATATAGTTAGGATCGGCCCTGTGAAAGATGAAACAGAATACAGCAGACATGTAGACGGTTGTGTCAGAAACTAATCGAGGCGTGCTTGATTTTGGTTATCTCTGAAATAGGTTTGTGCTTCGTGTCACAGCACCAACTACTCACATTGACGATTGCAGAAAATAGTTCATTTGTATTGTTAATTTGATTAAATAAGTTGGAAATAATGCATGGTAAGGAACAGCCCACCAAGTTTTATACCTGCATTATCATGAACACTCAACCATCTTCGAATAATTATGGATTATCAGGAATTTAGCACAAAACGTTTTTGAATGTCGGAACATCCTTTGAGAAAAGTTGCTCTGGTTTGTTCCTGCTTGACTTTTGCTTTGCTGCTGTTTGTTTCAGCTCTCGCTCAGAGACCAAGCAGCTGCCTCCTGTTTAACGCAACTGTCATCGATACTCAAAACATTAGTTTGCTCTCTTACTGTGAATGCTGCCTGATCCATTGTGTTTGCCATTTTTTGTTTTCAGGCATGACAAAACCATCAAAAGCATTTCCCAGAGTGGAGTTGCATCTTTCAAGGCAGATCATCACGAGAGTTGTTTAGTTTTCACAAAGAATACATCATAAGATGCTTTTTACAGATTGTTGGCTAAGGGCCCAAAAGAACCCACCACAACCCAGGTTTTGCAGGCCCGTGGTGAGTTGACAAGATCTAACAATCATTATAAGATCATGGCTGATCTGATTGTAACCCCAAATCCACATTCCCACCTACCCCGATTAACATTTCTACCCTTGATAACTTTTTAATCCCTTTTGTAATAAGAATCTATCTACCTCTGCCTTACAAGTATTCAACTCTGCTTCCACCATCTTTTCCAGAAGAGAATTCTCAGAACTCACGAGCCTCAGAGAAAAAGTTTACCTTATTTCTAATTAAATGGGTGACCCCTGATTTTTAAACAGTGACCCCTGATGTCATCAGCAAATTTGCAATCATACCTTTTGTCCCTTTGACTAAGTCATTTACAACAAATTATAAACAATTGACATCCCAGCGTTGCGCACTATGGCACACCTCTTATTACATTTTGCCAACCTGAAAAAGACCGATTTATACCTACTGTCTGCTTCCTCTTTTGTACCAATCTTCTATCCATGTCAACATGCTACCCTCTCCATCGTAAGCTTGTACTTTCAGCATTAACCTTTGATGTGGCACCTTATCAAATACTTTCAAGAAATCTAAGTGAAATACATCTACCAGTTCCCCTTTATCTACAAATGGTGTTACTTCCTCAAAGAATTCCAATAGTTGTGCCAAAAATGGTTTCCCTCTCACAAAACTCATGTTGACTCTGCCTGAATTCCTTGAACTTACACAAGTGCCCTCCTATAATTTCTTTAATAATAACTTCAAACATTTTTGCTGTGTCAGAGATTAAGCTAACTGGCCTGTAGTTTCCCACTTCCTGTCTTCCTCTCTTTTCTTCTATCAGTTCTGAGAAAAGGTCACTGGATCCAAAATGATAACTCTGCTTTCTCTCCACAGATGCTTCTGGAACTGCTGAGTTTTTTCAGCAATTTCTGTTTTTGTTTCTGCGGTGTTAATTTTATTCTGGTGCCCATTTTTACAGCTGACTAGTTTGGCAGCAATGACTTTGCTAAGTAGTCAGTAACATTGCAGAATTCTCACAGACAGAAAACCAGGAAGTAGCAAGCTGCTGTTATCATTTACTTAAAAAATGCACATCAGATTAATATCTAATTCAAACAATAACAAATTTAACAAAATAATTTTAAAAATTGATTGCATTTTAAGCTTAATGGAGGAACTTCACTCTCCACACATCTAAAGTTTGTTTTAGCAAGTCTAGAGAGTTTCAGCAATACTTATGAGTTAGTATTGAGATACCCAAGTATCCCTTAATTAAGAAGGCATAATTTTTTTCAAAGGTTTTTACAACAAAACTTATGACATAAGATGTGGAGGTACACATTAATTCAAGTGATTTCTAAGATTTCCATCTGCCGAGATTACATCAGCACACCCTGCAATGGAGAGGGGATTTATTGACAGAAACTTTTAAATTTCTGATTTAATTTGCGTGCTAGAAATTGCTATTAGTTTCACAGAGTAATGATGGTGAACACTGACTGCGGTTATCATCATTAAAACTTGAGCAACATGATAACACAATACATCAGTGTACAAATTTGAAAGTACCCATTGCACCATAACTGGAGATATTCAGCTTTATTACTAACTGGTGATTGAATGACAAACCCAACATTAACTTGTTCATTATCTCCCAGTTGCCTTTGTCAAAGAATTGATCAGTAATGGCCATGATGTCAGAATACTGATTATTTGGAAGGGCTTTGGCAGCTACATGTAGGAAAAGAAGGTCTATCGGCCATGAAGTGTGCCCATTGCCTTATTCTGCAGCAAATGCAGAAGAGACTAACACGCTAGAGTGGGACTCCTGAGCCAGACCAAACAAAACTTAAAACAGAGTTGACCACCATGGTATAAATTATTGTCATACGAGACAGAAAGCTACCACAATGAGTAAGGACATTTTCATTTACAAATCCAACATTATCAGAAGTAAAGTTGAGTAAAACATGTGTACAACTTTAAAAAAATCATAGGAGCTATTTTTCAAATGTAACATTTTTTATACTTAATAAAATGTTAATAAGTTACTTGTGTTAATTGCATATTTTATAAAGCATATGCTAATGTGCTATGGTGCTAAATCTCTGATCTCTTTTGAAGCATCAGATGTTGGGAGTAAAACATTGATTGTAACATACCTATGTTGTTATTAATGACTAATGCTACCAAATATTACAATAAATCCTTCTTCTAACCCAATATACTTTGGCAAAAGAAGTTTCATCTAGACACTATAACTGTTTCTCTTGTATAGCCAACGCACCATGACCCTTTTCACCAGCATCTGAGGTAGCTATGAATTTGGATCTCCAATTAATGTGTTGTGTTGAATAGAAATAAATAATACTGTAATAAACTGAAGGAACTGGAATTACCTTGTTTAGAGTAAATAGTACTTTTAGGTTCCCATGTTCTAATGTGGTTTTGACTGACCACGTTGCTAAAATTGAAAGTGTGATGGTATTCCATTTTGTAATGTAAGTCAATCTGTTACCAATGTAGCATTTTGCCTGCACTTCTTCATGGAATGTAGCATCTGATGTCAGTGGAATCAAACCTGGCTCTTGACTCCTGAAACAGCAACTGAACTAATGCAGCAGATCAACTAACTGAGAAAACATACAAGTCATCTTCTGCCATCTCATTGTATGAATGGTATGAAGCATGGTGACCTGACTTAGCAAATTGCTCTGGAGAAAAAGAACTACAGTGTATTTCCTGCTACTGTGCAGAATGTACTGTTTCATGTCAATCATTGTAACATTCAATCATTAAGGTTTGTTTGTTCTCAGTGTGTGGGTGAAATTGGCAAGCTACCTTTATCTCATTTCCTTAGTTGCCTGATGGAATAATGGTGAGCAACCTTCTAAGAAACAGTGATTGATTTTAGAACTTTTTTGAACTTGTAATTAATCAGACACTGTTTATGGCAGTTGACAGCTTTATTGTCATTTATTTATAATACTAGTCTTCAGGGTATCTAGTTAGATTTGAGCTGTTTCTGCACAGATGTTATATATTATGTTAGCTGAAACTCTCATTCATGCCTTTGTTATCTCTAGATTTGACTATTCAACACACTCCTGGTTAGTCTCCTACATTTAAACATCCATAAACTTGAGGTCATTCAAAACTTTTTTGCCCATGTATTAACTTGCAAGTTCTAATTCCCTGTTATCCCTGTGCAGACCTACCTTGGCACCTGATCAAGCAATGTCTTGACTGTAAAATTGTTAGCCTTTTTAAAAATCCCTCCAAGTCCTTGACTCTCCCTATGTCTGCAATCTCCTACAGTCCCAAGACCTTCCAAGATACTTGCATTCCTCTAGTTCTGGCCTCTTATTCCCAGTTATAATTGCTCTATCATTGGTGGCTGGGACTTCAATTGCCTAGGCCCAAGTTTTGAAATTCCTTCCATCCACCTCTTTCTTTCACACTTTCCTTCTTCAAGACACACCTTAAAACCTACTTCTTTGACCAAGTTTTGGTTACCTGACTTAATATTCCCTTATGTGACTCAGTGTCATATTTTGTTTTATTAGCTCCTGTGAAGATTTTGATTAGGACGTATAATTATATTAAAGGTGCTATTCAAATATGAGTTTTTTTTTGTAAGCAGTACACGTTTTTGCATTTGCAAAGACAGTTTATTTTTAGTATGAAACCACTCCAACTCACGAAGTATTCAAGATCATTTGTGTCAATACCCAACATTATTTCGTATTGTCTGTTTGGATAGAATGTGGAACAATGGGACTGGACCAGAATTGTTACAAAGCACAGGATAATGGAAAAAGTACGCAGAGAATATCCAGTGAATAAGGGCGAGCTGTTGTAGATGTGAAATTAACAAAGGAATAGTAAACAAAAAGAAGTGATGAAAGTTGTTTTTCAGACTGGGAGAAAACATGTTCTACTATTGAAACCATTGCTCTTTTGGTTTATTTAATGATCTGGACTTGGGCTTTTAGGGCTTAATTTCAATGTTTGGAGATTTATGTATTTAATTTTCTTTGCAGAGAATGATAACATACTATTAGTTTTCCTAATTATTTCCTATACCTCCATACTAACATTTATGATTTATGCACTTGGATCCTTCAGCATCTCAGAGCTCTGCAATCTCTCACCATTCAGATAATATGCTTCTTTTTTCATTCTTCTGGTCAATGTTGGCAACTTCACATTTTGTCACATTATATCCATTTCCCAGATCTTTGCCCATTCACTTAGCTTATTTCCCCTTGTAGCCTCCTTTCGTCCTCATCACAATGTCCTTTTCTACTTTGTGTCATCAGCAAATTTAGCAACCATACATGCTGTCCCTTCATCCAACTCCTTTATATAAATCTTAAAAAGTTGAGCCCCAGCACTGATCCTTGTGGACACTACTTGTTACAACTTACCAAATAGAAGATGACCCATTTCTTCCTACTTTCCTGTTAGCTAGCAAATCTCCTACCCATGCCAATATGCTATCCCTTGCACCATGGGCTATTAGTTTCCTCATTAATCTTTGTTGTGGCTCCTTATCAAAGGCCTTCTGGAAATCTAAGTACAGTACATCCATTGGTTCACTTTTATCTCCAGCACCCGTACTTCTTCACAAAGAATTCTAGTAGATTGCTTAAATCTGATGCCCCTTTCACAGAACCATACTGACTTTACCTGATTACCTCAAACTTTTCTAAGTGCCCTGCATAACATCTTTAACAATAACTTGTCCCTTTGACTAAGTCATTTACAAAAATTATAAACAATTGACATCCCAGCACTGAGCACTGTGGGACACCTCTCATTACATTTTGCCAACCTGAAAAAGACTGATTTATACCTACTCTCTGCTTCCTGTTTAGCACCAATCTTCTATCCATGTCAACATGCTACCAGTTAAATTAACTGGCCTGTAGTTTCCTTCATTCTGACTCTCCATTATTGAGTAAAGAAATTACATTTGCTATTTTCCAATCTAATTAAACCTTCCACAGATCCAGGGAAGCTTCTAAATTTAAAACCAAAGTATGAACTATCTCACTTGCCATTTTTCTTAAGATCCCAAGACAAAGTCCATTAGGACTTGTCAGCCCAACAATTTGCTTTGTATCATTTCCCTGGTGATTATCATTTCCTTTGACACCTCCCTCCCTTTCTTCCTGATTTATTTCTGTGATTTATTTCTCTCCTCTACATTGAAAACTGATGCAAAACACTTGTTAAATTTCCTCCTCTTATTTTCCATTACTAATTCTCCAACACACTTTCTGTTGAACCAACACTATCTCAGCTATCTCTTTTCCTTTTTAAATATCTATAGATATTTTTATATTTCAAACTAGCTTTCACTCATACTCTTTTATACACCATTTCCATTTGAAATAAAGGCCAACATTCCATTTGCCTTCCCTGTTACCTGACATGTTACATTTGATTTTTCTCCCAATATGCTCATTTTATTGGAATGAATAGGAGCGGCATAGGATCAAATGCACTCTCCTTGCCCCCTCCCCACTTGGGTGCTATCATTTCAATGAAGGCACTTCCTGCTCTTCACATACTTTTCAAACTTGTTGCCTCCTCTCTTGGTCCTGTCTTTATAATGAAGCCACTCCTTAGTCTCTGGGCTTTTTTTGCTCTCTTGGCGAGGAAGTGTAAATAGTGTAACCAATTCCTGTAGCTGTTTAGTGTCCCCACAATTGGTAATAATAACATCAACATGAATATTGCTAATAGTGATTTTTAATGTAAAAAATGTTTTCTGGTCATTCACAGAGGGATAATTCAGCAAGAGAGGACATTGATCCATAGAAGTGAAGATGAACTTTAAGAAACCTCTTAAATGAGGCAAGGATTTAGGAATGAATTTCTAGAGCTTGATGTCAGGGCAGCCAAAGAATAGCTAGCTCCCAATGGTACAACAAAGGGAGAGGAGATGCAAGCCAGAGTCTGAAGTAAGGAGAGGTCTAAGGATGGTGGGGTGCCACTGGAGAGCTAAAGGAGGCTGCACAGATGGGTGGAGGTGAATCTGTAGATTTGTACATCACTCCCTCTAGATCTATAATGCAAATTGTTGATGTATACCATGAGTCGGAACTGTTCCAGAACAATATGGGATACTTCAATCTTCTCCCACTATGACTGGACCTGGTGATAGCAAGTGTATTCAACAACTGCCATTTATTAGGACATTGGACTACATGTCTGATCTAACACGAACTCTACAACACAAAGTTTGATCTCTTTATGATTGTATTATTCATTTAACCAGTATGTTATGACCAGCATCTATCGTACCGAACATTCGGGTATCATGAGTATAAATAATGGGCAAATTATCATTTTGTACGGCGGTAAAGAATATTTAATGTGATGAAAGCATTTGAAGTGTTACCAATATCAGTGAATTTTAAAGCTAGCATTTAACATTTCTGGGCATGAATTTCCAAACAATGGATAATACAAAGAAAACAAATGCTTCCATCTTCCATCCAACTTCTCACCTTCAATCAGAAAATTTGAAGATCATTTCCTCTCTTTTATGTGTTATGCAATAATGTCTTTCAAAAATCAGGATTCAAATCTCATGTTGTAGGTTTTTCCAGAAGTCACTATATTTTAAGATGCAAATAACCCTGAATTGATGCCTTTATTTGTAATACAGATACAGATATTATATCAATGGCTGATTCAACCATAACAGTGGATGATATTGAAGATGAACTTTTTAAAATTGAAAGGATAAGAGATATACTGGTCAGAAGAGAATCTGAACTCCGGTACATGTAAGTATGAGTTTTCCTTTATTCTAATATTTATCATTATGATATAAATTGTGCATTGCTGGTGCTTCAGTAAGCTGCAAGAATTTTTCTCTATGTTCATTTATAATTGTTCCTTACTTACAGTATTTGGAATATTATGATCTGAGCTGATGTTATTACTAAACAAGTTAGGTCCCAGATTGAAATCTGGCTTAATAGGGGACTTAAAAAAAAAAAGATATACCTTGTACTGAAACACGAGCACAAAATGCTGCAGATTGAATTTTATAGTGAAACAGAAGTTTGTTATGGAAAAGAAAAGATAAAAGAAAAATGGGTTATTTACGTAAAACACAGTTTTAAAAACACATGACAAGATGCAATATTCTATCCATCCCAACCACACCTCGGGAGTTGTTAAACACGAGACAGAATTCCCTCTCTATTACACCTATAGGTTGGCTTAAGTGTTTTTTTTCAATTTTCAGTCTTGAGAGTTTGATGGCCTCCTCTTTGAGTATTCAAACAACTGAGCTTAGGTTTTCTCAGCTTCAAGTAACCCCTACAAGGCTCTAACCAAACATTTCCGATTTGTGACTTTGAAACTAAACTCCTTGCTCTGAAGTAACTTATTTCTTAACAGTTCTAAACTGCCTCCTGTCTTCAAAAGAAACTGTTTTACTATATCTAATTTCCGCTAGGACTTCTGCGAATTGAAGTCAGAAGTCTTTCCAAACTATGGGTGTTGATGCAGGTTCAGTTGCAACATTTAAAAGACTATTGGACAGTACATGAATAGGAGAGGTTTAGAGGGATATGGGCCAAACGCAGGCAAATGGGACTAGTCTAGTTTAGGAAACCTGGATGAGTTGGACTGAAGGGTCTGTTTCCGTGCTGTATGACCCCATGACTCTAAGCCAAAAAAAAAACTAGATTCATCTAACTGAAAGTCTAATGTAGTTCACTATTTATTGTGTTCACTCATAGAAACCTCCCAGTGCAAACAAATTCCCATTACTCTTCAGGGACTATTTCTCTCATACTGCTTTTCTGAAACAAAATGGTTGCAGAAAACCTGACAAACTAATCACTAAACCCCTTTATACCACATGGCACTAATTCAAAGTCGAAACTTCAAATGTGTGTATATATACACATACACATATTAAAAAAAAAACACCTCCATCACAGCAGTAATTCCTTTTCTATTTCTGACTGTTTCTAAGCAACATCTCACAAAACATACAATTTAAAATGTTATATCTGTGGGACTGGTTCTGTCCCGTTATGTCATTAACAAACAATGTAGCTGATATATTTACAGGACTACTTGACTCCATCAGCTGTATATAAGTATCAACGATTTAAACAGGAGCTTCATTGCACCTTGTAATCCCTTGGAGTCATTAACAAAGACCTAGTTTCATCCATTCTGTGAATACAAACTCAATTGAGACATTGGGAAGGTACAGCCAGCGAACAATATGTGAGGGGGAATAGCAGCAGATGGATAAAGATGGGAACACATTAAACTTTGGAGGAAAATTAAAAATGGTATGAACCTAATTGCTCATTCTCACAACGTAATGTTTGTTGGTTTATTTTTAAAGCATTAGTGTATCAAGTATTTGCCGATAGGTTCAAGTGTGTTTTGAGGAAGTTACTTACATTTATTTTGTTATATTTGATCAATTTTTTTGGATACAGCCTCTGCTGAACATTTCTACAGTGAAATGAAAGTTGTGTCCAATGGTCTGTTAAAATTTGGTATCATTATTGCCTTAATTTAAAAACTACTGGGTTCAGGGAGAACCTTCAAGCTTTTAGCAACCTACAGAAGGATTATACAAAGAACACCACATATGGTTACAGTATTCCTTTCATTTGTATGTGTGATTGATGCATTGTTGTGATGCTGATATCACTTGTCCTGTTCAAGGACAATCATTTTTGACTTTACATAAAAAATAATTGGGTGTGCTTTCATTTGCAGCATATGGCACAGGCACCATTTTGTAGAATAGAGGATATTCAAAGATTATTCCCCGAATTTCAACAATGTAATATTTTAAATGAATTATACTCTAATGATCTCTGAAACCTAATGGTAGACCGCCTTAAAGATTCTTAAAGTCACTGTTCTTTAATAGTTTGCATATTTGCCAGCTGCTAAAATTTACGAGAAATAGAAGTTAAAGCTCCTGTGAGGCACTTACTTGTCTTGACGCCAGAGTATGTTCCATCAAATAGGATGCTTTGATTGAATTGAACTGTTAACTGAAGAGAATATTACTTCTCTCATCTGATGGACCGCTCTGTGCTCTGCTGGCCTTTGCTAATATTGCTCTTTGAAATTGATTAATTAAAATGTTCTGGGGTAACATCTGATATCCTATTAGAAGAAGATGCATACCACCTGCTTCCTTCTTTTTACGTCAACCACTGTGGCCCACTACAGCATCAAGAAGACATTGTTCTGACAGTTTATAGACCCTAAGCATGACACTAGGAACAATAGACTGAGGATTGATTTGACATAGGGATTTTTTTTATCGACTCTTGTTGCAAGTACAATGCTTCAATAATCTGAACTGAACATAGTGGCTAAGGAACATGCTGGCATCTGTGGCGGCATCTTCACTGTCTCCACAATTTCAGACCTCAGGTTTCTTCTCCTCAATCACCCATGCCATCTTTATCTCTCATCATCTGAATATTAGCAACCATTTCAAGTGTGAACCTCCTCTTGGCACTGATTTGGGAAGTCAATTGACTCTCTTTTCTTCACTGTTCCCCACACCATGTGGTACTCAGCTAGATATCCCTCTGCTGGCTCCTCCATTGATTTAGTCTGCTAAGTGGGACAGGACAATTCTCTTTTAATTCCTTTCATTTTCTTCAGGTCAGAGGGGTGGGCATAGTTACCCACATCGGCCCCTGTTATGCCTGTCTCTTCGTGGATACGTGGAACTTTCCTTGTTCCCGTCCTATTCTGCCCCCCATCCACAACTCTTTCTATGGCATATCAATGATATCATCGGTGTTTCTTCCCTCTTTCATCAGAATTGGAAAGGTTTATTGATTTTTGTTTCCAGTTTCCACCTGCTCTCACCTTCACCTGGTCCATCTCTGACTTCTCCCTTCCCTTCCTCAACACCACTGTTTCCATTTCTGGGGATAGGCTGGTCACAAATATCCACTATAAACCCACTGACTCCCACAGTTACCTTGACAAGACATCCTCACACCCTGCTTCCTGTAAAGACTCTGTTCCATTCTCCCAGTTCCTCTATCTCTGTTGCATCTGTTCCAATTAAGTCAACTTCGATAAGGATGCCTCTGAAATGTCCATCTTCCTCCTCATTCGAGGATTCTCGAGCACTGTTGTTGACAGGGCCCTCAGCCCCTTCCGGCCCATCTCCCGCACTTCGGCCCTCACCCGTGTCTTCCCTCCCACAACAGCGATAGGATCCCCCTTGTCTTTATCTACCACCCCATCAGCATCCATAACCAAAGGACCATCCGCACCATTTCCGCCACCTCCAGCAAGATGCCACCACCAGACATATGTTCCTCTCCCCTCCTTGTCAGCACTCCACAAGGACTGTTCTCTCTGGGACACCTTGGTCCATTCTTCCTTCACTCCCAACACATGGTCCTTCTACAGCTTCATGGCACCTTCCCCTGCAACCGCAGAAGGTGTAACACCTGTCCATTTACTTCCTCCCTCCTCAGTACCCAAGGTCCCAAACACCTCTACCAGGTGAAGCAACCTGCACTTCACACAATCTGGTCTACTACATTCGTTGCTCACAATGTGGTCTCCCCTATGTTGGGGAAACAAAGTGTACACTGAGTGACTGCATCACAGAACACCTATGTTCTGTCTGCCAGAAAGTCCTCAAGCTTCCAGTTGCCTACCACTTTAAAACACCACCCTGTTCCCCGGCAGACATCTCTGTCTCAGGCTTGCTGCAGTGCTCCAGTGAAACTGAGTGCATGCTGGAAGAACAACACCTCATTTTCTGCTTGGGGACCCTACAGGCTTCTGGATTCAATATCGAGTTCAAAAACTTTAGGGCTTGAGCTCTCCCATGTCCGTACCCCAACCTCCACACACCAGGCCTTGTTATCACATAGTCTGCCATTACTCACAACGCATTGTTAGCCACTAACAATCTCCATTAATACCAATTCGCCCTCATAGCCAGATCGTTATCCACTCCTTTGTCTGTCCAACTGTTCTTCTCTCTCTTTGGGCTCTATCCCCATCTATCTTTTACTCCTTACCCCCATCCCCCACCCTATTTTCTGCAAATAAACTGACATTTTCCTAGCTACCATCAGTTCTGAGGAAGGGTCACTCGACCTGAAACGTTAACTGTGATTTCTCTTCACTGATGCTGCCAGACCTGTTGAGCTATTCCAGCAATTTCTGTTTTTGTTGGGACAGCGTTATGTTTGGCAGCTGCTGCTGCATCCTTTTGCCTCACCTCTTCCCTGCTTAACACTTCCTTCTCACTGTATACCTTGCCGATGGATGATTACAGGTCTCCTTCACGGTAGATATGCTCACTGTTCCATCCACTTCTTTGATGGCCTTTCCATTTGCAGTTCGTGCAAATGATGGCACTGTGGTTGCTGCAAATTGGACTGATTTATCACAGGGACAGGGTAGACTGGGCAGCCCAACTCCACCCAATGGCAAAGCTGGAGGGAGTGTGGTCAGTGGGTTCCTTGCTGTCTGCCTTTGGGGTCACCTTGACCTTCCACGTGCTGGTTTAAATCTTGAAGAGATACTTACCTTTAGTGCTGTCCCTGACCACCTCATTGTACCTTGGAAGGAAAATGAGCATATCATCAACAAGAATACAGGAGTTGTGTATGGTCATGACACTGTCCTATTGTGGCTCCACCTTCAGGATTGACCATGGTGCAAAGTATCTCCCTCCTCGACATCAGCAGCAAGAAAGGGTCACCGGACCCGAAGTGTTAACTCTTTCTTTCCTTCACAGATGCTGCCAGACCTGCTGAGCTTTTCCAGCAACTTTGTTTTTGTTCCTGATTTACAGCATCCGCAGTTCTTTCGGATTTTGTTTTGTAGAAGGTCTTGTTGAAGTACCTGGGGCTGGCAAATTTCTGAAGGGACTAGACGTCTGCAGCTTTGAATCTTCTGTATTCCAAAAGAACTTGTTTTATGAAGGTATGATCAGTGGGCCTACCTCTTCCCATTTTTCACTGCTGCTCTGATGTAGTTGAACATGCCCTGGTTTGGAGCTCATTTGCTAGTTGCAGCCATCTCTGAAAGGCTTTGTCTGGATAAGCAGGAAAGGTCCATAATAAAGGTGTATAATATGTTATTGTCATTTGATAATTTTGATTTTAAAACAGAGGCTGATAGGTTTTGGTTCTGTGAAGGTAACTTTTTTTTAGGAAATCAGAAAATCATTTGGAAAAATGGCCTAAATACATCATTTCCAAGAAAACATGTGACTTTGTAAGTGCCTAGCTAGATACCTGTGAAGTTAATTGACGAAATGTTTACAAAACCGAGCATATGACACACCGAAAACAAAATGATCGGTGCTATTATTTTAGTTTAAGGTCAGTTCACAAGAATCAGTTTTTACTTTCATCCTAGAAGAAGAAATGGGTTTTCAGTTCAGAAGAGCAGCTTCATCCTTGCAGAAGTGGCATTTTTTGAGTTTGTAGAATCTTTAACTTCTGAGAGTTTCTTTTGACTGTCAAAACTGAAAAGGAATCTAGACTGTCAGAACTGCAAAGCTGCTTATAAGTGTTTCAGCAGTCAAAGAAATAAGACTGAAAAAATACATTAAGTAAGAAATTAAAGAGTTAAGGTAGGGGTGACATTTCTCCATGATGGAGTATCAGTAAAGGATATTTTTGGGAAACAAGTTCAAGTTTAGCTGTTTATTTTAAGATCTTTCTAAATGCACACAAATATATCACCACTAACATGATGCTACCATCAAGCCAGGAGGATGCTCTGCCCGTTACATAAATGGGTAATGTGATTTATGATTTTCAGAGCTGGTATGATACATACATCCCAAAGACTGGTGGATTGTATCAAACAGCATTTCCCTTTGGCTGTTTGCAACAAGCAAGGTACTGGCCATTCCCAATTGGCCTGTGCTTGCAAAACTCAGAACGCAGTGTCTAACATTAGATATGATTATGCACTTGGATACGTTTGTTGGCTAATCCTGAGTGTTTAAAGACTTATGTTGACATCAAATTTAGGATTGTCAGTCAGACTCACCTGTGTGTACTCAAAATTACTTATATTACTATACAGGGTCTTGTACCTTGCAGGCAGAAAGACCATTTATATGCACTGCATATGTTTCAATTCAATGAAATAGCTGATAGCTATTTGTTAGTTAATTTCTCAGAGCAATACCTTGACCAATCAGTGTCAACTTGCCTGCTAATATGGAAACAAAGCTTGGCAATTAACCATCACTCATCATTAGTTGGTGAATTGTCCAAGACAATGCTTCTCTAATCAGAGTCCATCTGCCAATCAATCATCCTGTCCTATCAAATTGTATCAATGATTGTTTTCTTTTTGGTGTAATAGACTTGTATTCTTTTGTTGAAGAATATGTTCAGTGACTAATTCCATGGTAACCAGCTGCAAAATAAAACTAATGATTCATAGGTCAGGTTTCACTCTGGGATCTGACTTGTGTAATATTGCCATCAGATGGGATTATAACAGTTCCAAATGGAACCAAAACCACACGCTTGTGGATTCCAACACAAAAGGGTGTAAAGCCAAAGTGTCTGGTGAAAAGCCCCCAAAATGAAACAAAATCCTTGGAATGGTAAGCTCTCACTCATCCTGGGAGAACCACCTTCACAATCATGGCTCTCTCCATTTCCAATGTTTGATTTACAGGTCTCAATGTAGTTTCAATTTTGAGCTGAGGTTGTTTGTTTCTATTTTTGGAATTTATGCAAGTCTAGGTTTGTTAGTAATTTCTGCTTTTTGTATCTTTGTTACCTTTATCCAATAAATTAATCTAATAATGACATACTTCTGCACGAGCTGTTAATCATGTTCACAGGTATAAAAGCATCCTTACAGATTTATTAATTAAAGCATTCCATGCTAAACACTGCTGTTTTAAGCAGATTATTAAGTGTGAATTGGAAATATACTTGTAACAATAGGATCACTGCTATCTTTAAGTTCCCCAAGACACTTACCATTCTGACTTGGAACAATATCACTATTCCTTCACTGTTGCCATGTTAAGATCCTGGAAATCTCTTCTTAACAGCACTGTATGTATATACATGTTCCCTAGGACTACAATGGTTCAAGAAGGCAGCTCACCACTGCCTTCTCAGTGGAAATTAGGGATGAACAATAAAGGGTGGCCTTTCAACAAAAGTGTGATTTTCAAACTGATTATGCTTGCATTTCAAACTATTTCACACAGGTAGCAATGTCATCTGACCATCACCTAATCAAAGCAGTAACAAACATAACATAGCCGAAAAAGGTCATAAATTAACTTTACAAGGAATCATTACTCTATTCCATTTTAATGAGCAAAATTCATTTTGACACAAGAGAAGTAAAATAGCAATGTAGTGCTTGCAATGGCAAGGGAACTATTTTCTGACAACAAAATAGCAAATCATTAATCTTTTTCTAGAGTGTTTCCAATTAACATTTTCAAATTCTGCTACATACAAGCTGCATGGAGTTTGGTCTAACTGTAGTAACTTTGACAACTGTCACAACAAACAAAATGGAACATCAAGAACAAAGCCTTCATGGATTAAGTTTCTTTCAGGTACTAGGTCTTTTCATTACAGGCAAGTATGTATTTTTAATCAATAATTTCATCCAGACTGATGGGTCAAATGCTGCTTCCCTATCCTATTATCCAGTTAATCATCAGATCAGTCTCTATATTTTCCTCTGTACATGCTGTCTATGAAATTCCCTCCCTAAACATTGCATCCTCTCCAACTCTATCTTGCGTTTTGAAATGCTTCTAAAAGTCCATCCCTTTGAACATCCGTTGAGTCACCTGTCACTTTCTGTGGCTCAGTCACATTTTATTTGTCTGTTTTATGCTTCTGTGAATCTCCATAGCATGTTTGTCATGTTAAAGGTGCTGGGTAAATGTTTAACTTCCCTAAGCGCATTTTGAGTCTACCTATATCACATGGATTACAGCGCTTAAAAGAAGGCAGCTCACCACCCCCTTCTCAAGGGCAACGAGGGATGGGCAATAAATGTTGGACAATGATGCCACACCCCAGGCATGATTTTAAAAAAAGCTGAGAGATTGCAAGCATGGCTGTATCTGTCACTTTAGAAAGCTGGAATAATATTTTTGCAGTGTCCGCATAGCTATATAATTATAACCTGGGCTTTGTATACTCAAACCAATTTTAAAGTTTGCTACATTGAAGTTTCATGTCACTTCAAACAGTGAATAGACTGCAACAACAGACTTAAGAAGGTCAAAAATTAGAAAACTCGAGCAGACATATGACAGTGCAGAGATGTGTGGTGATTTTATTTTGAGGGGCAGAAACGAAAAGTTAAATGTATCTAGGTGGTGAAATAACTTCACAGAGGCCGGTATCCCATCACTAAGTCACCCTTTATTTACATGTGGAGAGTCCTTGACACTGATCCAGCTCCCTCAGAGCCAGCTCTCAGTGTGAGCAGAACCACTGACACTCCTGTTTATATCTGTCAGCCAGGGCTCCCTGATTGGACCAGGTTTACAGCCCAATCAGGGAATTTATATTCCATGATGTCCACCTGGTTGACCTTGTTATAATCACTACAGTGGGGCAGCTGCAGAGATACCGGGAGGTGCATACACCAGACTTTTGAAGGTGACAGGATATGTTGAAAAGGCATCCAGGATCCTGGGCTCAAAGGGGCAGAGTACAAAAGCCAGGTAGCTGTGGTAAACTATCATAAAACACTGGGTCAGGTCCCAGCTCCAAAGTTGTAGCCATTCATGGCACCGCACTTTAGAATGGTTAGGGTGAGGATGCAACGGTCAAGAAGGCACAACAATGCCTCTTCTTCCTCAGGTCGTTCAGGAAATTTGGCATGTCCATAAGGACCCTTGCCAACTTCTACAGATACACAATTGAAAGCATACTGTCTGGGTGCATAACGGCTTGTTATGGCAACTGCACTGCCCAGGATTTAAGAAACTATAGAAGGTGACGTGCACAGCCCAAACCATCACGGAAGCCATAGACTCTGTTTACATGGCTCGCTGCTGCAGAATGGCTGCCAGCATCATCAAAGACCCCTCCCACCCTGCTAATGACCTCTTACAACCTCTTCTGTCAGGCAGAAGATACAGAAGGCTGAACACATGCTCAAGCAGATTCAGGAACAGCTTCTTCCCGACCATTATTAGACTGATGAATGCACGGTCTAGCCTCAAAATGCTGATTTTGCCTAGTGCATGCCCTGTGCAATTTCAACTACATGCCTCTGTCTAAGTTTTTTTGAGTGTACATCCTTGCTTACTCTGATCTGCCTGTACTGCTCATAAACAAAGCTTTTCATCATACTTCAGTGCATGTGGCAAGAAATCAATCAATTCATCAATCAGAAGGAGATTTACTGGAATGGGCTCCAGGAATGAAGAAAACTTGTTTCATGGAGTGAATAAAGAATCTGGGTTTCCACTCGGGGGAGAGAGATGTTAAAGATAAATTTGATAACAAGATTCAAAATTGTGAAGAATTTTGATTGAATAAATAGGAAGAAACTGTTTCCAGTGGCAGAAGGGTCAATAACCAGAAAACAGATTTAAGGTAATTATAAAACAATCCCAAGGAGACTTTTCATGTCTGGACCACTTCTGGAGGAGGTTTGCTGGACTGAGTGGTTGTCAGAGTTTGTTGTGGAGTCCTGCATATTCACAATTTCATCATTATGGCGGTACATTCTTGGCACCAGCTATCTGATGAAGACGAGCAATAAGAGGAAGGGAGTAGACAATCTGGGTTGTCTGCTTTTAGAAGACTATGTCAAGCAAATCCCACTTCTTTGCTTGCCAGAATGGCATGCAGTTTCAGTATCTCAGCTGGTGCTGTGAGTTTACAATGATGCTGGAATCATTGGAGTGTAGCTGTAACTTGAGGTGGTATACTGCCTGCATTGTAATCTGTAGGCATGGGTTCATTACTTTCCCTTTGTTCATTACCAATGTAGCGTCCAGTGGCTTCAGAAGAGAATAAAAAAACTTTGAAAATATAATTGCTTCATGTGCTTATTTAACCATGATAATAATCATTTGTTCCAAGTTCATACATTGTCCTCTATTTGCTTTTAATGTCTCTGTAATATCTAAAAAAAAACTGTGATGTAACCTTAACTTCCCAACTCTATTATTGCTATTCCATCCCTATTTGTTTGCTACTTCAAACATAAAAATAATATTTGTTTTTTAAATTCTGCAAATGCTGCTCTAGTATCAATGATTAGCAATGCAGGGGCAGTGAGAACTTGTAAAGGGGAGATGAGAATAATTGCAGTTATTTTCTTAATGGTTTGATTTGATTTGATTTATTGTTGTCACATATGCCGAAGTACAGTGAAAAGTTTTGTTTTGCGTGCAGTATAGGCAGATCTAACATGCAAGGACATACAGATCATATGGTGGTTAACAGAGTGGGGCATACAAAGTTACGGCTGTAAACTTTGTACTAAAGCAAGATCAACATTAGATTTGAAATTTGCTTGGCCCATTCAGCAGTCTAATAACAGTGGGGAAGAAGCTGCTCTAGATGGGAAAACTCCAGTATGATTTGGCAGTGGCAGTGGGAGTGGAGAAGGTGGGCAGAAGTTGGTGATATGCAGGTAAGGGAGGAGAGAGGTGGTTAATAAGTGGAAATGCGGACCCTATTTACAGTTGTTTTCTCGACATGAAAATCTCAAAAGGAGGGACATCTACATTAGTATAATGAACCATTTCAGATGTTGTGCCCCAAATGTAAAAGGAGTGGATGGTGAACAGTGTCCTATCACACTGCATCTCTTCCTGCCTCCATACATCCAACTGTACAGGTGAATGGGCTGGTAACCAGGACATATAGATTGAAGGTCATTGAGAAAATAGCCGGAACAGAAATTGGAAGGTTTATTTATACAGCAAGTTATTAACATCCGGAATATACTAGTTGAAAGAATAAAGGAAGCAGATTCAACTGTAACTTACAAAAGTGAATTGGATAAGTAGTTGAAAAGGAATGGTTTAGAAGGCTGATATAAAGCTGGGGAGTGGGATTAATTGGAGCAGCTTTTTCAAAGCATGTTCTTTCTGGTGTCCAGTTCTATAATCTGAGAGGAAGGGGGCTTTGCCAGATGCACTTGGACAGAAATTCACAGTTCTACACTGCTAACACAGAGATAATTGCCTCATGCTGATTCTTTTGTGATCATTGCAAAAGTACTGAAATTAAATGAAATTCTCTTCCTTTAATACAGTGCTTGCCAACTATAATAATTATCACAAGTTGGCATTGGTGAAATAGGATTGTGTAGAGTAGCTACTATTTAGAATGAAAGACCATTGCTATGATAATCTGAAAAATCTTGTGTTTCTTGAAAATCTATAGTACAAAAGTTGCACTATTAGCATGATCACTGTAGTCAAATGTTTCCTAATATCCAGTGAATGTATCTGCCTGTTTGATGGATGGTTAGCTAAATTATTAGATTGGTGACTGAATATAAATCTATGTCAATATTCTTCAAGTTGTTAGCAATACTTATTTCTTTGATGATTGTCATATTTTATGTTTTACGACTTATAAAGCCATACCTAGAATCACAACACACTTGCCACATAACTCCATAAATGTCATATATAGTTCCTGTCATCCTTCATGTGATATGAATAAAATAATGCATCATAAAATCACACTTTATGAAAACCTTGTATTATGGCAAGAATGTCCTTACATTTAATTGGTGATACAAAAAGTATTTGTGAATATTAGTCATCTTATTTCATAGTGTGGGAAAAATAATGAGCATAAAGTAATTCTCCATATTGACCACAATGCCAGCCCCCTTATCAGAACAACTTTAGTTATATTTTTCTCTTTAAGTGATATGACCGAGGTTGAAAGAAAGCACTGTCATTCTCTAGTCCCATCAATCCACTAGTCACAGTGTGTATTTACGTGGCCAGTTATATACTTCATCTATATTGACTTTAGATCAAAAAGAGTCATTAATCTGCTTTTTAAAATAATTTATTATGAGACATATCTTAGTTGACAAAGATGCAAATCAGGTTATAACACAGGTTGAAATATTAAAGTATAAATGTTTACTCTTCTTAATAATCCCACACAAACACTATTAAAAGAAATAAGATAATGAACCTATCTCTGCAGATATAAATCCTGGGATTTGCAACACTTTGGCCAATGACTGTTAGTTCTTGAAGGAAAGAAATACTTAAGATGGCTTTCTATCGGTGTCCTGGCTGACATAGATAGATATCAATAATCATAGACCGCTGTCAATGGAGCCTTTGAAGATACAGCTTAGTAAGGAAATGTTAAGAAAAATTCTTTCGGAAGGTTTTTAAGATAACAGCTGAATCGATGCTTCACTTGGCACATTGGGCTCTCAAAAGGGTTTTCTTAGAAAGCAGAGGATGAACTGGGCCACTTCTCTCTCTCAGCAAGGCTGTATCCCAACAGAATTACAAACTATTCTTGACGGCCATAAGCATAATCACGTGATTTCCAGTAAAAAATTCAAGCAATTATACGAAATCACCTGAATTCCAAGGAGCGTCTTTACAAATATATTCCAAGTGTCTTTTTTGGGACCACATTTTTGAAAAAAATATACAGTCTAGATATCTTTTCAAGTGCACCACTCTTCCCAATCCTTTAAGCATGATTTATTAAAAAATAATAATAATGAAGGATCATGTAATGACTGTGCCACTTTATTCTTTTCTGTATTTTTAATTGAAATGGGAAAAGAACTGTTTGAAAAAACCAGGATGGCTGAAGGATTACTGCATGTTTTGAAAGTAGGTAATCTGACACTTAAAGTGAGCATCATTTTCACAATTGCTTATTCAAGCAGTGATTGAAATTTAGTTTGCAGATAAACTGGAGCCGAAGGGTTTTGTACAAACGGAGCTTTGTTTGGCACCAGGTCATGGATTGCTTTGTAGACAGTGACCAGCTACCAGTGACAAAGGTCTTCTGCCTGCCAACAATTATGAAATTTGTAGAAATCCAGTGTTAAAGAAATAAAAGGAACAAGTAACTTTCCAGATGGCAATCAAATGGAGGTTTGGGAAAGAGGTGTGATAGAGATGAGAACAAAACTGAAGAGAGAAGGATGCTCAGGTCTAGAGTGGAACAAAGCTTATGAGAAGACTGGGGCTCAACAATGTGAAGTGCTGGTAGCAGGAACAATAGCTGCACGGGTGGTGACAAACATAATTCATGAATTAATTGCAGTTAAGTGAGCATTATGTCTAAGTAGGGGGTGAACTGAATCTTCTCTTCACACATCTCTGAGCTTTTGAAGTTGAATTTTAAGATGAGACAACGTTGCCAATTTAATAAACACCACACAATGTATAATTTGGTGCATTAAAGAAGATAGCCAGATTTCTGAAGTCGATAATTAAAGAGTTGGTTTTATTTCGAAAACTTTCTCATGTAAAGATGTAGAAATTATTAGCAAAAGATTTAAAATGTTCAAATATGTCCAACCTTCCACTGATGCAAAAACCAACATAAAATTTTCCTAGCACATGAAATAAAGACAATAAAACTCTGCAGAGAATCAAGTTGTAAATTTTGACCAAGCTCCATGTAAAACCAGAAAAAGAATTATTTGGATTTTCCAGATTCTAGTCTTCAGTTAAAATATGACTGGTGCTGGTGTTTCTCATTGGATCAGCCAAGACTAATTGAATCTTCCTTTTCTGGAGACAGTGCCCTGATTCTGAATTCTCCATTTGCAGCAAAGCAGTCTTCATATGTGTTTCAACTCTCAGGGCAGAATTCTCCTAGCCCTTGAATGGTTGGGGCTATGGTGACTCAGTTGGAAAATAAGAAAAAATGAGATTCTCATTGTCAAGAAAGAAAAGTCCAATTTTGCACCCAAGGTTGAGTCAGTGAGATGAATATCTCATTAGTGAGTGGCAAGAGGTCTATTTGGATGCATTGACGTGTCATTATTTCGCCTCATTTATATGCAGTTTGCTATTCCCCAAGTGGCAGAGAAAATCTAGATGGTGTCAATTGCCAATGTGAAAGTCAGAGTAGGCAACTGGTGTCCCAACTTGGTCTTCTGAGTTTCTATCTTGAACAGCAGGCCCCAACATCTCGGAGCATGTTCCGTGGGAAGCAACCAATCCCCACAGTTCTCAGAATTTGTCATCAGACATGAGCCAGCCTCACTACGTCTCCAATTCGGGTAGAATATAGTTCTTCACTTTAGTATTGCACTTTGGAGCTCACCAATACCTTTCATAGCCCTGCTGCTGCCAGCTACTTTGTGTACAAGCCCAGGCACCCAGGTTTTTTATTGCACCTCAGGGCTCTTTGCTTGCTTTCCTAGCACTCACTCAATCCATGCCTACTTAATACTCACAGCATCTCTGCCTTGTCTCACCTTACTTTGCCTTATTGCACTGTGCTGCCTCATTCAGAACTTACAGACTCACGGTACTTTTGTCTTACCTTCCGTTTCAGCACAGACCCAAAGTCAGACAGCTTGACGTGGTTGCCCGCAGTGATTAGTCAAATGGGTGGACATGTTGATGAATGAAAATGTGCTATGTCAATGTTACACCTACAGCATATCTCAGCAATTTAATGCTTATGCTTCAAAAAAATGGCCACGTTTCAATGTCAAGGGGGATTGTCACCACTCAGAGGATGTTGCAATAGCCAGTCAAAGCCAGAGTCTGATCTTTGTCCAGGTGCTTGGACAAAATTTGACCTCAGTCCAAAGGCGTGCAGGTAATGGTCAGTGGCTGGTCCAGTCATGATCAGAGGTTCCATATCCAGGAAGTGGGCCATGGTCAATCTTGCAAATTCAGTGCAACCAGTCCCGGGATTAGCGGTAAGTCAGTTGGGGAGCTGTATACAGATCAGTCAGGATTCAATGGTCACTCATTTGTCAGTGCTGTCCTACCAAGTCATTTAGTGGGGGAAGGCCATGGTGGGAGTTTGGTTACTGAAAGTCACAGTAGATTATCAGGAACCATTGCTGTGGTAGGGAAGTTGTGGACAGCAATTATGGGATTGGAGACAGTATGTTGGGATGTAGAGGGGACAATAATTGTGATGGAGGAATCTCAACATATAAGGATGGGGGATAATAGAGCATGGGAAGATATATACAGGATAGTCATTACCACCATGACTTCAATAAGGGGGCAGTGTATGATGTCTTAACTGGAAAAGTTTAGTGGAAAAGCATGGAGGCTTGGAACTGATGGAGTTAGGGAAGAAAGCAGCAATATTTTGGGATGGGCACTTGATTTTTAGGCTTGGCCAGTGACTCACACTGCAAAGCATGACCTACGTTCCTTTCCACCCTCATCCAAATTACAAATATGCAATGGAAATTTTAAAAAATGGCTGCCGCCACACTAAAGGGGTGGAGTAAGTGGTTTGTCTGTCTGAAAAGGCAGTTCTACTAGTCAGTGATTTGATGCCCTGAAAGGGGCAATTACATTCATCAGGCACTTAGACAGCACAGATTAAAGATCTCTGTAATCACAAAGCTGTGTATGTGTAATGTGTACAGTGACCAACCAGGTGGTATACAAATCCTGCTCACAAGTAATTTTCAGCATGATCATTGGTCATTACAGATTGATCAGTCATCTCCGTGAATCAGCAGTAATCATAGTTAACCGAAAAAGTTGCACCTCTGGGCCTCTGTTCACAAAGACAGTCTAAGATCTCATAGACTGCACATGGGCATGGAGTTGATCTCCTCTCAAGTTGAACTTTAAGAGTTTTCAAATAAGCTCTTATATGCAAAGCTGCTGTTCTTAGATGCTGTTGAGGGATGAGTTTTTATGGGGAAACACAGTATCAGTCACCCTATCGCACTTACAATCTTCCACTCAATTTGTGCTGTATACCTCAGAATACGATCCCCATGTCAAAGGTCCATATGGAGGTATTCCTTAGACCTCCATGTCAGAGTCCTCCAAGTCCCACTCTATCAAGGACCATGCTAAATCATCATTTGTGTGTGATGCAAATGCTGACTGCTCACATTACTACTTACCTCCTCTGTTTCTGATCTTCCCCACAGAGGCTCCTTGGAACCATGACCAATGGATCCAGCCACAGCAGAGGTTATTGCCTCTGTGGCTTGGGTGCAATGTAAGTGCAGACAAATTGAGGAAGAATGAATGTGTGAGTGAGCAGAGGACCAGCAGCAACCTCCAGTGGCTGTCAATGCTTCCAGATGGAGGCCTTGCAGGATGCGGAGGAGGTGCGGAGTCTATCGTCCTCAATGCTATTTCCTCCAGATATGCAAAGCACCAAGTCACCACAGGCCGAGGATGTCCTGGGACACTGTCACTGAACTGTTCCTGTTACTGGAGGAGGACTTGTGACCTGAAGGGGTGGGTGGCTCCCTTATCTCTGTGATTGTCAGGGTACCAGTTGCACTCAACTTTTGTACAAAATGGCTACTTCCAGGGATCCACTGGAGACCTGTGTGGGATTTCTTAATCCTCAACCCACAAATGTGTTAAGACTATTACTGATACAATATGTGTCAGATCACAGCTCTCCATCTCATTTCCCCATGACGAGGTCAGTGCTGCCACCTGGGCAGTAGGCTTTGCCAACCTAGCTGGCTTCTTCCGGTACAAGGCACCATAGACTGATCGCACATTGCATTAAAATCACGATATCATCAAGCAGTTGACATGATCAACAGAAAAGGCTTCCATTCCATCAATGTACAAGTCTGTGATCATTGGTATCACATCTTGGAGCTCTCTGCCAGATACCCTGGGAGCTGCCATGGTGCCTATATCCTTGAGAACTCTCATGTTTCTGTTTGTTTCAAGGGTTATTTGCCTTACAAAGATGTTACTGGGAGACAAGGGCTACATTCTGCAACCGTGGCTGACTACTCCATTATCCAATCCCTGATTGTGGTTGAGTGTAGATACAATGCTGCCCATTCTTCCACCAGGGCCAGTGTGAAGCAGATGATGGGTCTTCTGAAGATGATATTCTGATACTTGGATCAGTCTTGAAATAGAGGGAGGGAGTTGGGGTCTTGCATTACACTCCACACAGAGTGTGCCACATAATCCTAACATGCTATGCTCTGCTGAACTGAAGCAGGCAAAGAGAAGATGTGATGGATGCTGAGGAGCTGGGAGAGCAGGAGCTGTCTTCAGAGGAAGAAGATTGAACAGGAGAAACATTACCTTCTGCTCGATAGAGTGTGGCGACATAGAGTGCAACAAGTCAGACAGGACTGAACTGGTATCTGCTTCCAGTAGATAAGATCTGGGTACAGGGATCATTCATTGACTGTACATTTGTTGTCAGTCAATAGGAAAACAGCCTATTCCCAGAAGCAAATGTAGCTTTTCTTTAGATTTTCTTGTGCTGTTGCTGAATAAAAATGAATGCTTTCAGTTGTTTGAAGGCTTTCCAATATGTGGTGTTCACACATTGAACTTTGTGAAGATGTCAGGCTACTCCAAGCATTAGGGAAAGGGTAGCATTCGTTAGACAGGATTTGAGCATGGGATGTTATTATGCATGGTTAGCCTGTGTAGCTTGATTCTTGTAGCTGCAATTATAATGATAGTTGATCAGAAACTGATGATGTGAAATAGCAATTGAGTTCTGAATGTGCAATTGCATTTGCAATGAAATGCCACCCATGTGCTCAGAAGTGTTTCTTTTTCGTTCCCCTCCCACTACATGAACTGTCGAGGGCAATTCCTGGCTGGCAGTGCTTGACCTGGTCCATGACTGTGCTTTACGAATGGTCCCAGCACTAGGAATCCCAGGAGGTCCTGGCAGTGGCAAATGCTTCTGCCATTGCTCAGTGGACAATAACGGAAAGGTGGCACCATAGCAATTATGTAATGAGGTGAGCCGCAGAGAATAGTGTGGGAAAATTCACTAGGGTTCAGAAAGAGAAACCCTGCATGAAACTCCCCAAATTGATACTTAGCCAATTTGTCATAAAATTCAATCCTCATTGTTAGTGCATTTTATTTGTAACATGCTGTTGTGTTAAAAATAGATTTATATTTGTTTCAGAAAATGTGAGAGGGAAGACCTTATTTCCTTTCTTCAAACAAGCTCATTTTCTGATTTGAAAAAAAAATTATGTGCCTAAATCCTAGCTAGCATTGTTGAATAATAAGCATTCAATTATGCAATGTCCATCTTGTTCTTGGATGATTCTTTGGAAAAGAAAGCCATTAACAATATTTCCTGAAATTATTGTAAATGTTACATGAAACCCACACTCATAATATTGTAGAACTATGAAATTAATTTGCAGAAATGTCAATGCTTTGAATGTTAATGAAATGTAAAATATTACATTTAATTAAACATTTTGTTAGCATTAGCAAGACAAATTTAAGATTAAAGAAATTGAGCTCAAATCCTTTGTACCCATCACCTGTACAACTCTGATATCACGTCTGACATGATTAGGAATTAACCAAAGAGTTTGAGAGATTTAAGTGCTAAGGTCAAAGTATAAAGAAACATAGGAACATCTATCAAGAGGAGTATGCCACTCAGCCACACGCCCGTCCCCCCCACCCCACCTCGCAAGGCCTTTTCTCCCTGTCTATCACATCTGATTTTTCCTTCAATTCCATTTATCCATCTTTGATGGATATTCCATGATTGGAGGTTGGTTAGCTCAGTTGGCTGGTTTGCAAAGCAGAGTGATGCCAACAGGGTGGGTTTAGTTCCTGCGCCAGCTGAGATTACTATGAAGCACTGTCCTTCTCAACTTCTCCTCTCACCTGAGACATGGTGACCCTTAGGCTTGAACCACCACCAGTCATCTCTTTCTAATGAGAGAGTGGGCCTATGATCTGATAGGACTGTGGTAACTTCACCATTACTTATTCCTCAATGCTCTTAACTGTAAACAACTGTCAATGTCAATGCTGAAATTTTAATTTACCTAGCATTAAAGTCTTTTAGCAAACTAGGTTTCAGATTTCCACTACCCTTCATATGAAAAAGTGTATTCTGATACTCCTAAATGGACGTGCTGTAATCTTAACATGAAGCCTTTTTGGTTTAGCTTGTCTCACATAATGAAAATAGCTGCTCTATGTTGGCCCTATCAAATTCTTTTAACATTTTAAGACCCTTGATTAGATTCACACTCAGGCTTCTAAAATTGTGGGAATGCAAGTCAAGATTATGCAATCTGTCCACATAATGTATTTCTTTAAGCTCATTTATCATTCTGGTTAAACTGTGCTGCATCCTTTCCAAAGTCAATATACGTTTCCTGAGGTTTGGTGGCCAAAACTGAGCATGATACTCCAGACGGTGTCAAATCAAGGCTCTGTAATTAAAGTATCACTTCCTTACTTGGCTAAATACCAACACTCCATTAGCAAGAGTATTTGATTGCAAGAGAAACATTCCTTCCATTACCTGCATATCATCGTCCCTGTTCATGTTGCCCTCTTTATTTCAGTCTAACATAAAGTAAATCAAACCATTTTTAAAACCAGAGATAGCAGGAACTGCAGATGCTGGAGAATCTGAGATAACAAGGTG